>NC_141135.1:124155222-124498222 GCF_053477565.2 Lygodium microphyllum
CCTAAGGGGGAAATTTGAGGGGGGGGGAATCTTAAAGGCCACAGGAGGGGGTCTTAGGAAGCCCAACCTTGGAAGCTTCCAAGGAGCTTCCTGGAAAGCGCACGTGGGGGGGGGAGGGGGGGAATGACTTACCGAGGCGATGATACAACGGCCAGGAGGCAGCATGGGATACGAGCTTCAGGCGACAGCACAGAAATCCCCTCCTCACCCTCTCGGCAATCAGGCGGCGACTCCCTCTGGCTACATGGCAGCCAATGCATGTCTCCTCCCTCTGGCTGCATGGTAGCCAATGCCTGTCTCCTCCCTCACTTATCCACAGCCGATTCCTGGCTCTTCACTCCCTTCTCAAGCGCTATGGCAGTGGCAACCTCTTCAATCTCTCCCTCCCTCACGATTTTTCACACCGATCCCCCCTACTTAGTCTGCGCACCTTCATTTATATAGGGGAGGGGAGGGGGATCCTCCCTCCCTTGCGTGACATCACGCATGAGCCTCCTCCCTCCAGAGCATCCAACAAGGATGCTTAGTCATCCACCCTTCCCTCCCTCTCCCCCAGCACGACAGTCGGCTGGGGGAAGGAGGGAATAAAAAAGATTTGCCTAATTCAAAAAAAATATCCCTAGTTCAATTATCCAAACCAAATATTATTATTCCCATAACCCCTTCCCAAGAGGGGATTCGTGCGGCAAATGCGGTTTCGTAGACCCGATTTTTGTCGAAAGAGATAATGCTACACAACATCTAAGCTCGTACCGTCCAGGATCCAATGCCCACATTATATTTTGCTGAGAATTCACATGGCCTCAATATATATTTTTGGTAGAAATATTACAATTTCCTAACTTGTGATAAAGCTTAAAGAGTTATGTTCAACAAAAGTCACTAGTTCACTGAAGATGAAATCCAACTACACGTGCAACTACATTTATTGGATATAGCTGAAGTGGGGCTCGTGCCATGCAGTTTAAGAAATGAAATGTGGTAGATGTGTACCTCCTAATTCCAAGGATGTGTAAGATTTTATAGTAGAAGAAAAAAAACCACCCTTCCTCGCACAACTTGGCTTCTAGTATCTAACTCTTTGTTATCAACCTATACAATAAGTTTATCTCCACAAAGAAAATTATATGCTCAAGGAAAATCAAAGGACAAATAACTTTTGAGCTTGTAAGTTGTTGGAAGTTGAGGTATTATTAACATTGAAAGTAAAAAATCGTTAGCTTTATCTCTCTAGGAGACTCCAAAGTCCACGTGTTCCATTACAAGTTAGGGGTCTTTTAGGTTTTCTAGAAAGAACACCATAATGTCACCCCAACCAACAATCTAGTGCCAATCTAAGAAAGGTTACTTTGTAATTCATCAACGATGAAAGAAGGATTAAAACCATGCTTGGTTCAAAGAGAATAAGAGATGGGAAAGAATATAACTTGATTTCCCTACCCACTGAGTTAGCTGCGACACAATAAAATGATGTTAAACCATGTAACTAATGCTATTGAATTTAGAGAGTCATGAATTAAAAAATTATATCTAGTGTTGAAAAGTTTCCCAAACTATTGGGTCCACCTAGCCCACATTTAGCTATAGACATCTAGCCATAGACATTCTCAATCATCAAGACAAAAGCCTTCCACTTTTTTTGATTAGGTTTGCTTTAGTTTTTTAAATAGACAAAGAATACTACCACACTATTTTGATACATAAAAGAAGCTTTCTTTTATTATCCAATTAAACAAGGTTTGTCAAACCTAATCTTTAGCACATAACAAATAATGTGAAAATCACTATTTTGTTTCATAACAAAATAACTAAAATAATTACTCTAAAGAGTGGTGTAAAAATCATGTCTGTAATTCCAGTCCCACAGAATTAGATTGTATGTGATTGTACTCTTTTTGGAAAAAATAGAAAACTTACTAGAGTAGTTGAGAGTTATTGAGGGTTATTTCTACCAAAATAAAACTATCATTTTGGTGATTTTTTTCCCCCTCAATAACTACTATATAGTAGCTAGGCATTAATTGATTTTGGACATTGTCAATGTTGTGTTTCTTTAGAGAGGCAAGGATATGCTAATCCTTGGAATTTTCCTCGTAACTTGTATGTAGGGCCCTTGCAAAAGGAGAAAGCTTAACCCAAGTTTTGTTTTCTAATTAACTTAGAATCCACAAGGGATTACACTATGTAGCTACATCTATTTTATTGCACTCCGTTGGGGCTTTTCATACACCTTTCTCTCCATTACAAGAATGCCATGGGAAGAAAATGTGCTAAATACCATAGTCATCAACCATTCCATATAGCATGAGGTCCACCAAACCTATATCCAATAAAATTAAATGCACAAACCCCTAAGTCAGCACCATCATTAGGAGAAATGTGGACTCCCTTTTTCGACCCTTAAGGATTGAATAAACAAATATAGGCCTAACCAATGAGAGAGCTCGGATTCGAGATTTATGTAACATGAGTCTTCTAGCCATATCTTGGCCCAAATCTTCCCTCAGCAATAAAATAAGTGGAAATGTGGGAAATACAATGCTGATAATTCTTCGAAGTTTGTGACTCGAATTTTTACTTTTTTTTTTTTTGTTTGACTTTTCATTTCTCCCCTTTTTAGTTTCCCCCTCTTTCTTAGGTAAAACTCAAATTTATCATATCTCTTTCCGCGCTTCTTCTTTCTTGACGAAATCTTACAGCCTCATTATTGCTTGCCCTATTTGTAACCCTGTGAAATTTCATTTCCTCTACACAAACACAGAGTGAGTTTCACGTGTTTTATGAGAGCAGAGCTTGTTCTACCTAATCCCTAATATTTTCTTCACAAAATTTTATAGGTATATTGTTCTATTCTAGAGATGTTCTATGGTAAATTTTTATCTCGTTTGGACAAAACTTATGCAAGTTATATGCATTCTTTGACATGTAGTTTCCTTTGTTTTTGTACTCTCTAGAAGTCTCTTACAGTCAAGAACAATGATCTTTGGAGAACTCGACTTCTTCTTCAACATCTTATGGTTTCTTTGTTAACAAACTTATCGGTTTGTTGTCTTGTTTTTTTGTTGCTCCATAGTTAAATTTTATCTCGTTGGGACAAAATGTATGCAAGCTATTTGCATACTGAGTTTTCCTTTTTTTTTAAAACTCCAAGAGTCTTCGAGGGTGGAGAACAATGATTTTTTAAAAACTCAACTTCTTCAATATCTTTGGGCTTCTTTACAAAGAGAGCCACAGTTATATTGCCACTTTTTTCTATTGGTCCATAATTAAGTTTCAACTCATTTTGGACAAAGCTTATATAAGTTATAGATATGCTTTGACTCGATATTTCTTTTGTTTTTGTACTCTAGGAATTTGTTAGTAAAGGAACAATGGTCTTACTATAAGTCAACTTCTTATTCAACATCTCTAGGCTTCTTCGTGAAAAGATTTACAAGTACAATGTTTTTTTTTAATTTCTCCATTTAAATTTCATTTCATTTGGAGAGAACATTTGAAAATTATACACATGGTTATAGGTAAATTTTCTATTTGGTTATCATAGATATCTTCACAGAGGAAAAACATTAGTAACATACTTGTAGTGGAGGTCTTCAATAGGAAAGATAGTGGTGGCCATTGGATTTGTGATAAGTACTATAAGTTGGATTGAATTTTTATCCACCCAAGTACTCGAGGGAGTTTCAAGGTCAGGCGTAAGGATATTGCAAACCCTAGCAAACATTGGAAAGGTAAAATTTTAGAGTTCAGAAAAGTGTTTAATGGAACAAGTACAGTAACAGAAGTGTTGATCCAACATGTTTATATGCACAAACAAATATCTATACATGACAAGAACTACATTAAAAATTAAAAACAAAACAATAAATTTTTAAATTTTATCATTGTTTATTCTTTTACATTATATTTTTTAAAAAAAATATTTGTAGTGTTCTTATTCACTCTTGTTTTACTAACAGTTGATCTATATCCATCAACTTTGGATGAATGGTAGAACGTTCAATATTTGAGCAGCAAGATATATATTTGGCATGAAGACATATGCTATTTGATCTATGATAATAACTTTGCAAGTCAACTTGCAACTCAAATTTTTTTTAAAAATAATTCATTATATGTAGTAGAAAGCTAGAGATTGCAGCATGTCCCATTGTCGCCACTATCTATTGGTGAATGGTTGATTGGTAGCTTAGAGTTGTCAGAAGCATGTATGTCCAATATAAAATTAGACATCAATAGTGCTATGAAACCCACCACATGCTCCAAAGACGTAAATCTTCGCTAGTTTATTCCATTCTCATTGTTTACACATTTGTTTGATTCATAAGATGTTCTGAAAAAAACAAAGATTACGTATCAATGCAAGTGTCCATCTGAGGAATAGATGAGTTAGCTATTGGGTGAGTCTTGGCAAGTCAAAAGATCACGTTTTGATGAGACAATTGAGTATAGGGTCAACCAATCTCATGTCACATTCATGTAAATCTTGTTTACTACTTTGAATGCCTTGATTTAATGTAGGTCTTGCTTAGATGAAATGTTGTGTTATTCGCATTTACTTATCATTATTTTTGTTTTTATTACAATTATTTCATCGCTAAAAAAACTCTGTGCATTCTCTTTCGATATAGAAGATGGTGACTTTTGTGAGGAGAGTGGATCAGCTTGGATCAAGATACCTGAGATGAGACACATAAAGCTCTCATAGATATAGTTATCTTGTGCAATGGTCATAATTCTTTTGTGGTTAGCACAAATAGTCATTTGCACATTTCCTTTCTGAGACAAAAAATCCAATTAATGTCCAATTAGCCCCTCTGCAACTTCTATTTCAAGCTAGATAATAGAAAAGTTAGGACTCATAGTGAGCAATCCATGACTTGTAAACAATGTGCTTCTCCGCATATCCTTGAGATAGTGGAATCCTTGTAATTTTTATTTATAAAGAATGAATATAAACTTTTTTTAAACTTTTCAGTACTTTAAATTTTGATCATCTTAGTTTACTATGATCCAAGCGTGTGATAATACATATTTTAATTAGTCAACTGTGTTGCTTAAAATCATAATTAAATTGTACACAGGAAATCCATAATCTATGCAATATTATATTTGCATAATGATGTAGCGTAGCTCATCTTTTCTACTTATTTATTAAAATTAAATATTAAAATGGATCCAAGGGATTTTCAAGGTCTTTTAGATTTCTTTTCTTAAAAAATTTCTATATAGTTTGTGTAATTTTAAGAGTATTGAAATAAAGAAACTAAGGTAAGAGTTTTAATTTGAAACTTTAGTATTTTAAAAAAACCTTTATTTAAAAACCTAGATACATAAAAGCTATAAATCCAAACTCATTTTCAATTTCATTATCTACTTTCCTACACTTGTGGTCTCCTTTCTTCTCTCTTCGTGTGCCATGGCTACCACTCCCGCTTTCATTGCATGGATTAGCTCCACACGTTACCCATACATAGGAGATCATATATACCCTAGGTTTTGGGCGACCTTGGGTCTAGAGAGATCGCTTTCCGACGTAGACCCTAGCTCTAGTATACTGGCATCATTTTGTGATGCAGCAAAAAAGACCCTCTCACCTGCTCTATTCGAGACTCTACTATTAGATGGGTCCCCATAGCTTTGTTATACAATTTATATGCTCAATCGAGCCATTCAAAGGTAATAAATTGAGCCCTTGTGCATGTGGGGTAGCATCTTTGCGCCAAACCTTATCTTAGGACCATGCCATGATGGATTTCTTCAAGCATGATGCATCATTTTCCATATATGTTTTGTGCATTGAGGTGCAAGAGGACAATGAGAAAGACATCGACACACCCTCTCAGTCTCAGTTAGAGTATTTCAGGAGGGAGCCTAAGGAGATCACACTCAATCCGAGAGTAGAGATAGCACAAAGCTTAGCCATTGTGCACCCACCTCCTTGTCTTGTTGAGACGCCGACAAGGGATCAGCCACCCCGCGCTTCTCTCCATGCTATCATCATCGAGGGGGTGGAATATTTACTTATGTAGGATGTACTAGAAATTTTGAAGCTAAGGAAAGAAGAGCTATATTGTATCATGGTGCGTGATGCACTTGGTCATTTTATATATTTTGATATACAAGATGCATCAACACATGCTGATGAGGTGGCTCGATATGATGGCATGAGTGCCAATGACATCTTTGCCATTATGAGCATCCAAGAGCATATTGAGAATGTGGCACCATAGTATGAGATCTCAGATGACGAGTTCAAGCGATTGCAAGAAAGCATTTTTGGACCTTGATCCGATTATGTAGTACCTTCCCCCAAGAGAGAAATGAGGGTGACCCTAGTTGCAGGAGCAGACTTGGATGCTTCATTATAGCAGCAGATAGATGATGTCGAGAAGGTAATGTTATTGAATTCATGTAAAAATTTACTAGTAAGTCCTCTAGGGCATCGAGAGTATGCACTCTAGGGGTCGGATCTCGACAAAATTTTATGTGCACACTCCCCATGCCCTAGAGGCCCTACTTGTAAAATTTTCCACAAACTCGATGTATATTTCTTTAGCAAACTCCATGCATAGCGAGTCTTACACGCTGAGTCTAACAGTGAACTTGTGTGATGTAGGACATTTGTATATATAGATGAATTTTCATCTAGACAAGGTGGTCGATCTGGTAGCAAAGGAGGGGTGTAGGACCACGCATTGAAGGAGTATATCTATTAGCTATCTTGTGAGTGACATTATTGTATTCCATAAGACATGCTCTTCAAGAGCATCCCAATGAACTATAGCTTGGAGAAAGTAGTGTTGCTTTGACGTTGAAAGATCCTCTACTTGTTCTCTAGTACTAGGCATGGGTTACTTTTTTCCATGGTGGCCTCTTGTGGCATGGTTGTTGGTGTCGAAGACCCTAATTTCATTAGGCACGACCTACTAGGGTAAAATGTGTTGCTGCCTATGATATCAAGAACCATGGGGAGTCTAGCTTAAAGAAGCCTAGGAGAGAGTAGATGTACTTAGTGCCAAATAATATCTCATCACCAATGTAATGTGATTTGTAATATTCTCTTGAAATAATGAAAATTGATATTTGTTGGGTTTGCATATAATGTAATTTGTCATACATGTTTATTATTATTATTTTTTACTTGAATGTTACGTTTATTTATCGTATCTATACACAACATGATTTGTACCCTAAATTTAATACGTAGTGCTTTATCGAGTTTCTACACAACATGTACTCATTCGAATGTATATAACGATAACTCAAAGACATAAATAAAACAAATAACAATTAAATAAATAAAAATAATATGCACCAAAGATTTGTATTCATATTTATAACATTTTACATGGGATCCATTACAACCAAGGTTTCACAAAATCTCTTTGGAAGCTACATTGCGTATATATTTTGGTACTTCACTGATAGAAAAACTCACCACCACACAGAGTGTGCACGATTTCATATTAAATGTGTTGTCAACCAAACTACGTGAAATATTAGAAATTTAAATATTCACAAAAAATATGTCATGGGTCAAATGGAATATCGCATATCGGATATAGTGTTGCCAAACTGCTAAATACAATAAAGATATGGTGCATCGGTCCATGTACGACCGATCACTAATATGTGCATGACTGCGCATTATATTTATCCTCAACAAAACTACTTTTAAAATTAGAAACTTGGAAATATGTACAATGCAAATCATGGCAAAATAGAAGATCAAATATCAGATTTAGCACTACGAAACTATGAAATACATGATAGATAGTGCATTGCACCAAATGCAACTAGAGCTAGGAAAAATTTAGCTTCATTTTGTAGACCACTGCTATCAAATACTTGAAGCTCTACTAGAAAGATAAACCAAAACTAATCTCCTTACAATCTAAAACCAAAATTGAGCTAAAAACATAGGTCCAATTACAAGGTAGCTTCCCAAAGCATATTGTTGACATTAAGATTAAATGCATCCTTGTTGTTGCAGTTCCTATAAACGAGAACCATATCTATGGGTTTAATAGTGATACGTCGGGCATGAGTGGCTAAAACTTAAGAATCACCCATTAGATTAATCAAGTAAATTTCAAGTGCTTCTTGAAGAGCAAGCAAGGCTTGGCTTGACCATCGCCCCACATTCCTTGCTTGGTTTCTTGAAAAGAACTTGTGATAATGCCCTAATTACAGATCTTGTAGTATTTATTTCACCAACCTAGAGAATCATGCCTTAAGAATAATCAAGTTGGCACTCTTCTAGAATTTCCTTATCTCACGTAGCACAGTTGTGTCTAGTCTCCATCTTCACTTCTTATGTGTTGGAGAACGTGTATTACCAATTGGAGCAGTCGTGGAAGGTGGAGCAAGTGGAGCATGTGGACCACCATTTGTGAACAATGGCGAACCATCATTATTTACCACACTAGGGCCACCATTGTTGGACACAATAGCACCATCATTTTTAGTTGCAGTAGGCCACCGTTGTCGGCCACCAAGGGACCTTTGTCACTCACAGTATGCTCACTAGATTCGGAAGAGTGTTGAGCTCTTGCTCTTGCTCTTGCATGTGTCTTCTTGATAGGAAGCTTGGAATGTGCCACGGTTGTGATTATGAAGGATAGAAAGGTGGAGGGTAGAGTGAAGAGTAATGGGAAAAAATGAAATGAGATACTTTACTTAAGTACACAAATTTTAAACTTACTGTGGTATAAATGAGCTTTAAAATTTAAAAACATACTTCGAAATCGACTTTGGAGAACATAGTGACAACCCTTCAAATTTTTTTAAAAAATTTGCAAGACATCTCATGTTAAAGATAGGAGTATTGATGTGTCATATCCTTAGTACACCTATGCTCTCTCATGGACTCTAAATACATCAAAAGTATTATCTTTATCTAGGTGTCCATTTCTTGCCATCTCTTTCTTGGGTTGCCAACCATTCTGTGTGGTGTTCTCTAGCTATGTTTTCTTCATGTCTTGCTTTAAATGTATTGGCATCACCATCCCTAAACCTCAACTTTTGTAAGAGAGATGCTAATCTATCTAGGTGTATCCACACTTCTGCCCTTTGCAATCCTCGTTTCTCTCCCATTGCTCCAATCGAGAACAACAAGGTGCAACTTTTTCCTTGATTCATACTTCTGTGATTTTTTTACAAGTGTATTACCTTCCTCATCTCGAGGTGGAGATATAAATTTCCTAGCCTTAGGTCCACCAAAGCATGGTTTGCAAGCTATATTTCCACTCTTTCTCGATTTTTTCTCATTCTTTTTTATTTCTACTTGGCCACCGTGTAATCCAACTTCAAAGAGGACTTGTTCTACCTTCTCGCATATAGCATCAGCTTCTGACATAAGCTGCATCATGTATGCAAAGCATATATATTCATATACTAGCTTCTCAATTATTCTAACCAAACAATACAATGTGCAAAAGTGAACCCTTGTTAGTGGTATTTCCAAAATAGGGCACCAGTTTGGATCCAGTGGAACTAGCATTCCATTTCTCATGACTTTTTTATCACGTGTTGGAGCACATTGTTGTACTTCCTTGGCAATCCATTCTTTCTTTCCATGTTTTCCTTTCTTCCTAGTTTGCATATGGTATATGCATAGAATTTTTGCATTCAATACATTTGATAAACCACACATACACTTCAATGTTTTTAAATCACCTGCAAGATGCCATTCAACTTGATAGTCCCCAAACCCCTCAATGTGTAAAATTTCTCCTTTATTTTGTTGTTGAATAACACTGGGTATATTAGTGAGGTTTACAAAAACTTTAAGTACTTCATGGTCCTCCTTTGGTACTTCAAATGTTGCAAGTCACCATATTTCATTCTCTAATTATACACTGAAGTATAAATGATGGTGTTCATTAATGTTTGGATCCAATGCTCAATTCATAAGCATTATACTCACACATTCAAGTTTTTCCCCTTGATAATCTCACTCTCATCAAGTTTGAGGGCAAACTTAAGCTTGCATCTACATTTTTCATTAGACATATTATAGAACTTGACCATAGCAATCTGAACCCTGCATATATCCAATACAAAGTTGTTGGATGCATTCAATACAAATGCAACTTCTTTAGAACCATACTTCAATATATGTGTATTTTCCAGATGCGTTGGCTTATCAATTAGTTCTAAAACTTTCTCATTTAGTTATTTTCAAGCCTTCTTCACGTGAAATGGTTTGGCAAAGGCATTACTCGCTTAGTTTTGAAGACTTGCTTAAATGTTGTATCCAATTGTTGCTAGAGCATACTATATGACTCAGAACTCATTCCCACCTTGTCACATAATCCCTGTTGAGAATCAGCAATCACACTCACTAAACAGCCTCTTTGTATGGAGCTTCAGGGCCAAGGACATGCAGGTTAACCTATCCCATCTGCATAGTGGTGCATACTGTAGTTTCCTACTTTGCTATAAAGCATTATACTTGCTTCCTTTTCTTAATGCAATGATAGTACTCTTTTCTTTTCAGTGAAGTGTCAATGTCATTGTCCACATACACAAGATTGTGTTTATGAGTCCAAGTCTCAATCTTGAAACCTAATTCACTTGTGTAACAAACAGCGTCTTTGTCTTCTCCATCATGAGTCCACACTTCTCCTTCCATCCACCTTAACTCACTGCCATGCTCTAGATCCCACATGTTTCTCAACATGGTATCAGAGTCCAGTCGGGCATGGCTCAGCTCGGCTTAGCTCTCCTCTGGTCTTTCTCAGCTCATGTTAATCTCTGGTCAGCTTAGTTCCATCCCATGACTTCATCTCCCAACTCTACCCTCACTGAAGCTTCCATGGCAACCATTGCCAACACCACCCTATCAGATTGAGCTGCTTATATCTCACTCCACAGGTCAAATCTCTTGGAGATTCCTTATGGAAAAGTATTCCCCAACTCACAAAGCTTCCCTGTATCACATCAATCCATGACATTTGGCTATCTGAAGCTCAACATTGTGAAAATTCCCAGTCACTGCCATAGTCTTCAACTGTGACCTGCAGGACATACCCTCCATGGAGCCTTCATATCTCTCTCTGTAGAGCATATCTTCATGAACTTTCTTCTAGACATATCTTCCTCTACTTAGGGCGCTCCCTCCTGGCACAAAAATCGACCACATTGGTGATCTACAGCCCTAGCATTGCAAACATTCGACATCGCTGCCCAAAACTGCGCTGTGCCTGTTCGTCCACTCTATGCGCACCATACAGGCCACGATCTTCATGAGGAGGATGGGGCTTTTGAAGAGCTTGAAGTAAGCTTCATTTTCATAAAAAAAATTTGGAAATTATCAACCATAGCTCCTGCAATCTGCAAAAAAACCAGGCCCCTATCTGAAACCCTAAACTGTTAGCCATAGCCAAAATCTCTCAAGATTTTTTTTCCTCATTTTTTCTCACTCTTCACACTAAACCAAGCTAAAGCCCACTCTAATCCATTGAGCTAGCATCAAATCAAGGAGGGGAAGGACCTGAGAAGATTGAAGAACGACCAAACGATCCCGAACAAGAAGAATCAAGCTCAACATCAACACTGACATAGTGTGTTTTCACACTGTCATTAATTGTGTCTCTTGACACATTGCAATCTACTCTTCTACTGACAAAATCTCAGAATTTTGGTGTTGATTTGCTGCTGATCTTGCAACCTCAACATGGGAAAAGACCCTCCAAATGCTCGATTCAAAGGAGTCGGGTTTCACACCTGGCAAACCCGCATCAAGCTCATGTTGATGAAAAAGGGTCTCTGGGCCATCACAAATGGCAAAGAGAAGAAACCTAGGGACGCGGACCTTGCAACTACTTGGCAAAATAATGATGACAGAGCCCAGCCATTATCAAACTGGAGCTAGACGACAGTTATATCCAACATGTGAATAACTGTGAGACTTCACTGGATACATGGAAAAGACTTCACACCTTGTTCGGTGCACAATCTAAATCATCAAAGTATGGTCTCCTGATTGAGTTCTTCAGGCTTGAAATGAAGTCCAACACATCACTTGCCACACATCTAAATTACATGGAAGGACTCCTAACCCAACTTGCAGGAATCAACATTAAAATGGACGAAGATGTTTGCATCGGTGTTCTACTTAAGAGTTTGCCTCCTGAATATATAATAATGTATCAACAACTTTAATCAACATGCCAAATCCTGAACTTTTTGATATCTAAGCATCACTGTTAGAAGAGGAAAAGAAGCTAAAAACTAAGGAAGAACCAAGTACCTCTAGAGATGAGCATTCATTATATGTTGGCAACAGGTACAAAGGCAAGAAGGATCAGCTCTTCTGTGACTTCTGCAAAAGGACCGGACACACCGAGAAGTTCTGCCATGCAAGAAAGAGATCCCAAAATGCCTATCTAGTCACAGTCAAAGAAGAAGAAGAAAATGGAGCAAAGGAAGAAGAAGAAGAAGAAGAAGACCACCAAGAGAAGGACAAACCTCATCAGTCCTTCTATTCAAATAGACTTTTTTAGTTTTGTATTTCCTTGCCCTAATGCTTCCTGCCATAAGCTTTGTAAACTCCTCATGTAAATTGGCATTATAGTCCCTGTACACTTTGTGAGGCCCCTGTTACAGCCTTTGGATGTCCATCATGTTTTGGTGCCCACACTTAACCTTTTTTGTGACAGCCTCTGGTGTCTACCATGTTTGTGGTGTGCCCACACTTTGCAGGTGGTTCTCATTACAGCCTCTATACACTTTGTGCCTTTCTAGTTGTGATTGAGGAGGGGTGTTGAGAATCAGCAATCACACTCACTAACAGCTTCTTTTTATGGAGCTTCAGGGCCAAGGACATGCAGGTTAACCTATCCCATATGCATAGTGGTGCATACTACAGTTTCCTACTTTCCTATAAAGCATTGTACTTGCTTCCTTTTCTTAATGCAATGATAGTACTCTTTTCTTTTCAGTGAATTGTCAATGTCATTGTCCACATACACAAGATTGTGTTTATGAGTCCAAGTCTCAATCTTGGAACCTAATTCACTTGTGTAACAAACAGTGTCTTTGTCTTCTCCATCATGAGTCCACACTTCTCCTTCCATCCACCATAACTCACTCCCATGCTCTAGATCCCGCATGTTTCTCAACAATCCCTAAGCATCTATAGCTATAAACAAGTTGATCACATCCCTAAGATGTTCACTTGCGCCACCATCTACAATGTCCTTGAATTTACGATTTTCCAATGCATTTTTTACCATATCCTTGTTTAGGACTTTGGCAATAGTATCATTCTCTGCAGGCAGGAACATATTTCTCATTGTAGTAGATTGAGCATATATCCATCTATGATATTGCCCACTTCCTTTGGTTAATTAGTGAATAGGTTTAACTAATCGAATGCGTCAACGTGCTTCTTTGGTTTCTAAAGTGGGCCTGATCTCCAAATCTTTAGTGAGCTTCCTCTTTATGTTTCGATTCTCCTTCTCCAAGTTCATAACTTTACATTGTAACTCCATATTTTGCACATGTGTAGCCTACATAGCGTCTTCAATGAGAGACATTGCTTGTTGTAGGCTCTAGTTCTCCCTATCCCTTTTAGCCAATAATCTACCATTTTCAATCAAAGTTGCATATTCCCTTGTAATCTTGTCTACGTATTTGTCAAGGCTTGATGAACCAGTGCTAATCCTTGTCTGACAAGTTTACATGTGTATCCATACAATCCTTCATTGCCTTCACAAATGAACCTTATAAATGATGTAAGCCCTTCAAATTGTGGTGGCCTTTGAGTAACTAGATCGGGTGGATAAATGCAATCATCAACCAAAAGGTCCACATTTTTTTTCCCTGCATTTCTTTCTTGTTACATCGTGTATCTTATTGCATCAACCCTTTTTACAGTTCTTTTGAACATTGATGCAAATTCATCCTCCAATTGAAAGTGAATATCTCTCTTTCTCTTGGTACGTCCTACACCTTCATCTTGTAAAGAAAAATATATGCCAATTGTAGCTTAGATTAACATTCAAATCACACAATTACATCCCTTTGATTCACTATATATGTGTTATTTTTTACCCAATTGGATCATGTCTCTTTCTCTTGATTTCAGTCATGATAGACCCTAATCAACCCCTAATTTACTTGTAATCTTAGCTTTTAATCTACCTCTTATCAACATCCAATCTTATCTTTCGTTCTTTCCAAAATATTCTCTCTCTCTCTCTCACACACACACCGTCCCTCAAGAAGAATTGATCAAAGATATTTAAACACATTTTTATAGAAGCTTATCAACATCCAATCTTATCGTCTGTTCTATCCAAAATATTCTCTCTCTCTCTCTCTCTCTCTCTCTCTTTGAAGAATAATTGATCAAAGATATTTAAACACATTTATACAGAAGTTTGACTAGTGGAGAACTTTGATTAGTTGTACATGGGCCAATACACTATATCTTTATTGTATTTAGTAGTTTGGCCACACTATATCCAATATGCAATATTCCATTTGACCCATGACTTATTTTTTGTGAATTTTTTAGTTTCCAACATTTCACGTAGTTTGGTTGACAACACAATTAGTATGTAGTTGTGCACATTTGATGTGGTGGTGAGTTTTTCTATTAGTGAAGTATAATCTAGTTAATGCATTTTCAAAAAATGATTAAACCCTCAATTTTATAAATCTAAATCTGGTGAAAATTCACCCACATGTCAGGTATCATAAAAACTCATGGATATTTAAAAATTGGCATCATAAAAAGTCTTTGGGACAGGCGTCTGAAGGCTCACGTCTAGGGCTCTGAATTGGGGATTTAGGGCCCTAGAAGCAAGTAGGCTCTAGACAAGTGTCCCAAAGACCTCTCCCAGATTTAGGGCCCCAAAGGCGAGCCTCCAGACAAGTGTCCCAAAGACCTATGATGAGGCCAATTTTTTTTCGGTAGTTGATGTACCCTAAAGGAGTCCATAGGTAAAATTTCACATCAATCGGATCACTGGTCATATTTTTCCAAAGCCTAGATACATTAATTCAAGTTTAAGGGTTTTTCAAAAGTTTTGCTACAAGTTTAAAGTTTCACCTCATTTTACACATTTCACTTTTGAGTTTTGAGTTTTCTCTCCTAGAAGACATGGCACACCAAGCAAGCAGCCCAAAGACACCCCGTAGAAATCCTATACATTCCTTTATTGGCCTAATAGCTCAAGCATACATTAGTTAATTCCTTTATTGTCCTACATTCCTATGCATTTCTTTATTGGCATACATTAGTTAATTTATTTGTTGGCCTAATACCTGAAGCATTGCAAAAGATTCCACTAAGTATCTTTGTGTACATCTTTCATAAGACTCTTATCAAACTCATGGCTCCTGAGATCATCTTCTTTTGATATGTCTAACCTTTATTTCTAAAAGTTTGAGCTATCATTATAGAATCTTGAGAAATCATGATTGTGAAGCATGAATCAAAAGGAAATCAAGATGTGATTGGGTTCTATGATATTTGTATTATGCTTGTATTATGGACACATATAGTTATGCTTCAATAACATGCTTGTGGAGAATTGTATTAGTGGGCTTCCTAGAGGATGTAGAGATGTTCGTGTGGGAAAATGTTCTTCAACATTTTTATAGAAATGCCACAAGCTCACATCTAAGAAAGCCTAAGAGGTAAACATAACTTGTTAAAATGGAACCATGGGGTGGAGAACATATGCCACACAACTTACTTTACTTGCTTAACTTTCGAAAGGCTTAGTTAGAGCCCACATGTGGATTAGTCACTAAATTTTCAACTATCTTGTCATAAAAATAGCTATGAATAAGGCTTTTAAAATTTAATTATGTTTATAAAAAGAAATGAACCATTAATTGCAAGCCATTTGTATCGGATTGAGAGCAATGTGTGATTTGCAAACTGGTTTTAAATTTGCGCATTGCAAAAACTTAATTTGTGAGATAGATAGTTTTTTTTTAAAAAGTTATTGTCTAAAATGGCCAACATCGTAGCCTCATCTCTTTCCCTAGACCCATTTTTTGGCATAGTAGTCTACTAGCATAAAAAAACATAGGGGATGACCTAATTGAAGAAGATTGAGCATTTTATAAATGTGTTGCCACACAAGGCCCTCTTTGTTGTTATTGGGGCACAATTGGGATTTGGCAAGCTAGGGTAGTCTTGTTTAAGAAACTACCCCTATCATGTTCTTCAAGCCACTAGCTAGGGCATTCTTCAAAAAAAGGCTATGGCCACAATAGCACCAAAAAGAGAAAACCACCTATCTCACAGGTGTTGTTTTGTCATCAATTCTGAACGAGACAACTATGATTCCTAGTGGCATATGTTTACAGTTTCATGCAGTCTTGATTGAAGATATAGTGCACTTTCACTTGGACTTTGTAGCCCTTATGATGACAGACCTCTCCTCTTCAAGGTGATTAATTTGCTCTATGAATATTATGGTGTATATTTTATTCAAGCATTGTCTCACCTTCCAATGCAAGGTACAAATGAGAAGTAAAAAATTAGAAACCTAATATGTGCCATGTATACCTTAGTAGCATGTACTATGCTATATCCACTTTGGGAGTTAAGTACTAGGAGTAATTAAACACTAGCCTTGGCATGATTTAAATAGCAAGGAAAGGAAGAGACAAGTGACAATCATGCATTATATTAGCCACTAATAAGCCATCAATGAAATCAGACTACTTATCCCAAAACCTAAATAGGCACCCCAACATGTTCCCCCCATGTAGAAAGGACATTAGAACTCTCCCACATAAACGTTCACATGGACCTAAAGAATGCACATTAGATTGGTGGACCTAAAGAAAACACATCAAATGGAGTACATTTTTTTAATTGAGGTAAGTGGTCAACATATAGATAAGTAATAGTATGTAAAGTGATACATCATCTTGCACTTGGATATGTATACATACAGTTGTCACTTAATATGTGGGTCTATATATGTATGTAAGCAAAGTGGTTGTGTATGGTGGTTATATTGAATGTCTCCCCATGTTGCCATGTAGGAGGACTTGGCTTGGTAAGACATATAAGACATTTATTAGGAATGATAAAATATTTTAATATGAGTTCCAAATAGAGTGAGAAACAATGGTGTAGGAATTCATATGAATGCTGAAGGATTCACGGACTAAGCTCAAATGCTCAAGAACCATGCTCTGATACCAATTGAAAGGTGAGAAGGATCAAAGCTTCCACACTGGAGAGCTATGGCGGGAGAGCAATAGTAAGAGAGAGAGAAACTCACAATGTGGGAACTCCAACAGTCATAATGTGTGATTGGCCTTCCTTTTATTCATCTATCACTAAAAGAATAAATAATAAAGTGAGGTGATGGGCGCTTGCCACCTGCAGTGTGTAGGCACCAGTACTGTCAATGTAGTAATGTACATGTGACTAGGCAGAGGTGCCTTTACCCCCAACACATACTAAGACTTAACTTAAATGAGGTGGCATGTCCTTGATCATTTGCATGATTTGGGTTAATAATCTCATTTTCTTTGATGTTAGGGAGTAGCTATGCATTAGTAATCGTTGTAAAGGAACCTAGTTCAATTCATTATAATCCCAAAAGTTCTCCCAACGTTTGATACTCTTCAAAGTAATATGATAAGACAATTTAGGGTTTTCATTAAGAATAAATATCTTCCCCTTAAATATGAAAGCATTGCACCACATAAAGAATTCAAGTGAGGAAACACTCCTTTCCTCCCCACCCAACCAATAGTAAGTATTTCAAGATATGGTTGCTAGGCCCCTACTAGGTTAAAGAAATGAATGCTAGCATGGAAAGAGACCATGTTGGCTAATGCTAGCTTATTGATGTAGCTTTTATGTATAGATGACCATGTTTATCATGGATGTGATAGTTTCTAACATGTAGTTTCCATACTAGATTGCATTTTCAAAAATAGATTTATTGGGAAGGCTATATTCATGCTTCGTTCAACTTAAAGAAGAGATGGCCCATTATCATCCTTGTCTATCAAGCTTCTCTCTTGAATATTTTCTTGTAATATCCAGCTCCTTTGAGCTCGATCACTCCCCGACATCCTGAGCACCTACCCTACCCATTTGGGCACCCTTAGGGGATTCCTTCAGAGATATTGATGCATTCTTTTGAGTGTTTATTCTAGTTTGCAGGGTACAACAGGAAAGGATAGCCATAGCTCCAATCATTGGAGCTCCCCCATTTCATATCTTGGCTCCCACCTAATTAGGTTGGACAAGGCTTTGTGTAGGCCTTCTTTAGGCCCTACGGGAGTCCCCCCTTCCATCCCACTAATTCCATGTGGACTAGTTGCATACCTAGCAACATCAACCTTGTTTGGGATAGCTTGAAGACTTACAAAGATTCTTTTTTTATTTGAGCCCTCCCTTGGCACTCGTTGGCAGCTTGAAAACACTTCATTTGGCACTTGGTAACACCCCCCTAATGCTCAACATTGGTTTTTTATAAGTGGCATTGATTTTTGGATTGATTTATCTCAGTCAAAGTTTATTTTTCATTGTCTACATGCAGTCACAAATAGTGTTACATCAACACTTGATGTGGTTGCTTGGATAGCATGGGCATTTGATGCTCGATTGGTCCCGGAAGGTCCCCGAAAGTCAGGGGAATGTATGCCTATTGATTGGCCATCATTTGGAGCTGAATTAGTATTTTGAAATACTCCATTTTATATGGTAAATCATTGTTGTACACTTCAAGTATGAAGCTTATTTAGTCACTTTATTATTTGCCTATTCGTTTACAGGTGCTTCGCAGGTGTTTCATATGACTATTGGGATGCAAATGAAGGTTGGCGAATGCTTTGGATGGTTTTGAAATGTATTTTGAGCCTTGTTTGAGTTCCATATTGGTTGGTATTTACTTAAAATTGGTCTACACTAGCATGCTTTGTGACAGATGTTATACCTATAGTCTATGTATGACCCATTGGTACATGCTTGATGCTCATGTTAACTACACATGCTAGTTACATTGTTTGGACTTGAATGCTAGTTGAGCTTTGTTTGGGCTTGACTTTGGATATTCTAGAGTTTATTTTGGTCTTGCTTTGGCTTGTTAGAGATTGATTGGGATTGTCTTCATGACATTGGATGCTATCATTGGATACTTGATCGCTCATATGGTCTGGATATCTTATTGATCTATCATCTTGGATACTCTTTCTTGTACTCTTACATGCTTTGTTTGAGCTTATTTTCTTGACACTTACAGCTTTTGTGCCAGTGAGAGCATCTTTGTATGCTTATTACACATTGAGTAGTGTGCGTTATGCATATTGAGCTTCTAAATACTCGAGACTAGGATCTCCTTGTGGATGATATATGATTGATATGCCTTGGTCCGTGTAGATGTACTTGGGTTGATTTGGATTTTTATTCAGTGAGCAGACACTAACTTGTGTTAGGTCTTGGCAGTGCTATGTACATTTTTCCTTGTTGATTGGGGGGTGTACTAACTTTACTGATGGACTTTTTTTGACATGCTTCATTGTTGACTCATGTTATTTGATTGATACTGAGGGCTGAAATGATGAACGGGTTGCCTCTTACCCATCCAACCTCCAATCCTCACTTAAGAGAACTAAAGAGGGGCACCACCTAGCCAAAGGGAGGATGGGCTAGGACATCCATTTTCTCAAAGAGAATCAAGAGAACCAAGACACAAATTTACAAGAGAGAATATATGTGCTAGACACCATATTGGAATATAAGAGAGAGAGATGAGAGGAGAGGGAGACAAGAGGAGAAGAGATAGAAGAAGCTTGCCATTATGCTACATGGAATGAGAAGATGAGAAGAGAGGGAGATAATAGGAGAAGAGGTTGAGGAAGCTTGCCATTATGCTACATAATAAAAGAACTCACTCATAGCTTACCTCAAAGAGATGAGGATATTCTAGAGTGCTCTCATGGACTTGTCATTGTCCTTCCTCCCCCCCTTTCTTCATTCTCCATGGGCTCTTTATATAGTATCCATGAGGGATTAGATTAAGCTAATCTTCTTGATTAACATAATCCTAGATGATGTATGGCATCTTTGAAAATATGGAGCATAGTGAATGGGACAAGTCTCCACCTTGGTCATCATGCAAGAAGCCAAGGGTGGTGGTAGACAACATAGAGAAATGGAGCTAGATTACAAGAGGTGGGTGCCCAAAGCACATTATTATAATATATTTACAAGAAGGATAGAGTGGAAAGTTGGTGTGGTAAAAGAGAGAAGAAAATTGCATATAGCCAGCAGTCTACGCCTTCGTAACTTCAAATCCGTGAGGAATTTGAAAAAAGTTTCTTCTGCAACTTTGTAGACCAAGTCGAAACCGATTGGGCTTCGTGTGAATTTTCTTGAAATTCGCTTTTTCTTGGGAGTTATTGAGATTATAAAAAACGGCTTCTAAAAGTTTCTTTGGCTTTAGTCCCCCATATGTATATAAATACATATAAGCATGTGACAAAAGGGGTCCATGCTTGTAAGCTTTTGTGCAAGATCCAAATGACACCATGATGTGGATATTGACTTGTGTACTATGGTGAGGTGTCCTCTAATGATGGTGATAGATTCCAAATCTTAGTGATGCAGACGGAGCCCATGTGTAGTTGGAGGCTAGTCCTTTGAAAAATCTATGCATTCACTCAACTCCTAGGTATAATCCATTTTCATCTTCACTAAGATAACCATCCCTTTTACCCTTTACATTGACATGCCTTCTAAGAACTTGTTCCCCCCATTTGCTAGAGTTATCATAATCGAGAAGCAATGTAGCATACCTAGTGCTTGAAGAGTAAACCCAAAGTGATATAGTAAGCTCTTGATAGGGGCTTTAGCCAAATTTTGTGGTAATAATCCGGGTTGTAAAAAACCCGGATCATTAGCCCTCTCCTTAGGCTAGAGGTATTCATGCCTCTCGCTTGATAATGATGGTCTAATAGAGCAAGGAGGACTACACCCCCTCATTGGTGGCTCTTCATTGAATGACTGCTGCACAGTGTTCATATTTCTTTGAAAATAAGGCTTCAATCGCCATCCATTTACCCTTGTCTTGTGAACCTTCCCATCCATGTCACCTAGCTTATAGCTGCCATTTGAATAGCTCCTTATGACCATGAATGGCCCTTCCCACTTAAACACAAGTTTAGCATCCTTTCTGTTATCAAAGCGATTATCATAACGTAGCACAAGTGATCCTTCCATTATGTGTTTGCTAGCCAACTTCTTATTAAAGGTCTTTCTTCTCTCTTCAGCCTGCATGGAATAGTGTTGGACTGTTGCTTCTCTATCTAACTCCAGACTCTCTAGATCCAAGATCCTTTCCTCTAACTTCTTATCTTGATTCTTCTCTTGACTCGCTACTAGAACACGCAAACTGGCCAGTTCCACCTCTATAGGAAGCAAAGCTTCTTGGCCATAGACGAGGTGAAATGGAGTATAGCCAAGTGAGGTTCTAAATGAAGTCCTGTAGCTCCAAAGAGTTGCATTCAATTTTTTATCCCAATGCTTGGGGTGCATGTGTACCTGCTTGGTAATTATCTTACAAATCAGCCCATTCACTTTTTCGACCAAACCATTACACTGTGGATAGTAGGGAGTAGAATGCCTGTGCTTGATTTTTAGCCTTTCCATTAGCTCCCCTACTAGATTCGCCCTAAAACCAGGACCCCAATCAAAGATAATTTCCAAAGGTGTGCCAAACCTGCAACAAATATGTTCAAACACAAATTTTCCCACTTCTTGGGCTATGAACCTACTAGTTGCTAAAGCCTCTGCCCACCTCGTCATGTAGTCTACACCCATTATGATGTATTCCTTGCCAGATTGTGTTCGTGGGAGTGGCCCTATTGCATCAATCCCCCATTTCTCAAATGGGCCATATGTAGTTATGAGATTTTGTTCCTCATGCACTAGCTTCCTTGGTCCGGCCTTTTGGCAATCATCACAAGTGCGGCACCAATGTTGCACATCTCGATGTAGACTAGGCCACACGAAACCAGCTTGGAGAATCTTCCTGCTGGTTATTTCTTGAGCAAAATGTCCGCCACAAACCCCCTCATGGCAGCTCTTAATCACATCTATAATCTCCTTTGTTGTTGGCACCCTTCTAAGCACTGCATCCTTTCCTTTGCAATACAACACATCATTTATCAAGCGGTATTTAGTGGCCTTAGTAGCTAGCCACCTTTTCTCACTTTTACTCATATGTATAGGTGCCTCACCTTGCTCGAGAAAATAAAGCACATCTTGTAGTTGAAACTTACCCTGAAACAAGGGAAGCTTTACTGTAATGATGCCCACCATTACCTCTTTCAATTTTTCAGCTGCTAGAGCATCTACGTCGCCATTTGTGCGTCTTGGCACAAAATAGATTTGGGCTTTCTGTAGCTTTCTCATGAGAGTTTTAGCTTCCCTCACTTTCACTGCCAAGTTATCATTTTTACAAGCCCAGATTCCTTTCATTTGCTTAACAATTAGCATAGAATCACCGAAAACATTAAGTCGAGTGACACCATGTGAAAGACACCACCTCAAACCTAAAAGCAAGGCTTGATATTCTGCCTCATTATTAGAATGGACATCCTCCAAGCTGATACCTTCTCCATAAAATTTGTCACCTTTGGGACTGAACATCACTATTCCTGCTGCCGCTCTATCTTTAATACGCTTGTAGGCCCCATCGAAGTAGAGGGCATGGGCATTCTTCTTTGGTATCACCACCACAGGTGAAACCCACTATGAGTCCCCTATTGGATAGATGAAGCTTGCCTTTAAAAGTCATTGCACCTCAGTGAGTAGAGCGTTTTGTTGAACTACTCCCAATCGTCGTAGTCGCTGCACTACTGGCCGTGCTCCCTCTTTTAGATTAATGTGATGTTGTACTGCTGTCACACCTGTGATGTGTTCATAATCAGAAATAAAAAGTGAAGAGTGTTTTATCACCACTTCCATGTAGGCTGCCTTCTCCTCAACTGATAGATCTTTAGCCAACATTTTTTCTAACCCCTCCTTCTTGACCTTTGGAAGCTGCTCTGGAATTGCACTACTAGAAGGCCCTTTTAATGTAATCCCCATCACTTCTAGAGAGCTTTCTTTCTCCTCATTAGAAGACTCTCCCTCTGTCATAGATGAACAACCCTCGTTGGAACTCCATTCATCAGCGGTGGTCTCTAACACAAGATCCTCCTGTCGGCCCTCCTTCATGTTGTAGATAATGCTCTTCCATTTTTTATGCAGCCCCTTTTATGGCCTTAGCTCTAAGCCCCTGTCTCCCAATCTTGTCTGGCTTTCATTCCCATTAGCCATGGTTGCCCAAGGATGAGCGGATAGACGTCCCCCTTCAGTGGCATCACATACATGTCAAGCTCCAATTGCACTCCACACACCTTTACCTTGACTTTGTTTATAACTCCCAAACAATTTACTACTACATTGTTAGCCATTTTGGCCCCAAATTTAGTAGTTTCATTTACCTCTAATCCCAAATGATGCATCAACTTTTCCGTCATGACACAAATCTCTACGCCTTCATCCACATATGTCTTTGACACTCTCTGTCCATTGATTTCGGATTCCACTAGAGGCACAATATCTTTCATCTTTCTAGCCTGGATTGCATTCACATGTCTATTCTTCATGGATCTAATGCTTACCATCTTGGACCATTGTCGTCGCACTGTTGGAGATAGATGTAGTAATTGTGGCCATGAAATTTTTGGCCCTTGATTCTTCACATCAGCAAGCAAATCATAAGCTTTAGTACCTTTACCCAGGGAAAAATCATCTAGCTCAATGTGTCGGCGTGAGCGAGCCCTCCTCTTTTTACTGTTGCGTATCTTTGCAGCCATTGATGACTCTGCCTCCTCTTCCATATTTTCAACCTCCTTTGGTGGTGTAGGTTCCATTCTCTCAATTCTCCGGGCTTTCTTCACCGGCATTGCTTCAACCTCTACTACTTTGGCCTTCCCTTTGACATCACTCTCATCTAAACTAATTATCATAACATCATGATTCTCTGGCGGTTGGACAGGCAAGGGCAGCACCTCTGCAAGTGGTCAAGGATGCTGGAGAACTTGAACTAGTGGTGGAGGCCTTGGATTCGGTGGAACAAACCTTTCTCTAGGTGGTGTCACTTGTTGTCCCCTCCTTCTTGGTTGGAATCCATTTCCTAGAAAACGCCTAGGATGAGGGAAAAAGTACATACCATGGCCAGTCTCCCCACAATTATAGCAAACATACTCTCTTTCTTGTCTTCTTGGACCTCGATTGCCTTCATTTATGAGGGGAGGGGGCCGCACTCCTTGCACCAAATTTAATGAAAGGCTTTCAAGTTGATTAGTAATGCATTGTAGGAGCTCTTGCTGTGGTATCTCTGGTTCAGGTGGGGCCTCTGCTATTTCTCTAGGCCTTGGCATGGTTGGTAAAACCTGCATGGGCTCAACTCCCCCCTTCAACTGGGCTTGATACTTCAATTTTCTATCTTTCTTCCTCGCATAAGTGACCAATTCTTCATAGGATGTGGGAAACTTTTCTTTGACCTTATCCCTTAGTAGAGGGTGGAGTCCGGCTAGAAAACAATCTTTCTTAAGGCAATCATGTACTCTTTCTCCCTCGGCTAAAGAGGCTGTCCATTTATCCCACAATTTTATAAACATGCCTTCATAGGTTTGGTATTCCCCTACTACGGTTTGGCGAAGATCTAAGAGATGTCTTCAAATATCTTCAGGTGACTCTGTATCTTGGTACTTGTGCATGAATGCGGTCTTGAGATCCTCCCAATTACCCCTTGTAGCCTCCGGAAGAGCTTGATACCACACTCGAGCATCACCTTTTAGAACTAAAGAGAAGGCCTGTACTTTGGTTGCTTCATCATCCCGGCCTGTGACTAGGAAGGCCATTTCTAAGTCATCCAAAAAGTCTAGAGTTTTCTCCCCTTTGTAGCCAAAAAAACTTGGAAATGCCATGTTGCCTTAGTAGAGTATGAAGATGAAAACGTTTAGACTTAAGTTGTATTTTATTAGGGGAAGGATGAATGGGTTCACAGATGCATTGATTTCAGCAAGACGTCTAGGCCCCAGTATGCTTCTAATAATGCCTTGGAATCTAAGTTTTGTGCTAGCTACAATATGCACAGTTTGCATAGCAAGTGGACGGATAGGTCCATACAACTCGTTCTGATTCATGAGAAACTATTATAATAGGATAAATACATGTACATTGAAGGATGCATTGTAATCTAGCATTGGGAAGATTATAGGTTCGAGAATGTGACCATATCAGCTCATCTAAGCCACTCTCATGATGTTATTAAGAACTTGGTTTCGCAGGGCATTGATTTCAAAGAGGATGTCACTTGGAACTCTTAATGAGTCTTGGGATGTATTGTGCACTTCCTTATGTACTTTTGCCACTACTCTAATGCTATCTGATGTTGAGAGCTCTCTTCTACAAGAAGAGATAAAGTGTAAGAATTTGGATGCCTCTCATGTGTCTCATGATTTGACAATTAGAGGTTGACATGATGGAAATGCAAAGAAATGACCATGGTAATGGTCGTGGATGGGATTCGTAGAAATCTCAGTCAAAGTCGAATGGCAAGTAGCATAGTAAGTCTCATGGGAGAAATGCAAATATGACTTGTCATCATTGTGGGAATAAAGGCCACATAAGGCCAAAGTGTCATGCATTGCAGAGTGAGAGTGGGGAGGGAAGGAGGGAGAGAAATAGAGAGAAGAAGGGAGGGGAAGGAAGAGAGTGATGGAGAGAAATAAAAAATAGAAGAGAGAGGGGCTTCCTAAAAAAGTGTCAAAACCTAAGCATGGCATTTTATAGGTTTGTAAATAAGCGAGAGAGAGAGAGAGAGAGACCGTCGCCACTGCCGCCATCCACGAAGAGGGAGGAGACAAGTGTAAAGGAGAAGGAAGGAACTCCCGAAGGAGAAAAAAATGAGAGAAGTAAGAAAGGATTCTTCTTCAAGCTTTGAGGTAAGTGCATTATCTCTTCTCTCTTTGTTTTTCTCTTTTCTTTACTTCTCTCTTTCTTTTTGTTGATGAAGAGTGTATAGAGAGAAGAAGTGAGAGAGATCAACATGTACAAGGCAGATTGAGAGAGAGAGAGAGAGAGAGGTCGCTGCCACCTCCAATCCACCACAAAAAGAGAGGGGACAAATGCAAAGAAGAAGGAGGAAACCTGTAAAGGAGAAGAAGAAGAAGGAGAGAAGCGCAAAGGGAATCTTCTTCAAGCTTTAAGGTAAGTGTATTATCTCTTCTCTCTTTTCTTTACTTCTCTCTTTCTTTTTGTTGATGAAGAGTGTATAGAGAGAAGAAGTGAGAGAGATCAATGTGCTCAAGGGAGAGAGAGAGAGCTGCTATCACCAATCCACCACAAAAATAAAGGGGACAACTGCAAAGAAGAATGAGGGAACCCGTGAAAGAGAAGAAGAAGGAGAGAAGCGTGAAAGGATTCTTCTTCAAGCTTTGAGGTAAATGTATTATCTCTTCTCTCTTTGTTTTTCTCTTTTCTTTACTTCTCTTTTTCTTTTTGTTTATGAAGATATGTATAGAGAGAAGAAGGGAGACAGATCAACACAAGGGAGATTGACAGAGAGGGAGAGAGAGAGAGAGAGAAGCTACCATTGCCACTACCATTGCCACCACATCCACTAAAAGAGAGGGGACAACTACAAAGGAGAAGGAGGGAACCCCCATCCTCTGTCTCTTCTCCATCTTGCCCTCCTCGAGCTTGCATGGTAGGCACCAAGCAAGCATGTACCCATTTCTCGGCCATGGGAAGGCCTCGTGCCAAAGCCCGCCACATGGAGTACAAGGTGGAGCCTCCTCTAGTGCAGCAACAAGTGCTCCCCATAGAGCACAATGACCACCAGAGAAGAAGAGGAGATGGAAACCAGGAACTATCGCCCTTCAGGAGATAAGGAGAATGCAATGCAGATACGAGCTTCTCATCCCGAAAATATCTTTTCATAAGGATGTTGTTCGGGAAGTCATGCAAGACTTGGAGCTAAAAGGGATGGAAAGATTTTGGGCACAAATGCGAGACAGCATACCAGTAGGAAGGTAGACTGCTACAGCTATGACGATAGAAAGAAAAGCCTACATGATGTACTACATGTACCTTTTGTTACCAAGAATCTATTATCGATTGGACAAATGGAAGAACAAAATTTGCAAGAATCTAGTGTCAGTTGGATAGATGATTTCAACTGATACACATTGCTATACATTCGGAAGTACAAGGATGAGGTACTCGATGTCTTTAAGAAAATGGGTTTATAAAGAGAAATGCAAGTCAGATTGTTTGTTGGAAAGGTATAAAGCCCGGCTCGTTGCAAAGGGATATGCATAGCAATACTGCCTAGATTATGAGGAGACTTTCAGCTCGGTTGCCAAGATGGAAATGGTGAGAATAGTCATTGCATTAGTAGCTTCTAAGGGCTAAAATTATGAAAAGTGGATGTAAAAAATGCATTCATGAATGGTGACTTGCTTGAAGAGGTATATATGGAGTAGCGTGAGGGTTATATACACAACCTAATGTGTATATGGATGCTAGCTAGCAACCCCGTCTATCATGCTAGATCCAAACACATAGAGATTCATTACAATTTCATCATAGAAATGGTACTTGCAGGATAGATTGATCCACTTCATGTGAAGACAGAAGACCAGGTAGCTGATATCTTTACCAAATCACTTGGTAAAGAGAAATTCGCTTGTTTCATGGATCTACTTGGAGTACACTAACTAGTCTGAGCTCAAGAAATGGAGTTTGAGAAGGGGGAGGATGAGCTTGATTCTTTTGATCTTAAAACACCTCCATCCATTGAGATTGAGGGTGAAGACAAGAAAGAATTGTTAGAAGATGACTTAGACAAAGGTAAAAACAAAAAGGAAGAAGTAGAGCTTAGAGACACTACCACTCCCTATATAAGTGTTTCTGGCTCCAATACCATGGTGTAGCTGACATTGGAAAATGAATTATGCAAGAATATTTAGTGCATATCGGTAGAAGGGTGGCAGGGTTGCATGCCCTTCTACCTATTTTTTTCCCCTTTGTAACCGTCGCTATTTGCGTGACAAATTTACTCTACAACCGTCGCTATTTGCGTCGCTATATGCATCGTTATGCATCGCTATATGCATATAGCGACACATATAGCAATGCAAATAATGACAAATCAATTGCGTCGCTAATAGCAACATGAATAACAATGACGGGGGTAAATTTTTCCATGAATAATTCCATCTCTTTAAACATTGCTATTGGATCTATATGTTGTAGTGTGTCTTTTATGCAGAAATTTCTCTTTTTCATTTTTTTCTTACATAATGATTGAAGCTATGGATGAAGATGAAAATTTTGTTTATTACTAAGAAAAATATTTATAATTTCTTTTCAGTTTTGAGATTAATGGTAGAGCCATACACATAGATTTTGTGTGCTTTGTCCCTGGTTTTGTGGTTGATTATGTTCGTGGGAGGGTTGTTGTCATTTTTGTGCACAGGCGGGGAAGAATCTGATCTCAACTACTTGATTGAGATTATAAATTAAGAAGCAATGGAGAAAAAAATAGAAGAAAACGAAGGAGAAGGACAAAGATTTCAAATAACATGACTGCATTATAAGAGAAAGATTAGAGAGAGAGAGAAAGAGAGATCACTTCTCTCACACCCAATGTCCCTTCACATGGGCTCTACTCGTCTTTCTTTTCCCTTTCTCTCTACAGTGGTGAAATCACCTTCTTTGTTGCTCTCAAGTTGAAAAATCCAAAACAATCTATATGTTTAATCATGGTGGGTACTTCTTGTTGCTATGTCCTCGAATGACACATCTGCTATCTACTACCAATCTGTAAAGAGAGATAACAAAGAGATGCATACAAACAAACATAGAGAAAGAGAGGGAAGGCGCGCAACATCTCCTTCATCAATAGCAAATTGAGCCGAAGGCCTATTAAGGCATTAAAGAAGGAGAAGGTAAGAAAGGTGCCATTATTCTCTTTGATAAAAAAGACAATGAAGAAGAGGAGGACAACCATGGCAGGAAGGAAGGATGACAGAAGAAGAAGATAGATCATTGTTGCCTATTAGTCGTTGGCATGCCCCTACTATGTGACACGCATTACTCCTCACCATCTTCCATATTTCTTTGTCCTCTCAACAAACAAAGCAGAAAATCAAAAGTCACAATTATAAGTCCCAAAAGTACAAAGAAGAAGGGAGAAGGAAGATGTGAGGAATAGGATTGAATTTTTTGCCCTGCAAAAGGAGGAGGAGGAGAAGTGGTGATTTAAGAGCAACATTAGTCGATGATCCATTGGGAGTGGTCATGTACTGAGGCAACCTCTCCTTCTACACAGGATTTGGAACAGGATTTGTGAGTTGAGGTAGAACGCAGGACCTTCAAAAATTGGCCAAAGCTGAATAACATGTCGAAAGGAAGGAGAAGCATTTGTGAAGCACCTGCAACCAAAGTCATATGCATAATCCAAGTAATGGAAGAAGAAGATGACATCATTCGATTGGAGAGCTTGATTTTGGAGAAGGAACAATCGATGAAGCCATAGCCACGACACCACATAGAATATATTGGTAACATTAGATTAAGATGAGGAAGAAAAAAAGAAAAGGAGATCCCCCAGCAATGGCAATAGCCACCATAGGCCGTGCATTGTCGTTCAATGTTGCCTTCAACTGAGACAAAATCAATGACAAAGAGGACAAGGAAAGGAGGAGCAGAAGGGCACTACCACAAACCCCGATGTTGACTATGGGGTGTAAGAGGAGTCTGTGCATGTCGAGAAGGCCTGCTTCCACTAGTAGAGTAGAAGGGAAAATGGAGCACATTAATTATCCTTCCTCCCCACCACAGCCTCTCTATTTTTGCCAATATTCCAACACCACCCATCCTTGTGCACGACCATGCCAAGAAGTCTAATTCTTTTTCATGAAGCCCTGCACACAAGAGAACGAGTATAGGCCATGGCCAAGTCATTACCTTGGCATGCCAATAGTTGAAAAGGAAGAAAATATTGAGAAACAATGAAGAAGATAATGGTTGTGAAGAAATAAAGAAGAAGCATCATTAAATAGCAGTGCAGGGTCTTCGTGTCTCCAAGAGATGAAAGGAGAAGCTTGTTCTCCTTCTTTCTCCATCTGGCTGTCTCCTCTAAATGATGCCAATCATGCTCCATTTGCACACCACTAGGATCTCTAAGAAGATAGAATATAAGATTAGTGTGCTATGTGGATTCAAAAGAACAAGCAGTCGCCATGGCTTCCCAGCATCTCCGAGGCTCAAAAGAAGACGTAAGCGATTGGATTCCTACTAATCGCACAACCTCCTCCTCATCTATACCAATATTGGCCACATTGCGGGGCATGCTTTTCACAACCTCTGCATCTCAACCATGGTGGCCACTACTCGGATCTCCAATAGCCACAAAATATGGGAGATGGGGTTTATTAGCTCTTTGATTAGTCAAATAATAATGTTTTTTATTTTATTTTTAAAATTACTATGCTTTTCCCTTCCTAAGGTAAGTGAAAGAAAAATGAGTACCTTTAATCTTTATGAGAAACACAACCTCACATTAAGATAAACTCAAGTCCTACTCAAGTGACCTATCCCCCTTCTCTCATTTTCCCCCGTAAAAAAAAAACAAACAAACAAACAAAGCCGCCTACTTCTTCCCTCTTTGTATTTTGAAATACATTTGCTGCATCATCATAAGCGAGCAAATTATTACCCCATTGCAAAATATACTTCCTAGTTCTGTCCTTCCCAAGGTGGTAACCCTTATTTTGTTTCTCTCCCCTCACACATAAGCCCATAGAAGAGAGTCGTTTCAAATGAAACACTTTTACAAAGGCTCAAATACAACAACAAATCCCATTCCCTTAAGTATATATGGAGCTAAATGGTGGATTCATCTTTATTTCTCTATTGGAATGGAGGAGTTGTGTTCATGATCCATGTGAAATATTGAACTCTATCCTTGAACAAGTATGCAAACTTTTCAGTGTGCGAGTGTAATGAAGGCAAGAGTTCCCTTACTCTAGTGGTCATGGATTTGGAGTCCCATACCCTACCATGGCTAGGCCTTGTGATCAAGGTTGTTTTACTAATAATTTTTGAAGTGTTTTGTGTCAGACAATGTAATATTTCCGTTGTAAATATTTCCAACCCGTATGATACTCATGCAAGGGAATGACGGCATTGAATATTTGGACAGTGAAATTGTACAATCTCCATTGGCATGAACAAGACCAAAGTCAAGGAAACCCGCTTATGCTTGTGTGAACCCCCTCTTGGAAAGAAATCAAGATGAAATTTTTGATTTATGGTTATAAAAACAAATCCAGCCAACGATCGTGCTGGAGGAGAGAGAGGGGAGCCGCTATGACTTAGCATCTAACTGGAGCTCGTAAGGGAATGTAGGCATGCATGATGCCGCGTGGGGGAGGGAGGACCCTCCCCCTCACTTATTTAAGTGGTATGGGATAACCAGGGGGGGGAGGTGACCGTGAAGGAGGGGCTGTGAGGAGGCTGCCGGTGAAGGAGGGGCCGTGAGGAGGCTACCGGGAAGGAGGGGCCGTGAGGAGGCGACCGTGAAGGAGGGGCCGTGAAGAGGTTGCCGTAAAGGAGGCGGCCGTGAAGAAGGGGCCGTGAAGGAGAAGGCAACTGTGAAGGAGGGGGGGGGGCATGAAGGAAGGCCGCCGTGAAGGAGGGGAGAGCCACAATGCCGTCCGTGGAGAAGGGCCCTGCCATGGAGTAGGACCAGAACGCCGTCAAAAGCTTCCCAAATCCTTTATCTCCACGCCACGTAGTTCCCTGAAGCTTCTTACAAGCTTCTCTAGGAAGCTTCTAAGGGGGCTTCTTTAAGCCCCCTTCCTATTGGGATCAACCACAAGCCCATTTTACCCTGGTTTTTTTTTTAACCCCTTCCCGTGGATTCCCCCATAAAGCCCATATTATCCCCGGTTTTTTTTAAGTCCCTTCCTATCGGATCTCCATAAGACCATTGTACCCCGGGATTTAAGTCCCCTTCCCATAGCATCCACCACAAGCAAATCTTTACCCCCAATTTTAAAGCCCTTTCCATTAGTTTCTCAATAAGCCCATCCCTCCCGGCTTTGAAGCAAAGGAAGCTACTAAAGCCCCAGCCCCGATTCTTGTAAGAAGAAGAGGGGTTTCTCTAAACCCTTCCCACTCGATTTCCCCCATAAACCCATCTCTAAATTTTCCCCCCACACTCCCTCTCCACAAAGATCTTTATCCCCGGAACTTCTATGAAAGGAAGGAGAAGTTCATAAGTCCCCATTTCCACAAAGCACATAAAACCATTCCTAGCTGGAATTTCAATGAGAAGAATCTCTCAAGCCTCTGTTTCCGCAAGGCTTTCGCAAGAACCCTCTCACGAATCCCTCTTTTCCGAAAGAAAGAAGGCCCAAGCTCCGAACCATAAGACCTTCCAAATCCAAATTCCACAAGTCAAGGAGCCATACCTCAAAGGGACTTGCGCATACAAGGGAGAAGGCCAAAAATCATAAGATTGCGAGCCAAGGCAAGAAGTTCGAATTCCCGAAGGCAAAACCAGAGGTCGAATTCACGATGGCCCCTAAAAAGGTACAAGGTGCATCCGCAGGAGGATCATCTCCGAAAATTCATGTGGATATTTTACCGAACCCACAAGTCCAGGTTTTCTTCCTATTTTTGATTCACGTCAAAGTATTGCAATTATGCATGGTTAATTTATGGAACTAGGATGCACTTTTGCGATTGAAATACTTTGGCTATTTTAAAGGAAGTAACACATGATCGAAGATCGGTCATTTGTATGTTTCAATGGAATGAATGAAAGATGTCTATAGCAAGTTGCTTCAGTGCATTGCAAAGTAACGAATCTAGAACAACTAATGACTATCATTACAAAGTCGAGACTGCGTAATGCTCAATCAGTGCGTTCGAATATTTCATTTTAAAAAAATGAAGTTAGGGAAAGGCTGCATGGTTTGTTTAACATAAAAACTTAAAATCTTAGTAGCATGAGTCGTGAATACATGCCCTAGTAGGACCAATGGAAGTTATGCGAATTTTATCATGTGCTTGGTCTTAACAAGAAAAATTAGGGATTGCAAATCTAGAGAAAATGAATCGCGTGCTTACGTGAGTTATGACGTAATGCAACTAGTTTTTCCCCTCTTAGATCAAGACAATATCTTTAGGAATGGCTCGTCCTTGTCGTAAGACAAGTAAATTGATTTACCCAAAACACCTAAACCGCAAAGGACTCATTTAGATGGTTAAATCGATACAATATGCTCCAAGTGCTAGCTAGGGTTTAGCACATGAAGGACTTGACCTAGTCTCATGCACTTGTTACCAAGACGAACCCTTAAACCAAAGGTCCTACCCACATTCACGGAATGTAGGGACAATTGGACGCTCATGCATAAAACGATCTAAGGTTTCTACCCTAAGGATCACTCGTTCAAATGATGAAACTCGGATTGAGTTGGAATTCCTAGGACCAAACGTTGTCGGCCTAGTGTAATTAGGAATAGGTTGGGTAAGAAGACACCCTAAACCCTGCTTCTCGTCTGGAGATAATTCCGTGACCAGAAAACGCCATTCAATGGGTGAAACGATCCCATGGAATAGATGCGACACTTGTGCAAAAAGTTGCAACGTCGCATAGACTTGTGATTTGTTCACAAGAGAGTTTTGCCATTTCTTGAAATGGGGTTGGCAAGCTCTTGTGCAAGTTTAACTTGCAAGAGAATGAGTAATCATCCTGTTACATCACCTTTCTTGGGGAAAATTTACTAAGTAAAGGAAAGTTAGGTATTTGCTTTGAAGCAAATGATCAATCAATAAATTGGAGCGACATGGTCGCCAGGATTTACTATTAATAAAACCTAAGGTATTGGTTAAGTTGGGTTAACAGGGTATGTCCCTAACCCAAGGAAAAAATGGTGAATAAACAAACCCTTGGGGATCTTGCCAAGTCAAATTGATCCCAAATCGAATGCTGGATGCATTCGGAGAGAAGGATTCACTCCTTAACAGTTGGCAAATTAAACGACCATTGGAATTGATTGTGCTTGTAACAGTTTAGGAAGCACTGTTTGCATTGTTTGCTCAAAGAACTAAAGGATGAAATGATATCCAATGCTTCCGGTTGAAAGCCTGAAGGGAGAGGCAGCTTCAGTTACCCCCGACTGCCTGCCTGACCCTAACCAAGGGGGTTGTTGACCGCACCGGGAACGTGGACCGAACCCGCCGCGAGAGGTCTTTCTGTTGAGCTCTACTTGGAGCAGGAGGACGCTTGGGTGCCAGGGGGGGCTCTGGCCGTAAATCCCTCGCCTTCCGGGTCCTGCACAAGAGGCTAACGTGACTCGTGATTGGATCTCGAGGCCCGCATACTAGTCTACGGGCAGAAGCTTGGAATAGTGATCCCTGGTGGATTACTGGATAGCCTTCGGGCGGATTATGGACAAGCCTACGGGCGGAACTCCTTGTATTTCAAAGATAAAATGATGAAATGATAATAAAGAAATTGGCTGATATTGTTTTTCTATGTCACGTGATAAGATTACGTGAAGGAACCAGTGCTTAACAGGAGTAATTAAAGAAGCTGATTGTTATATGTCAAATTAATGTGTTAGATAATTACATAACTAAAACAAACTGAGGAAAGTGCGGAGGATGGGCCATGGGTCCGTCCTACGGTTGGGTGGTCCCGGTTAGCTGGAAACTTTTCTCAAAAATCTCGAAGAACAACGGGAGGATCATCGAAACCAATGACCTAGAATTATGTTTTACCCAATTTACGCTGTTTTAGGGGAACGGAATGGAACTATGCCTTATGGCAGAGAGGTTGAGTTTTGCATCCCTCTCATTTCCCATTCTCCTTGAACCAAGTACAGAGTGAATCTGCTTCGGACCTGGCGTTTCTACGTAAAGTAGTTCGCTCGGGTCTGACGCTAGTTGCTGTTAGCTAATGCCCAAATTAGAAAACCCTAATTTAGGTCGATCCTAAGTGGGAATGGCCAGGATACTTCCGCTACGTGGCAGACGCGGGAAGACCTGGATCGCAAGTCCCGTAACATTCCATGGGAATGCCGGGCGGAGCTTTCTAGACATCCTTTCCGATGGATTGCTAAGATGTGTCTTGGATGATTCTAGTGGACACGTTACAGTTGGTATCAGAGCAAACCAACAAAGGACTTGTTTTTAGGAAATTTTAATAAGACGAAGTAAAGCAAATGGTACTGTCCCAAACATTTCCTTACTTTCAATGCTGTCTTGCAGAATTATGAAGCATGGAACAAGTTCTTAGTGTTCCGAGTCATGTTTATGACCGTGATGCATTCCACGGATTATCGACAAAGGGTTGAGATGATGAACATCCTAGACCGCATTTACAATCCATCGCCTGTGTACATGGAACGGAGATGGATGGGTGTTACAGGGATCTATTACATAACTGCCTATCAACCTGCGTACCTTCAAATTAACTTGAAGAGAATCAAGTGGATGGAGGATTTGAAGATCGTGAAGCTGTTCGTCTTTGTTGAGGCTCACGCGAATGCGTCCCTACAGGTCGGGGGTCGAAGGGTTAACCAGAATAAGTATGTGTACGGAGAAGTGATTCAAAGAATCCCTGCCGATCGAATCAAGGTTTTGGGACGTCATGAGAAGAATGGATATCAAAGGAAAAGATACCCTAATCTTCCAATGAACTATCGATTCCTGAAAATCGATGACCCCAATCCGTACTACTACTCAGTTCCTGTAGCTGAATGCAATAATATCTTATTCTCTTCGAATTAATGTATCAACTTGTTCCATCGCCCCAAGAAATAATTGTACCCTGAAAGGGCTATGCTGATATGAATGGAATAAAACTTTTTTTTAAAAATCAACGATTGTCTTGACTATGAATATTGATAAAGAAGTAAAGTGATTTGGTCACTTGGCTAAAGGAATATGCGGACGTAGTTCCTGAAGAGTTAACAGAACTCTCGCTTCAAAGAGAAGTAGATCATGAGATCAAGCTAGTAATAGGAGCTGTGCCAACTGAGAAGAGACCCTATAGAATGTCTATACCGGAAGCTATTGAACTGAAGGAACAACTCAACAAGTGCTAGATCAAAGGGCTACATCCGTCCTAGCAGTTCACCATGAGAAGCACTTGTATTGTTCTAGAACAAGAAAGATGGAACACTTCGACTATGTATTGACTATAGAGGGTTGAATCAATCAACAGTTAAGAACAAATATCATATTCCTAGAATAGATGAGCTTCTTGATAGTCTTCAGGGTGCCAAGATCTTCTCTAAGATTATCTTAGGTCTGGTTACTATCAGATAAGAATCAAGGAAGAAGATATCCCAAAGACGACCTTCAACACTAGATATGGACACTTTGAGTTCTAGTTATGTCATTAGGGCTTACGAATGTGCCTGCCACATTCAATAGGTTAATGAAGGATATCTTTAGACCATATCTTGATAAACTTTGTGCTCGTCTTCTTTGATGACACTCTAGTCTATTCCAAACAGGAAGGAGATCATGAACCCCAACTTCGGATTTTCCTTGAGACAAGGAGGTCACACAAGCTGTATGCTAAGATGACGAAATGTGCATTCCTCAAGTATCAAATTGGTTATCTGGGATTCATCATATCGGTAGAAGGAATCTCAGTGGAGCCAGCCTAAGTTAGAAATGTTCTAGGATGGCCAAATACCAACAACTGTCAAAGAAATACGCAGCTTTCTTGGATTGACAAGATGGTATGGGGTCTTCATAAAAAACTATGCTTTGATTGCAGCACCTTTGACAGAATTATTGAAGAAGCAAACGTCCATTGCATGGTCAACTGCCGAACAAACTAGCTTTGATAGGTTGAAGCAAAGTTTGGTATCAGCACCGATCCTAAAACTTCTAGACCACAGTAAGGAGTAGAGGTAGTAACAGATACTAGCATGCTTATGTAGAAAAGTCATCCTATAGCCTAATCTTCAAGAAACTGAAGATCCATGAAAAGAATTATGCTACCCATGATCTTGAACTTTTAGTTGTCAAGCTTTGGAGACACTACTTGCTGGGTAACAAGTTTACACTTGTGACTGATCATAAAAAGTCTCAAGTGGAACTTTACCTAGAACAAGCTCAACATGAGGCAATGTCAGTGGATTGAAGTGCTGGAGGAGTGTGACCTTAAGATCAAGTACCAAACTGGAAAGGAGTATGTAGTTGCTGATGCACTCAGTCGCAAGGCATTCCTTAATTCTCTAAAATCCATCAATAGCTAGATCTCTAGCCACAAAGGTATCAATGCCGAACAACCCCATACTTGAGCTAGCTAGAGAGGAAGGATGCCATGATCTAGCCTATCAAAGGATGCTAAGGGAAATCTCTATCGAGGGCCAGGAACAAAAGCTAGAGGCTAAGTATCATGAATTCTCTATCAATAGTGGAATTGTCTACTATGGGACGAGAGTATGTATACCAGCAAGCTAGTCACTTAAGTAGAAGATATTGTGGGAAGCTCATGATTCCCCTTTCTCAGGACATCCTGGCTATGCCAAGACTCTCATTGCAGTTAGGAAAAGCTACCAATGGGAGAGGCTTAATGGTGACATTCTCAAATATTTTACTGAGTGTTTGTCTTGTCAACGTATCAAAGACAAACATGTCAAAATGCCAGGGAAGTTGCAATCACTTGACGTTCCCCAAATGAAATGGGAATTCATCAGTATGGACTTGGTTAATTGGCCTATCCCAAGTTTAGGGAGGATACCAGTCCATCATGGTTGTGGTTGACATGTTGACTAAGGTTGCATAACTTATTCTGGTAAAGACAAACTATAAAGCCTCAAACATTGCAAGGTTGTTTATCAAGGAGATATACAAGCTACATGGGTTACCTAGAAGAATCATTAGTGATCATGATTCTCTCTTCACATCACACTTCTCGAGAGCTATCTTTGAAGCTATTGGGACTCAACTCTATTTATATACAGCTTACCATCCCCAAACTGATGACCAAATGGAGCAAATAAAGCAAGTCATCAAGGACATGCTTAGGGCACACTGCTGTCGTGAGCCAAAAAGGTGGATTCAATACTTGCCTTCAGTTGAATTTGCCTACAATACTTCTTACCAACAAGGTATTCAGATGACCCATTTCCAAGCATTGTATGGTCATGATTGTTGAAGTCCCCTAAACTTTTCTGATCCAAACCTAAGAGTTGAAGCATCAAGACAGATGTTGAAAGACATGAACGATCAAATAAAGTCAATAAGACAAGACATACAAGTGGCCAAGGATAGACAAAAGGCATACGTAGATTTGAAACATCAAGTAAGAGTCTTCGAAGAAGGAGACATGGTCTTCATTCGTGTGCACCCTAAAAAGAGTTTCCTATCCTTAGGAGATTGCAAGAAGCTAAGTCCAACGTATTCTTGACCATACAAGATCCTTAAGTGCCTAGGACCTATTGCTGATAGATTGCAACTCCTTGAAAACCTAAAGGTTCATAATATATTCCATATCAACCTATTGAAGAAGTATGTACCTAATCCTAACCATGTACTCGATGACCAACAAGTTGTAATGCCTAGTCAAGGAGTCCTTGAACTAAGCCATGACAGGATCTTAGATGTTAGGGAGAGACAACTAAGATCCAGAACCTTAAGAGAATGCCTCGCCCAGTGGAAAGTTTATCCCGAGGAGGATGTCACTTGGATGGATGAAAGCACTCTCAACCATCAATATCCCCCAGTTTATCTCAAGATGAGGACATCTCGATTCCTCCAAGGGGGAGAGAATGTAATATTTCCGTTGTAAATATTTCCAACCCGTATGATACTCATGCAAGGGAATGACGGCATTGAATATTTGGACAGTGAAATTGTACAATCTCCATTGGCATGAACAAGACCAAAGTCAAGGAAACCCGCTTATGCTTGTGTGAACCCCCTCTTGGAAAGAAATCAAGATGAAATTTTTTATTTATGGTTATAAAAACAAATCCAGCCAACGATCATTCTGGAGGAGAGAGAGGGGAGCCGCTATGACTTAGCATCTAACTGGAGCTCGTAAGGGAATGTAGGCATGCATGATGCCGCATGGGGGAGGGAGGACCCTCCCCCTCACTTATTTAAGTGGTATGGGATAGCCAGGGGGGGAGGTGACCGTGAAGGAGGGGCCGTGAGGAGGCTTCCGGTGAAGGAGGGGCCGTGAGGAGGCTGCCGGGAAGGAGGGGCCATGAGGAGGCGACCGTGAAGGAGGGGCCGTGAAGAGGATGCCGTAAAGGAGGCGGCCGTGCAGAAGGGGCCGTGAAGGAGAAGGCAACCGTGAAGGAGGGGGGGGGCCATGAAGGAAGGCGGCCGTGAAGGAGGGGAGAGCCACAATGCCGTCCATGGAGGAGGGCCCTGCCGTGGAGTAGGACCAGAACGCCGTCAAAAGCTTCCCAAATCCTTTATCTCCACGCCATGTAGTTCCCTGAAGCTTCTTAGAAGCTTCTCTAGGAAGCTTCTAAGGGGGCTTCTTTAAGCCCCCTTCCTATTGGGATCAACCACAAGCCCATTTTACCCTGGTTTTTTTTTATACCCCTTCCCGTGGATTCCCCCATAAAGCCCATATTATCCCCGGTTTTTTTTAAGTCCCTTCCTATCGGATCTCCATAAGACCATTGTACCTCGGGATTTAAGTCCCCTTCCCATAGCATCCACCACAAGCAAATCTTTACCCCCAATTTTAAAGCCCTTTCCATTAGTTTCTCAATAAGCCCATCCCTCCCGGCTTTGAAGCAAAGGAAGCTACTAAAGCCCTAGCCCCGATTCTTGTAAGAAGAAGAGGGGTTTCTCTAAACCCTTCCCACTCAATTTCCCCCATAAACCCATCTCTAAATTTTCCCCCCACACTCCCTCTCCACAAAGATCTTTATCCCCGGAACTTCTATGAAAGGAAGGAGAAGTTCATAAGTCCCCATTTCCACAAAGCACATAAAACCATTCCTAGCCGGAATTTCAAGGAGAAGAATCTCTCAAGCCTCTGTTTCCGCAAGGCTTTCGCAAGAACCCTCTCAGGAATCCCTCTTTTCCGAAAGAAAGAAGGCCCAAGCTCCGAACCATAAGACCTTCCAAATCCAAATTCCACAAGTCAAGGAGCCATACCTCAAAGGGACTTGCGCGTACAAGGGAGAAGGCCAAAAATCATAAGATTGCGAGCCAAGGCAAGAAGTTCGAATTCCCGAAGGCAAAACCAGAGGTCGAATTCACGATAGCCCCTAAAAAGGTACAAGGTGCATCCGCAGGAGGATCATCTCCGAATATTCATGTGGATATTTTACCGAACCCACAAGTCCAGGTTTTCTTCCTATTTTTGATTCACGTCAAAGTATTGCAATTATGCATGGTTAATTTATGGAACTAGGATGCACTTTTGCGATTGAAATACTTTGGCTATTTTAAAGGAAGTAACACATGATCGAAGATCGGTCATTTGTATGTTTCAATGGAATGAATGAAAGATGTCTATAGCAAGTTGCTTCAGTGCATTGCAAAGTAACGAATCTAGAACAACTAATGACTATCATTACAAAGTCGAGATTGCGTAATGCTCAATTAGTGCGTTCGAATATTTCATTTTAAAAAAATGAAGTTAGGGAAAGGCTGCATGGTTTGTTTAACATAAAAACTTAAAAGCTTAGTAGCATGATTCGTGAATACATGCCCTAGTAGGACCAATGGAAGTTATGCGAATTTTATCATGTGCTTGGTCTTAACAAGAAAAATTAGGGATTGCAAATCTAGAGAAAATGAATCGCGTGCTTACGTGAGTTATGACGTAATGCAACTAGTTTTTCCCCTCTTAGATCAAGACAATATCTTTAGGAATGGCTCGTCCTTGTCGTAAGACAAGTAAATTGATTTACCCAAAACACCTAAACCGCAAAGGACTCATTTAGATGGTTAAATCGATACAATATGCTCCAAGTGCTAGCTAGGGTTTAGCACATTAAGGACTTGACCTAGTTTCACGCACTTGTTACCAAGATGAACCCTTAAACCAAAGGTCCTACCCACATTCACGGAATGTAGGGACAATTGGACACTCATGCATAAAACGATCTAAGGTTTCTACCCTAAGGATCACTCGTTCAAATGATGAAACTCGGATTGAGTTGGAATTCCTAGGACCAAACGTTGTCGGCCTAGTGTAATTAGGAATAGGTTGGGTAAGAAGACACCCTAAACCCTGCTTCTCGTCTGGAGATAATTCCGTGACTAGAAAACGCCATTCAATGGGTGAAACGATCCCATGGAATAGATGCGACACTTGTGCAAAAAGTTGCAACGTCGCATAGACTTGTGATTTGTTCACAAGAGAGTTTTGCCATTTCTTGAAATGGGGTTGGCAAGCTCTTGTGCAAGTTTAACTTGCAAGAGAATGAGTAATCATCCTCTTACATCACCTTTCTTGGGAAAACATTGCCAAGTAAAGGAAAGTTAGGTATTTGCTTTGAAGCAAATGATCAATCAATAAATTGGAGCGACATGGTCGCCAGGATTTACTATTAATAAAACCTAAGGTATTGGTTAAGTTGAGTTAACAGGGTATGTCCCTAACCCAAGGACAAAAGGGTGAATAAACAAACCCTTGGGGATCTTGCCAAGTCAAATTGATCCCAAATCGAATGCTGAATGCATTCGGAGAGAAGGATTCACTCCTTAACAGTTGGCAAATTAAACGACCACTGGAATCGATTGTGCTTGTAACAGTTTAGGAAGCACTATTTGCATTGTTTGCTCAAAGAACTAAAGGATGAAATGATATCTAATGCTTCGGGTTGGAATCCTGAAGGCAGAGGTAGCTTCAGTTACCCCCGACTGCCTGCCTGACCCTAACCAAGGGGGTTGTTGACCGCGTCGGGAACGTGGACCGAACCCGCTGCGAGAGGTCTTTCTGTTGAGCTCTACTTGGAGCAGGAGGACGCTTGGGTGCCAGGGGGGGCTCTGGCCGTAAATCCCTCGCCTTCCGGGTCCTGCACAAGAGGCTAACGTGACTCGGGATTGGATCTCGAGGCCCGCATACTAGTCTACGGGCAGAAGCTTGGAATAGTGATCCCTGGTGGATTACTGGATAGCCTTCAGGCGGATTATGGACAAGCCTACGGGCGGAACTCCTTGTATTTCAAAGATAAAATGATGAAATGATAATAAAGAAATTGGCTGATATTGTTTTTCTATGTCACATGATAAGATTACGTGAAGGAACCAGTGCTTAACAGGAGTAATTAAAGAAGCTGATTGTTATATGTCAAATTAATGTGTTAGATAATTACATAACTAAAACAAACTGAGGAAAGTGCGGAGGATGGGCCATGGGTCCGTCCTATGGTTGGGTGGTCCCGGTTAGCTGGGAACTTTTCTCAAAAATCTCGAAGAACAACGGGAGGATCATCGAAAGCAATGACCTAGAATTATGTTTTACCCAATTTACGCTGTTTTAGGGGAACGGAATGGAACTATGCCTTATGGCAGAGAGGTTGAGTTTTGCATCCCTCTCATTTTCCATTCTCCTTGAACCAAGTACAGCGTGAATCTGCTTCAGACCTGGCGTTTCTACATAAAGTAGTTCGCTCGGGTCTGACGCTAGTTGCTGTTAGCTAATGCCCAAATTAGGAAAACCCTAATTCAGGTTGATGCTAAGTGGGAACGGCCAGGATACTTCCGCTAGGTGGCAAACGCGGGAAGACCTGGATCGCAAGTCCCGTAACATTCCATGGGAATGCCGGGCGGAGCTTTCTAGACATCCTTTCCGATGGACTGCTAAGATGTGTCTTGGATGATTCTAGTGGACACGTTTCAGACAATGGTTCTTCTTTGACAAGGTTTGTGAGGACGCTTTACATTTCAGTGTGGGAGGAATATGATGACACCCAAAGAAGCATAAAAACAAGGCATAAAAGAATCCAAGCACGCATCATATTTTTATTTTTTGTCAAGAGAATAATACTAAGTTGTTACAAAATCACCAAAAAGAGATAAATACATGAGGGGGCCACATCCACATCCATCATAAATAAATGGTATACACAAAATTTTTGCGTGCATGCATTTGTAAAGGGTAGGAATACTCAAAATTAAAGGCCAAAGGTCTTATAATATCAAATGTATTAAAGTTTCAAAGAAATAATAAAATATGAAGGGGTGTGCTTTTTGGGGAAGAGGTAGGGTGGAGTGCACGAGTGGTTATGTGCCTCTTTCCCTTCCCTCTCTTCTCCAATTGCATATTCTCCCTTTTTGGTGGTGCCAAAAATTTGTTCTCTCTTCTCTGTCTTTTGTGCAGAAATTTCTCTTTTCCCTTTTGTTCTTACATAATGATTGAAGTTATGGATGAAGATGATGAAGATGAAAAATTTGTTTATTATTAAGAAAAATATTTATAATTTCTTTTCAGTTTTGAGATTAATGGCAGAGCCATACACATAGATTTTGTGTGCTTTGACTCTGGTTTTGTGGTTGATTATGTTCGTGGGAGGGTTGCTATCACATTCAGACCTTCCTCAAATCTTGGAGCCTTAGATGGAGGCAATGATTGATGCATTGATACCCATGGATACTGAGTCATCTAATTCAATAAGAGAGGAAGCATCCATACAATGATATGATGGGTGCTGAGTATCTCGCCTAAAGATATTGCTTGCACTCCTAAGTGTGCAAGAAAACTATCGAAGAGCCATGGAGTGCCATTGAGTTGTTTGGGTACATTCTATGCCTTGTTGATGTTTTTGAATCCATTATAAAAAACACTTATTGTAAATTTTTAAGGTATCTTTTGATTTTTCATTAAGTTGCCAACTTATTATATATTACCACATGAAAACATGATGCTTGAGTCTCGTGATGATGCGTAATTGGTATTACAAAAAAGCTTGGCATGGACTACAATAGCATCCATGCATGGTCCAACGTTTGGAGACTATGATGTTGGAGTATTTGGGGTCAAAAATCTACCACGAGGGTAAGAGACAGTAGGGTGAAGGGAGATTTAGGGAGAGCAATTGATGAAGAGAAGGGGTTCGAAGAAATAGAAGATGTAGAAGAATACTCATAGAGGTGAAGCTTGTCAAGGGTTATTTCTATAACCTAAGAAGATAAGTCACTTATATACGAAAAATGTGCATCAAATAGTAGCTTCTTCTCTACTGCCCAAACGTCCAATCACATGCTTCCATTGGCTTTGAAAGGGGTATAGACTATCAGGACACCTGGTCCAAATTCTCCTAAACGACTACTCCTTCTCCCAGTTCGGAAGTGAGGTTGCTTGCTACCTATATTGCAATTGTATGTCTAGGTGACGACCAATGTTAAGAGTATAAGAAATCATATAAGCATAATGCATCTTCATGAACCCATTATATGTCAATCTATCAACTTGATATCTAACCCTTTCTGATCTCCTCAATTGAGGTGCACTACTTGGTGTCTCAACTGCTCCTACATGTGGCGGCACATATTTTCTTGCACTTCTAGTACTCGTTGTTTTTACATGAGGAATGCCATACTCATCATCAATAGATTCGTCCTTTAAGATTTCAGTCGTAGGCCTCTTGCCTTTTGCGATTTCCACACTCTTTTGTGAACTCCTCAGCCTACCACTCCATGGACTATAGTTGCCACTACTTTCTGCATTCTCATGAGGTCCAGACATATCTTCTAAGTGTTGATTTCCAAGAGATTTCCAAACTTACCATTTGTTGATCACTACTCTCATAGGATACTTGCATGTCACCTATCTTTTGATTCCATGATCTCTCAAAAATTCTAAAAATTCATATGTCATGTACTCTTCTCCATTATCAGACCTCAAGCATTTTATGTAACAACCAAATTTTTTTTCAGCCATAGCTTTAAACTCCAAAAATCTTTCAAAGTCTGAACTTCTACGATTGCATGAAATACACCCAAGTCATTCTCCTAAAGTCGTTAATAAAGGTGATATAGAACCTACATCTCCCAGCAGTCAATGAGACATTTTCACATGGACCCCAAATATGAGAATGCACCATTTCCAAAGGATAACTGCTGATTCTCCCCCTCTTTGGAAATGGCAATCTAGTTTGCTTGCCAAACTGACAAGCCTCACATACATTATCATAATTAATATAACCAGAATGGGGCAAACCATGAACCACCTATCTAGTTTGCATTCTTTTTAGTCTTTGCAGTTTTACATGTCCAATTCTCCTATGCCATAATTCAACATCCTTATCTTCACCATGCCCACTTTCAACATACATAGAATTTTAAATGACGCGAGTACTTCCATCTAACTTAGATAACATGTGTTTCTTCTTCCCTTTGACAATCAATCTACCAAGCCTTCCTTTTTGAAATTCCTCAATGAAACATCCATATCTATTGAATCTTACATGCAATCCTTGGTCCCACCAACTAATTCTAAGTTCTTAGTGATTGTAGGTACATAAAGTACATCGCCAAGCTTATTTTCCACTCCATCTCTAGTGACAAATGGCACACTACCAACATGAGTAATTTTATGCAAAGTTTCATCCCTAGTAGACACATATTCTTCATTCTGCATTTGCTGCTTTGTGTCAAACCACTCAACATGATGATTCATGTAATTTGTAGCCCCTGAATCAAAAAACCAATCATCCTCACTAGGAGGTTGTGTCATGCATCCTAGTATATGTTCCATGGCAAATAAATGGCCTTCAGCAAAGCCACCTCTAGATCCATAATGTGCACCTCCATAACCACTTGCATAATGATTATATTGAGTCCTTCCTTGACCCCTAGGCATATCATTTTGCTTGTGATAGCATTTCCTTTCAAAATGTCCATCTACAATCTCTATGTGGATGAGTGTCAAAACACGTGTAGAAGCTATGGTGGATGGGAGATGAAGATTAAGCTCATGATGACATATACAAATACTTGACCTATTACACAAGTGAATTAGGTTTCAAGATTGAGACTTGGACTCATAAACACAATCTTGTGTGTAAGAGTGACAATGACTAAGACACTAACTGAAAGAGGAAAGCATCATGATATTTCATTCATCACATATATGAAAAAATGATAATCAAGTACAATGCTTTAGAGTTGCTGGATAGGTAGTAGACTCCCTCTCTGTGCCTAGTCTATCTGCATGTCCTAAGCCCAGAACTGCCTCATACAAAGAGATTGAGTTAGGTGTGATTGCTAACATCTCAACACCCCTCCTCAATCACAACCAGAAGTTCAAAGTCTGTAGAGACTTTAGTGAGCAACAACTTGAGAACTGTGGGCATACCATAGACATGGTAAACACTAGAGGTTGTCACAAAAAAGGCTAAGTGTGGGTAACACAAACATGGTGGACATCCAGAGGCTATAAAAGGGGCCTCACAAGGTGTACATAGGCTATAGGACAAGGCTACATGAGGAGTTTACAAGCTTATGTCAAAAGCATTAGGGCTAGGCATAACAAGGCTAAAAAAGTCCAGTAAAAAAATGAGTCAAGGACCAGTGGCCTTCGTGATTTTCAGCATTTCTTTTGGCATAGATCTTTTGTTCATTGTATGTCTTCTTGTCTTTGTTGATGTAGTCCAGCTTGCTCTTTTTGATCCTTTACTTGTTCTTCACTTTGCTTGCAGCTTTAGTGTCTTCATGGTTGATCTTCTTCTTCTTCTTTTTCTTATTTTCTTCCACTACTTTTCTTGAATTGATCTTTCATTCATGGTCATCATTTGCATGCACTTTGCTTGCATTAGTCAACTAGTTCTTTTATTCATAGTCCCCCTCAAGAAAAGGTACAATCTCTGAGTTTTGCATGGTCTTCAAGATAGAACAAATCTTCAAAATCTTGCACTACCTCTAAGGTAGCTGATGACATCTTCAAGTTCTTCAATTGGAAACATGGATGGCACTTGAATGCTCACAACTCCATTTTTCTCTATAAGTAGAGCAAGTGCATCTTCTATGTTGTACAAGTAACTAAAAACAATTACACTTCTCTTTATGAATGGCATATTCATGAAAAACTTCATGTTTGTCATTGAAAATGAATTCCAAATCTCTGATTTTCTGACAAGTAAAAGAGTCAAAACTTAATGTATCAAAAGACATAAGAGATATCAGTGCCAAAAAACACTATTGTAAGTATTAGGAGATACTTGCAAATTTGATATTTATCCTTTCCTTGATGAGCCCATTGCTTGAGTCCCTTGCTTGTTAGTAAAATCTTGTTGAATATTGAGTAAATACTTAGACTAGAGTGATAGTACTTGCCTTGCCAAATGGAGGAAGAATGAAGCAAAGAGAGAAGCTTTGTTGTTAATGAGGTCTTCAAGACTTCAAAAAAAATCTTCAAAATATCCCAAATCTTTGCTCAAACCTTCAAATGCAATGCTATCACGATGGCATTTGATTGGCAGGAGAGAGAAAATGAAGTAATATATAAGCTTTAAGAAAGCTAGCTATGGAGGTCCTAAGTTTAGGGTTTCTTACTGATGACTGAATTTTTTCTTACAGTAGCGTGTACACATGATCTTATGAAAAAATATTTGATGAGGATGAAACTTATGTAGTAAGCTTCCAAAGCCCTATAGCCATAGGGTAAACCATGGTGGATGCTAGTAGCACATAGCCTATAGACAAAGATAGGCATAGATTTGTTTAACAAGTTTGAATTTCCACAATGCTACCTTCTGATGTGTGTAATGTTGGGATCTGTCGTGATGGACTGAAGTGCCCTAATCTACAGAACAACTTCCCAAAAGAAATCGACTTAAGATGTGGCTTGTAGATAGAGTTGTGAAAGCTCCAAGTATAATAGGTCATGTTGGCTATGGCTGCCATTGAAGCTTCATTGAAGGTAGAGTGAAAATTGAAACCATGAGCTGACTTGAGGTTCAGAGAAGATGGAAGAGCAGAGCGAAGAGCTGGGCTGAGCTAGGCCATGCCCATCTATGCTGTGTGATACATGTCAAAAAATGCGCAGAAACTATGGTGGATGGAAGATGAAGATTAAGCTCATGATGACATAGACAAAGACTTGACCTGTTACATAAGTGAATTAGGTTCCAAGATTGAGACTTGGAATCATAAACACAATCTTGTGTATAAGACTGACAATGACCAAGACACTAATTGAAAGATGAAAGCATCATGATATTGTATTCATCATATATATGAAAAAATGATAGTCAAGTACAATGCTTTATAGTTATTGGATAGGTAGCAATATCCCTCTATGTGCCTATGGGATTTTTTCTACCTGCATGTCCTAAGCTCAGAGCTACCTCATACAAAGAGGCTGAGTTAGGTGTGATTGCAAACATCTCAAAAAGGAGTATACCATCCTCTACCTCTAGAGTAAGCTCTCCCCCTACCTCTAGGCATGAAATCACCACGACCAAAGGTACCTCGACCACATGCAAAGCTTTCACCAACACCACCATAAGATGAGCCTCTAGCTCTAGATGGGTTGCCATGCCCTCTCTGATGATCAAAGACACTATCGCCAGTTGCATTCTTGCTACTACTAGATGCATTCAAACCCAACCTTATTTCTTCTGTGATGAGTAGCACTACAAGGGTACACACATATAGCGACGCTAAGTTGCAACATTTTTTTTTGGGCATCAGTATTAGCCTCGGTATTAGCATCGGTATCTACGTCTTTAAAAACGTTGGTATTTGCGTCGGTATCTATGACGCAAATACCGACGTCGATGCAAATACCAACATTTTTAAAGACAGATACCGACGCTAATACTGAGGACTTACTGCAGAAAAATTTCACCGGAACCCGAATGTTCGTTTCATTTGAGCGCGCGAAGGCAGAGAGAAAGAAAGGATTGGGAGCAAGAGAGGGAGGTGAGCAAGAGAGGTGAGCAAGGGAGGTGAGCAAGGAAGCAAGCCGCGAGCCGGACGCGAGGAGAGGAGCATCGCCCGCACGAAGAGGTCGTGGAGGAAGAAGAGAGCACGACGGTATGCCCTGTTTTGGTTTCTTTACAATCTTTGTTTTGCTTTGCAATGTAGGTTAGAAAGTATTGGTTTGTCTTCGATATTTGTGTTTCTTTGTGTTGCTTTGCAATGTAGGTTAGAAAGTATTGAAAGAGAGAGAAATGGAAGCGAGTGTTTTCAAAATTTTTATTGTGTTGGTTTTTATTCTTTGTAATGTAGGTACGAAAATGTATGTGTGTGAGCATAGTTTAGAGCTGACCTCAAAGATAGATAAGTTTAGATCCGAACTCAAAGAGATAGGTACGAAAATTTAAAAAAAAAGACCTAAAATATATATAGTGGAGTGGTCCCAATATACAATATAGAATCATTATTTAATTATCATTCCATTACATCGCAGTCAAGATGTCTAGCTCTCACGACCAACATGGTGGTGATTGTGAGGCTTGGCTCAATCAACGTGTCCCGTGTCCATGCACGCAATGCCAATTGGCCATTCGTCGAAAACATCGTTTGTCCATAGAGCATGTGCAACGGTATGGAGAGTTTCGAGTTGAGATAATTGACCAAGCAGTCTTGAGTTACGAGATTGCAGTAAGTTCTCTCTCATTACTATATGACATGTAATTGATTTAAGTATAACAGTTTGGGGTTATCTTAGAAGATAGCTCTATACAAATGCCGTCCGAGTTAACTAACTATCTCATAGAAGGTGATAACTCTCAACCCCCTTCTATGCGTGAGAATGCTGGAGACATGGACAATCCTCCTACTTTTTTGGAGCCCGCGTTAGAGGACATGATCGAATCATTGCTTCCGATGGACTCCGAATCCCAAGATCCTTTAATTGCGGAGGCTGCCATTCCATTGTATAATGGGAGTCAGGTATCTCGTTTGAAGACACTTCTTGCATTGTTGAGTATACAAACAAAGTATGGATGGAGCGATTCTCGTGTGACAGAGCTATTCAGGTATATTATGATGTGTATGATTCTTTATTGAAATCCATTAAAATGTGCTATATAGCACTCTAATAACGTGCTTCATTGCAATTTGTAGAATGTTGAAATCTTATATTTTGCCTATCCAAAACATGATGCCTGAGTCTTGTGACGATGCAAGACAAGTGCTGCGAAAGCTAGGCATGGATTACAATTGCATTCATGCTTGCCCCAATGATTGTGTTCTCTTCCAGGAAGAGTTTGAATTGTTGGCCACATGTCCCAAGTGCGGTGTGGACAGGTATCGAAATGACTTGCAAGGACAGACTGTTCCACAGAAGGTTTTGAGGCACTTTCCGCTGATATCGCATGTTAATCACATTTTTTGGACCAAGATTTTTGCAAATTTGACTACATGGCATGCGGAAAATCGATCCACTAATGGTGTACAGCGTACACCAGAGCTGACTCAATAGCATGGCATCACATTGACGAAACTTTCCCTGACTTTGCAAAGGAGGCGAGGAATCTATGATTCGGTCTTGCCATGGATGGGGTAAATCCTTTTGGTTTACGTTCCACCTCCTATAGTGTATGGCCCGTGGTTCTTGTTAACTACAATATACCGCCATGGCTTTCCACCAAGAAAGGACACCTTTTGCTCAGCTTGCTTGTGCCTCGATGATACAAAGTCAAGAATATGGATGTCTACCTCTCTCCACTGACTGATGAGCTAAAGGAGTTGTGGGAGGGAATTGTAGTGGAGGACATGAGGAAACATATTGGTAGGCGATCTGCAACTATAAGGGGAATTCTTATGTGGACCATGCATGACTTTCCAGGTTATGGAGAATGCTCTGGTAATTCGTGTTTTCTTATTTTTCTAGTTTTCTTTGAGAGATATTGGTATTATGACATGCCTCATTGTACATGTGTGTTCTACAGGGCTAGTCACATCAGGTTACCATGCATGTCCTTTGTGTGGACCAAGGTTGGATTCTCGTATGTCAAAATCTATGAAGAAGATGGCATTTGAGGGACATTGGGCTTTTTTCCCAGAGGGTCATGTCATGAGAGAAGGATTTCTTGGTTGCCCTCCTATGAAAATGAACGCACTAAGCTGGTTTGATCGCAGGATGGTGGACCAAGACTCACTTCCCAGTAGAATGCGACGCTTCTCAATTTTCTATGAGCTGACTTATTGGAAAAAACTGAAGATTAACCACCTTTTAAATCCCATGCACATTTTTAAGAATGTGGCTAGCTTGCTATGGGACCACCTCTGGGCAGCGAGACACACTAGGAGCGAGGATGGATTTGAAAGCAATGGGAAAGATGGAACCATATTGGCCTGTAAGCGGCCTAAACGGTCGAGTGTAATTGCCGCGCTCTCCTTGGGTTTTGTCTGGCAATGAAGTGGGAAGAGTAAAGGAAAACATCAAGTTCTTTCGCACGCCGACTGGCCTAATGCATTCTCTCAAGACAGCATTCACAAAGGATGACCAACTAACAGGACTCAAATCCCATGATTGGCATAAGATGTGTCAAGTATGTATGGTATGAGGCTGGGTATGGCATGATTTTGCATATTAGATTTCAGAATCTCCGTTTGTTTATACACAATGTTAAGATCATGGTTTTCACAGTTCGTATTTCCGATCGCAATCGCGGGTCTCTGACATGGGAGGTACGGACAGCCATTTACAAATTGTCCGAGTTGGTTCAGTTTGTCTCCCAAAAAGAGATTCACACATCATCGATTGAATCTGTGAAATGCATGGTAGTAGAGACTGCTTGTCTTTTGGAGAAGTATCTTCCCACTAGTATGCTCACGATACAAACCCATCTTCTAGTGCATATTGTAGATGAATTGCAGGTTGCAAGTCCAGTCCATACTCGATGGATGTTTTTCCTTGAATGGTTCATGAAGACCTTAAAGGGATTTGTGCGACAACGGGCTCGTCCTGAGGGTAGCATGGCTGAAGGTTGGTTAGTGTCGAAGGCCTTGGTGTACATTCCTGAGTGGTTGTCCATTGTGGACCGAGACAAAGGCTTGATATGGTCACTTAAGGAGGATGATCTTCTGAATGGAGATGCCCTAGTGGGAAACGGAATAGAGAAGAATATGGACACATCCATGGAGTCCAAGGTGAACCGATTTTGTATGCTGGATAGTGCTATGATGGAGAAGTGGCTACAACGGTATGAGGATGGTCGTGCTGAGTGAGAGTCTGCAAGATCTAACTTTCGATGGAGTATGTGGCAACGGCCCATTCGATATCCGAAGGGCTTAGAGGAGATGCCTCTACTCATGTCCACTAGATGGCTACATGAGGCCCTAACCAAAGCATCTCAAGATGGAGAAACAGTTACTGAAGAAGAGTGGGACTTCTCACGTGGATGCAATCCCAAGGTATGGATGCAATCCCAAGAAATTACAATCTATACTACAAATCGCAACTAATATACTTGTTCTTCTCCCAGTATAAGGTCCATAGTGCAGCAGGGTCACGTGGACGACATTTCAGAGTAGATCACATTGACAAGTTACGCTCAACAATGGATTGTGGAGTGATGGCAATGTTTGAGCAGGAAAGCCGACAACGTGCCACAGATTCAAACCATGTAGTTATAGAGATGGAGTATTTCGGATGTTTAGAGAGTATCCTTGTAGTGGACTATCAAAGTTTCTCTCTTGCCATATTTAATGTGCAATGGTTCAAGGTTACTCTCGAAGGAGCAGGTGCAACTATTCAGCGAGGGCCGAGTGGCTTTGTTGAGATTGACTCAACGAAGAAGTGGACCGATTTGAGTGATACATTTGTTTTGCCAAATCACTGTGAGTAGGTAAGCGTCCCTAATACTTGATGCGCTTTAGCAATCTCAAAGTGGACTTTTATACTAATCCTAATATGGATCAGGTCATTTTTTCCCCTAATCCGCAACAACCTCAATGATGATATGTCATTCCCATGACATCTAGGAGTATCCCAGTGTTTGCCAGAACCCCCGTACCAATCGTAGAAGAGACACCTTTAATAGCGGCAATGACAGAAGGCATACAAGAAACTAGGATGAAATGCTTGGAGGACCAAGACATCTCACCTATGGAGATAGAGGAGATAGAGGATGGGTTTTTTGAAAATGAAGCAGAGTCCTCATTTTGTGGAGAATTTTGTATAGACCTTCCGGTGTATACTGAGCTATGTCAAGATGAGATTGTGGAACCCTAAACAAAAGTGACTCGATCAAAACGTTCCTCCCACTACATCATGTCCACTTTTTGCAAATCGGTTAGGACAGTTTGTATGTTTTTGGAGTATCGTATTTTGTATTATCTAATTTTTTAAATTATTTTAAAATGAAGTCTTGCAAATTAAGTCTTAGTTTTATTATGTCTTGCAATTCATTATCAAATTGACTTATTTTTCTTTGTATGTGCAGGATTAGGATTTGGGCACGGACGGCAGGATGAGCCGGGATTTTACAGATGACGACATGGACGCGATGCTAGTGCGTTTCTCACCAGAGCAGCTAGCACGGGTCAGAGATAGAGCCAATGCACAGCTTTCCCATTCCACCTCAGCACGATCGGAAGACTCTAGACGGTCCGATGCGTCGGTCTCCAGTAGACGCACTCGTAAGTCTCGCTTTGCTTCCGAGTCACGTGGTCGCGGAGGAGGTAGCTCCTGTTGTGGGGACGCAGATGCAGTCTCCCCCACTCGCACTGCCATCAGGGAGTTGACACCGTCTTTCACTGGCGGTGCTGGGCAGACCTCTACTGCTCCCACACCTTTAGGCAGCCCACCGATCACTCCCACTCCTTCACGCACCCCACCGATCACTCCCAGAGCCGACAAGAAGTACATGAAACCCACTCCTCCAGGTATGTATTTTCGCATTAAGGTTTTTGCAGTAGCACTTATCAATTCAAATTGTGTTTGACACATTTGTATTAATGTCCTAAAAGTACCCATTTGCAAAATCTTGCAAGTTACTCGTATCTCATAGATAAGGCCTCTGGCCACTTATACATGAATGATGATGGAAAAGCTGTCATCTCTAGGATGCATGAGTTGTGCCAACAAGTATTTTGGCACAACATTACAGACAAGTGGAAGGAGATCCCAAATGCTAGCAAGGAGTACATAATCAATACATTGTATCTAGAGTTCCCTCAGCCCTCTAGCAATGATAGATTTTTGAGAGGGTGGATGATGATGTGTATGCGTGACTATCAGTCGCATAGGCAGTCTGATGCACGCGTAGTCAAGCAGGGAAAATCGAAGCCGGAGTGGCTGGATACAGAGGACTGGAGTAATATCTAGGATGACGCTGAAAGGTGAGAAGGATCGAAGCTTGCACGCGAGCTATGGCGGGAGAGCAAGAGCAAGAAAGAGAGAGACAAGAAATGGGAACTCCAACAGTCACAATGTGTGACCGGGCCTTCCTTTATTCAAATTGTCACTAAAAGAATAAAGAATAAAGTGACGTGACGGGCGTCCGCCACCTGCAGTGTGCAATGGCGGGTACTATCAGTGTAGTAATACATGGGGCGGCACTGTCAGTGTAGTAATACACGGGGCGGCACGGCGGAGGCGCCTTTATCCCCAACAACCTCCCACTTAAAGGTGAATCTGCCCTAGTGAGAGAGAAAAGAAAAAAGAAAACACAGTACAAATGTACATAGGTACAAGGGATGAGGAAAGGCGACATCTTATCCAATGCCCATCAACCTCCTGAGGAAGGCAAAGCGCTCAGTAGTGAGGCTCTTCGTGAGTAGATCTGCAGGATTCTCGTCAGTGGAGATCTTGACAAGGTCAACAGACTTGTCCTCCACGACACCACATATGAAGTGATACCTCACCTCAATGTGTTTTGTCTTCGCATGGAAGACCGGATTCTTAGCCAACTGAATGGCACTCATAGAATCCGAATGCAGTGTAGGTGTAGCATCAATCCCAAGGTCAGCAACTAGACAGCCTAACCATATGGCCTCCTTGCAAGCCTCAGTGGCTGCAACATACTCAACCTCAGTGGTAGACAAAGTCGTACACTTCTGAACCCTGAACATCCAAGAGACAGCCCCTCCAGCATAGGTGAATACATAGCCAGAACTGGACTTCCTACTATCTGCATGCCTTGCATAATCGGAGTCAGTGTACCCCACGACCCCTGTATCCTGGCTGCCATAGCAAATGCACATATCTGTTGTGCCCTTCAGGTACCTCATGATACCCTTCACGGCATCCCAATGTTTGCTGCCAGGTGTAGCCATATAGCGTGCCACAACACCAACTGCATGCGCAATATCTGGACGAGTGGCTATCATGGCATACATCAAACTGCCCACGGCTGAAGCATAAGGGATCTTGGCCATCTTGCCCCGCTGCTCATCTGTCTGCGGACAATCGGCATGTGATACCTTCACATAAGAAGATAATGGACAGCCAATAGGCTTTATGTCCTGCATGCGGAAGCGCTCAAGGACTTTATGAATGTACTCCCGCCGTGAGAGATACAAAAGCCCCTGATGCCTATCGAGCTTAATGCGCATCCCAAGTATATGTGAGGCCTGTCCCAAATCCTTCATCTCAAAGCTCTTCTTCAGCTGAGATTTAAGAGCATCTAGCTCATTATGAGCTTTCCCTGCTATCAGCATATCATCAACATAGAGTACCAAGATAAGCAAACTGCCATCACGGGCTTTCTTCGTGTAAAGACACGGATCCATAGCACTCCTGCTATAGCCCTGTGATTGCATAAAGGCATCAAACTTATGATACCATTCCCTAGGTGCCTGCTTCAAGCCATACAAGCTCTTCTTCAACTTGCACACTAGGTGCTCCCTGCCAGGTTCTGCAAAGCCCTTAGGCTGATCCATATAGATCTCATCATGCAAGTCCCCATGTAGAAAAGCCGTCTTGACATCCATTTGGTATAGATCTAAGTCAAGCTGTGCAACCAAAGCCAAGACTAAGCGCAGGGTGGTCATCTTAACCACAGGAGAGAAGACCTCATCAAAGTCCACACCATGTTCCTGCTTAAAACCCTTTGCTACCAATCTAGCCTTGTATGCTGGCTTGGGGTGTCCAGGGGTACTTTTTAGCTTGTACACCCACTTGCATGGCAAAGCCTTCTTGCCCTTAGGCAAGGCAACCAAATCCCAAGTCTCATTCTTATGCAGGGAGTCTATCTCAGACTGCATAGCCCTCTACCAGGAGTAACTGTTACCCCTGCGCAAAGCCTCATCATAAGTGAAAGGCTCTCCTGCATCTGTAACCAAAACATAATGCATAGAGGGCTGAAATCTGTTAGGTGGACGTCTATCTCTAGCAGATCGTCTCACCGTAGGCTCTGCTGCATGTCTAATTGCCTGTTCAACACCCTGGCCCTGTAGAGAAACTGCTGCAGGCTCTACTACTGGCTGTGCTGGAGCTCTAGGCTCCTCCTGAAAGATCACTCTGTGGATCTCAACCACCTTCTCAGGCTGCTTGTGCATCTTGTCTTCATGAAAGACGACATCATGGCTGCGTACTATTTTCCGCGCCTACAGATCCCATAGGTGATAGCCCATCTCTCCTGACTCACCATAGCCAAGGAATATGCATTTAATGCTCTTTGGATCCAATTTACTCCTCTTGTCCTTGGGCACATGGCAGAATGCCTCACATCCAAAGACACGGAGATGCGCATAAGAGGGTGGCTTACTAGCCCAAACTTCCTCTGCAACCTGGAAATCCAATCCACTGGAAGGCGATCGGTTTATGACATGCACTGTCGTACTAATTGCCTCAGCCCAAAAACTCTGGGGTAGGCCTGCATGGCTAAGCATAGAGCGCACACGCTCCTGAATAGTCCTGTTCATGCGCTCAGCCAAACCATTCTGGGGTGGGGTGTAAGGGGCGGTCAACAGATGCTTAATACCCCTCTCATCACAAAACTCATTAGGGCCAAAAACGCTTCAAAAATGACACTTGTAAGAAAGTGATTAAGTTTCTAATTAGTTGAGGTTTAGGAAGAATAAAACCTCTAAATTTGGTTGTCCAGATGTAATTAATGAGAGAATATTTGACTCATTGAAGAGGCCGGCCATTAATTGCCCTCATCTTTTAATCCAAGTCAGGGTCACCTTTTCGGCCGTTTATTGTCTTGGAACTCGAGAGATTTTGTATTTTCGAGATTTTTGTACGAACTTCACATTTGTTTGCTCCCGCGTTTTCTTTCTATACACTATTCTCTTTTACCATTCCTTTTGTTGCACTTGCTTCCTACCACTGTGAGATTCTTGCTCGGTTCATTTGCTAGAATGTCTAGCAATACTACTTCAAATAACACAGGCGCAAGCACACGTTAATACAAGCTATCTATTCAGCTAGATCCGACTTACAAATCTTGGAGAAGTATACATCATCGAGTATTAATAGATGAGATTGAAGCCAACAGGTTGCGAACACAAGGAATGAAGCATATAGATTTGTGGGTGGATGGAAATATCTATCCCAGGGATCCTTCTACAAATAAACCACCTCCTTTTTTGAATGTCCATGACTATATAAGATATGCTCGAGAAGGTTACAATGGAATGCTTGGCTACTGTATGAGGTTATACTCTGCATCTTACACATATATAGCTCAAGTGCACGAAATGAAAAAAGCACTAGAAACTACACAAACAAATATTTTAGAGTTGACAAGTCAGATTGATATTTTGAAAAATGTTAACAACTCATTGCAGGATAAGCTAACACGCTTGAGAGAAACTCCAGTAGGATTTAGAGAGAGGAAGAGACCATTAAAAAATATAACCAGCTTGTGTGAGAGAGCAAAGAAAAGGAGACTAAATCTTACAAAGAAATATGTCTCTAACATACTAGGCATAAATATCCGAGAGAATGAGGAAAGAATCAAACTTTTGAAGGAAACCATGAATAAGAAAGACATTTTGAGGATTCTTAAGTCACCAGAAAATGTGGATTTGAGAGGTCCAACTCTGAGAGAGTTAGTGAAGGATTTAAAAGGCACAGTGAAAGCAAATGAAATCGTAGAGACATGTGATACTGTGGGTATAAGTCAAAAAGGTTATCGTGCTATCTTTGGATTATGGTTTAAAAATCTTAAACGCAATAGGGTAACTACATTTGGATTGCCCCGAGCCCTTGCAGTTTCGACTGCAAGAATTTCCATGAATCGCAAGATTCCACATGTTTTTGGACATTACATTCACATCGAAAGGTCTATGTCCTATGAAAAACAAAAAAAACAGGTAATTTTTTATTACAATGAGTTTAACAATATATGGGTTGATCTAAAAAAGGTGCAAATTGCAATGGTTCACATGTATAAAATCACAGTAGAAGAAAGTTATGGTGTTCTAAAGTTTGCCTTGAAGTTGGATGAAGCACAGATTCAAAAGGGACAGAAGATGGAAAGAATTAGCATTTGCCTCATGAACATGCCATTGGACCATGGCAATGGCAAGGGCAAAGCTCCATTGCATAAGATCCAATCCGAGATGGAGATTTGGTGGATTGGTGTAGCCCAGGTACCAATTGAAAATCATCAAACGTTGAAATGGTTGTTCAACCATACAGGTATTCCAAATATCATTAAGTCTCAAAGTGAAGGCGAAATGTTGGTAGTTGATGGGGTTGGTAAATTTAATGTGGAATGGCATATGAGTGCTGATTTGAAAACTATCAAATGTATGCTTGGAATATGTAATGGTGCAAATGCAAAATATCCTTGCATTTATTGCATGGAAAGTATTGGATCCAAAGATTGGAGTAGTTTGCGACCAGTAAGAAGAGCCCCAAATAGAGACTCTATAGATTTGAGTAAATTTAAAAACATAGAAGACATCTGGGATCCCATTCTTTCTTTCTCTCTTAAGAATGTTCATATTTGTACTTTGCATGCAGAGATTAGAATAATCGATAAGCTTCTCAGGTTGCATCTTGACTATGCATATTCCATTAAGCCATTATCTTTATCAGATGAGTGTATTGGTAAATGCGAGGCATTGCTATCGAAAATGGGATTTCATGGGGGCCAAGTTCACTTGAGAAAGGATCCAATACTTTCAGGAAAAACAAGAGATATCTTGGCCGATGTCTCTATGGGAGGCTCAAAAGCTAGACGATTCTTAGGAAACCATTCAGGAAGGCAGGTGAATGCAGCTTGGGAGTATTGGAGAGAGTTATGTGAGATCGCAACAAATGTTGCAAGCACGCCGAGGCTTGCGTTTCTTAGAATGGAGGTCTGGACACACCTTGATGTTTTTCTGAAACTCCTCAGGCAACATAAGACAACATATACATATGCGGAAGAGTTCAAAAGATCAATCACAAAGCTTGTTCAGGCGATAAAAGAGGCATGGGGAGAAAAAGATATCACTTTTTATCTGGTAAAGTAATAATTATTTAATATGGGCTTATTTTGATAGGTTTTTCAATTGGTATAAAATTTGTGTTACTTTGTATTGCAGCATATTCTTCATATTCATGGACCTTTCTTTGTGGAGGAGCATGGCCCCTTAGCAACTTATAGCAACCAAGGCATGGAAAAATCCCACTATGAAGCACACACAAGTTATTTTCGAAGGACAAGGCATGGGGGAGGAGTTACAAAAAGCAATGCTTTGGAGGAGCTATTCAACTGGTTTTTTCGACGACAACTTCAAAGAATGCAAATAAAAGACGATAATGACACATGAGCAATCGCACTTCTATATATAAGAAAGAATATATACAAAGCTAGTTTTCCAAAACTCTCACATTCTCTTCCTCCTCAGGAATCTTTCCTCTATATCGTAGAAATTTTTTTCTCTTGTAGCCAGCTATAGATTTTACATCAGTTCGGTCTGCAGCTAAGGCGTAGGATGAAAACGCCAAAAAGCATCCTGCTCTAGAAGCAGAGTAACTTGGACCGTAGCCAAAAATCCTAATTGCTGCAGTCTTTTCCAAAAACATTACTTTGTGGGAATTATATTGTAATCCTGAGTAACGTAGAAGCCTTGTAATAGCTTTAATACAAAGTATCGGCCATGCTGCATCCTCTGAGAAACTACTATGAAGTACAAAAAAGGAATCGGGGTCAATCCTAGCCAAGTAGTGGTCGAGTGCAATGTCTTTGGTGGTGTTACTAGCATCTCTCGATCCTTTGCCACACCCCAAGAAGTTATCTGTATCAGCAATCTCCAACTGCAAATAAAACCCATACTGAATGAGCATGAAATGTAAACCTGCCAATGTGTAAACGTAAATTCAAAATTATCTTACCACTTGATTTTCATCATACTCCAATTTAAATGGATTCCATAAATTAATTGATGATGCTGTCTCATTGGTGTTAGTCAATTCTTTAACATATTCAGGCTCCTCTCTTCCAAAATTGGAAATCTCGAGTTCGCTTTGAATGCGATCGAAGTCCTCATCAGTAATACTCAACTCTTTCTCGGCTTCTTTGGCCTTCTCAAAACAAAGAGAGAGGGCCTCACCAGCATCAATAAACTTATCATCTAGAGTTTCTTTATCAAGTTTCAGAATCTCTTTCTTTGATTCATTTTCTGTGTCAATTATCCCATTTGCAGCATCAGAAGCCTCTGCAATAATTGCAAGAAAATAATATTTCCTGAGATTAAAAAGTTTTTGAATATCTGACAGTAAAATGTACTCCTTGTCCTTGAAAGGTATACATGGTAGGGAAGGAACGAAATGGTGAGAACTCTCATCAGGTTGAGGGTTTGTATCTCCTTGGCTCTCCTCAATGATAGTCTCAGCTTTGAAGTGAGCAACATCCAAATTCTCAGCAATAGAAGCCTCAAAATCTGTATCTACAACCTCCTCTATTTCCTTTTCATCTACCAGATCATCTAACATGCAAAAGCTGGCAGACTTTGCTCCTTCCAACTGTTGCTCCTCAGCTTTCACAGGGTATTTGAGAAGGCTGAAAACAATAAAAGCAATAGATTTTCTCATCATCTTGCAGTTTTTGGAATGAGTGCAGCAAAATATGTCTCTTGAATAAAACCTCTCCAGAGAGTGGGCCCTGCACTTTTTAGTAAATACTGACTTCTCATTTCCTGTTGACCCAATGGGAACATGGACATATTCAATTGTGCCAACTTCAATAGAACGACCTACAAGATTTTCAAACTCCAAAAAGTCCTCCACAATATATTTTTCACAAGATTTCAGAACTTTGTCAAGTTCCCAATCAGGATTAAACACATTTTTCACAACTCCATAGAATGAGAGATCCATTCCATTCTGAAGCATAAAATCAAGTAGCCTCTCTGATGGAGTGATATCAGTGAGCTCTGATACTCCTTGACCTCTCACTACCGACGTTCGCTTCCCTGGAGATGTACTTGGCCTTCTCACACTGGTGGCAGAGGATGGAGAGGAAAAAGAATCACATGTTGATGCTCTTGAGCCTTTTGAAAGCCTTCTTCTTTTACCAGTTCCTGGAGAAACCTTGGATCCTAGGAATTCTATGGGTTCAGACATGTTTACAACTTCTGCCGATACGGCGCGATAAGAGAGAAACGAATCAGACGGATAGGCCACCTCGCGCCGTATCGGTGATTCCAGTAAGAAGCGCGAACGCCACAATGGTGGTCACACGAGCTTGGGCAGAATGAGCTTGAGAGGAGAGCTGAAAGAAGAATCTGCAGAACCTCCAAAACGACGCGAAGAGAGAAAAGCGAAGAAGGCAAACAGTCGCCCTCGCGCCGTATTAGCAATACAAACAGAGCTCCCGAAAAACCGAAAAAAAACGTATGGATAAGGAACACACCCTTATGTAGGCGCGGAATTATGCCACCTGACAGTATCCGTTGGTTTCCAACACGTGGCAATAGCCGTTGGCCAACACATGGCCGATAACCACGTGGCAAAGAAGTGGACCGGTCGTTACTTGACACGTAGCACACAGACCATAAATGCAGATACGTGGCACAATCAGCGTCAGACACATGTCCGACATGTATCATGATTGACGTGGGTATATAAGTGGTGATTTTTCCTACGTGTATACTTTTCATTTCTCGAACTCTTCCCGCCTTGCTTACCGATATGGTGCGATTCAAGACTTGCTTCTTCTCCGTTTCTTAACTCTCGCGTTGTATCGGTTCTTTATTCGCTAGTAAAAAAGAGGTGTGCCGATACGGAGCGACAGCGTCCGAACGTTGTTCTCGTTTCCTCCATATCGTGCCGTATCAGCAATTTGGTCTCACCAATACGGACCAAGTCTATTGACATTCTGCTTTTGTCACTACCAATACGAAGCGAGGGTGTCCATACGCTGTGTTTGTTTGCTCCATATCATGCCGTATCAGCAGTTCGGTCTCACCCTTGTGGCATTGCCAATACGGAGCGAGGGCGTCATTACGCAGTCTTAGTTTTCTCCGAATCGCGCCGTATCGGCATTTTGGTGTCCAATACGGAGCGAGGCGCTGTTCCATTATGCTTGTTTTGTTCATATTGCGCAGTATCGAAATTGCTCATTTCGTCCCTTTTTGCGCCAATTAGCCTGTTTGATTTACTATTTCTGGAATTGTCCTTCTGGTTGTTATTTTTGCATTTCTGGATGGCAAGGACAAAGCAAACTGCAAGAAGAGTGTATCTCGATGGGAAGGACAGTGGGGGTAAAAGAAAGTTAAAATTTAATGAATCTGAGGAGGACCCCTCTTCCAAGTTTACTGAAGCTGGTCCATCACAGGCCCTAGAGCATTTTACAACAGAAATCCCCCCTACACCTGGTGTTGGCCTTACATCTTCTATAAATGTTTCTTCTCCTGAAGTTGAGGAAGCAAAGGGTGATTCTTGCCCTGTGAAAGACTCATTCCCTACAATGGCACCTGAGGCTACATCTGCTGAAGCTACTGAACCTCCCAAGCCACAAAAGAGAAAGAGGAAGTCCAGGTTCTTCTATATGCAGAGATGTTTCAGTGAGATAAGGAAAGCTCAGAGAGCTACACAGCATGTCATTCCAAAAGCTGCTTTTATAAGGGTCATTAAAGAGATCTCTGATAGATTGTCTCAAGTGGCAACTGTCTCTGGTCTAAATAAGAAGTGGCAACTCTCAGCCATTCTTGCCCTGCAAGAGGCTGCAGAAGATTTTGTTATTGATTTCATGAAAGACGCTTACATTGCTGTCGCCCATGCTCATAGGATCACCCTTATGAATAAAGATTTCAGCATCATCAGCAGAGTCAGGTATAGGTTTGACAAAGTGCTGAGGCCCTTGCCATCCAATGATCAAAAAGCCTTTGAAATCCTTAACATTCCCCCAAAATTGTCCAGGAAAGAGAAAAAGCTAAATGTTGAGGATGTTACTCACCTTTACCCTACAAGGGGTGCCACCCAGCAGGAGGCTTTCTTGAGTGAAAAAAATCAGGAGGTGCTTGAAACTGAAGATGATGTTTACAAGAGGAAATCCGCATTACTTGCTCCCGTCAACAGCGAGAGAATGGGCAAAGTGTATGGGCAGATTCTTGTGAATGTCTCTGCGGAACCTGAGGAGGAATATCTTAGTATATCTCCCGAGGACAAGCCCATGTTGGAAAAAAGGGATGTCCAACTATCTGACTCCATGGTTTTTTGTTGCATAAGGTAAGGTTTATATATTTTTTTGCGTAAGTTAAGTCTTTTTGGTTCAAGTATATTTTGGATGAAATTTGTATTGAATAGCTTTTGCTATTGTCTGCAGGGCATTGGTCTCCTCGCTCACTCTCGATATCCAAAGAACCATATACATTGTTGATCCACTTCTCTCTGTGGAACTTTTTGCAAAATCTGGTTCTAATATTTCACCATTTTTTCGTAGCTTCGATAGTGTGACAAATTACCACATCTTTTTCCCTTATGTAGAAAGGTATTTTTCTTTTTCTGTAGAGGAAAATTTATATTCATTTGCTTTCACCCTTCTACTCACCTCTTTTATGAATTTGCAGAGGGCATTGGAGTCTCATCTACATTAATTGTCTTTCAAGGGAAATTATCTTTATGAATTCTCTCAGCGGTGTTCATGGTCAAGCACGAATGTATGTTGAAAGAAAATTACTTACTTTGATTTTATTTATAAAGAATATTTTGAACTTACAAAGCTTCCTTTTGCAGTGCTGGTAGACTCATTTCTACATTTTTGGATACAACATATGAGGATCTTGCGGATCCTCAAAGGCCCTATACTTTTCTTCTACAAGAAGTTCCATTGCAAAGCGATGCGCATTCTTGTGGATGGAGAGTAATCTCAAACATTTGCAGAACAGTGGATTCAAAGTTGTTACAAATAGAAGGAGTGAATGTAAGTTAATTTCATTTGATGTTTGTGCAACCCTTATCATGATTTCTTTTCACTGACTTATAACATTTATTCTTACAGTGTAAGGACTATCCTGAATCATATGTTTGGTGGATAAGGGAGAGATGCATCGAGCTGATTCTGGACAAGGCAATCACACTGTATGATCCTGACTCCCCTCTTCCTCCCAAAACTTCAATGGCCAAGGGCACAAGCAAGGGAAAGGTCAAGGGAAAGGGTAAGGACAATGGCAATGGTAAAGGCAAGGGCAAAGGCAATGGGACCACTGCTGCAGAGTCTAAGAAAAAAGGAATGCCAATGCTCTCTCCTCTTAAATTTGATCCATCCCCTCTCAAGCCCCAAGAAAAGAGACTACCTATAAAGGTGAAATTTTTTCAACAATCAAAGAAAGGCCCTGTGAGAAAAAATATCTTTGAAGAAATCGATAAAGAATGAAAATAGCAAACATAAGCATACACGAGCCTTATTATTTTGGATTTGTACATTTTATGCAATTTTTTTACCTCATTGTGTAATGAAAATTTTCACTTGTAAATCGAATGTAATGTACATTTTATTTATACACTTTCGAAAGGCAACTTGCTTCCTTATGAGTTCCCATTAAAAAATATCTTAAGGACAGTTTATTAAGATAAATTCCTGCCAAGTTTTTCATTCTTAAGGCTCAAAACTCACAATTGTGGGAGACAAACAACTCGTACAAAAGAAAGAGCGCTCGGCTCTTTTACCAATTGTTACACCATTCACTTTGAACTTATATCTAGGGGATGTATTGTCTAGCAATTCCAAGGTATCCCTCACATCTTTCAGACTCCAATTGGAAGTAACATTCACCTTCTTTACTTCTTCATGCGGCAAAACATGCACCGCAAGTTTATATGGTGTGTAATCTGTATCGGAATCCAAGGGAACCCAAATACCCAATCTTAGTTTGTATCTCCTGTAATCAAAGCCCAAAGCAAGAGTTTGGCGAGGGATACTGTAAGCCAAATCCAAGGATTGAGGGCATGCACTGCACCTCAAGATATCACCCTTATGATCACACTCTCTAGATTTCCAATGCGTCCCTATAGTGTTGTCCAAATCCTCTTCCGAAAAGTTTCTACTTAGCCAGGATACCTTCATTCTTTGTAAATTTGCTGTTTTGAAGCAAGCCATGAAGATATGGAGGGGTACAAACCATGATAAACATATTCTTCTTGAGATCCTTCCAACTGTCATGGACTTTTTAATATCCTGAGATATTTTGAATTTGAAACTCTGCATCGTTACCTTGTCACGAATCTCCCAGTTTAGAGATGAAAGACTTGGCAATGGCAAATCTTCGATATTCCCATACCTATCCGCTTTAGAGGGAACCACATACTGTGCATAATATATAAAAACCTTGCATTCACTATAAAAAGACACAGTTTGATCGGCATAAATAATGTCTGCCAATACCTTATGAATGGCATGGAAAGTCCCACTTAGGCTTTCCACAGGTTGCCATTCAATACTTGTTGACGGAAAGATATCTACAATGACGAACCGTTTGTTAGAACTTGCATAAATGGAAAAGAATTATATACGTTATTCAACTTATAACTTACAATGTGTTTGTTGGGGAACACGTTCGTTTGGAGACAAGTGCATATCCTTGGCCATGTAAACATGTTGCACCTTGACAAACCAGCCTTCGGGCATAATTTTGAAGGCAATGATACGCCCCTTCCAGTGATGTTTTATATCTTCTCATTTTCTTCTTTTCACCTTATGAGAGCCCTTGCAAGAAGGAAGCATGGTAACCCAATCGTTTACAACAAAGGTTTTGGGCTCAAAATTTCCATCTACTCCCTGGCTATAGACTATGCAAGAGTGTATTAAACGAGAAGGGCGCCTGGAGGAAGCCCAAAAAAGAAAGAAAGCGCAGAGAAAGAAGCTCAAAGAGGGGTGAATGAACTAAAAAGTAGCACCAAGAACCCAAATGAGTATGTATTGGGCGCCAAAAACAATATTGAAAGATCTCCCGACTTTCAAAAAACTCATTATTAATTTCATCACATCTCTGTTACGTATTTTGTCAGATTTGTAAGTAAATAACGTCTTTAGGACTCCAAAACATGTCAGACTTTAGGGGTTTTGGCTAAAAAAGAAGAGAGAATCACGAAATGGACTCCACTATCTCTAAAAAAGAGGAGACAAGAATACCATATTCTTGCACACATGGCCAACTCTCTTTGGCCCTTTCCTTAATCCCGTGATTAACAAAAGTGCATTTTTTGAAGCGTTTTTGGCCCTAATGGCTCAAAAGCATGCGAGACATATTCTCCCCCATTATTTGTCCTAAGGCATTTCAGCCTATACCCAGTCTGGTTCTCAACAAGAGCAAGCCATCTCTGAAAAACTGCCAAGACATCGGACTTCTGCTTTATGGGATAAGCCCACACTTTTCTAGAAAAATCATCAATGAAGGTAACGAAGTACTTCGCGCCACCCATAGACATGCAAGGCATAGGCCCACAAACATCGGAATGCACCAATGCCAAGGGCTCACTCATGCGTGGCCTACCCGATTTCTTATGCGTAGACCTATTCTGGTTACCATAAAGACAATGATCACACGAGTCAAAACATGCATAATCCAAAGGCAGAAGATACTGCAAACTAGATAACATTTTCATTCCCTTCAAAGACATGTGCCCTAAACGAGCATGCCAAAGTGATACATGTGGGATAGAACCACCTGCCAAAACATGGTCAATTGAGGACCCAGATACAACAAGAGGATCAAGGCTGCCAGACTTGGCGCCTCTAGCAAGCACAAGTCTACCACGAGTAATCTTCCAGGCAGAATTCCCAAAACATACATGAAATCCTGCATCATCCAGCTGTCCTGCAGACATAAGACTGCGCGTAAGCGCAGGTACATGACGTACATCCCTAAGCAAAAATGAACTGCCAGTGGAAAACTGCAACTGAATATCACCCATGCCCACAATGTCAAGAGACCTGTCCTCTCCAAGTCTGACTGAACCAGATATAGTGCGTTAAGAGTGGAACCACTCACGGTAAGGCGTCACATGGAAGGATGCTCTGGAATCCAATAACCAGCACTGTGCATACATACTAGATGTCTCAGTCAAGTGTGAAGCATCAGAAGAACTAGCTGCAAGTATAAACTCATCACCACCATCGGACTCCTCAGTCTGCGTGACATTAATTTCCTCAATCTTGATGCTAGACTTCGCAGGTACTATGCTGCGATCAGAGGACTTCTCCTGCACTTTATCTTTCCCCTTATCCTTGCGCTTCTCATTGCGCAACTCATGACACTGTGGTCTAATATGGCCCTTTTTCCCACAATGATGACAAGTGACATTTGCAATGCGCCCATGCGACTTACTACGCGACTTGCCACGAGATTTAGACCGACCCTTCTGCGAGTCACGACCACGGTTATTACCACGATCATTCCTGTCATTCCTGCCTCTAACTGTCAAAGCATGACTACCACGAGAGGCATCCAAGTTTTTGCGATTCACCTCTTCCTGAAGAAGAGCACTCTCAACATCTGCCAATTTTAAAGTAGCACTAGAGACACAAAGAGCAGTACGGAAAACATTCCATGACTCATTCAGAGTTCCAAGCAAGAAAAGAGGAGTTACTTCCTCTCCAAATGTGATATCCTGTGAAGTCAGGTTCTTCAGTATAGCATGGAACTGGCTCAAGTGAGTAGACATAGTCGCATTATCCTTCATGCGCAGATCCATAAGCTGCTTCAACCAGTATATCTGACTTGCCGGACTTTTCTTATCATAAAGAACTTTTATCTTATTCCATAGATCCCATGCACTCTCTGCTTCCTCAAATACATTATAATGTACATGTTCAGTGAGAGACAATACAATCGTGGACTTGCATAGCTCATCAAGTTCAAGCCAGTCATCATTGTCCATAGTTTCAAGCTGCTCCCCACTCAACCGAAGTGGCTTAATCTGAGATTTCTGCACCAAGACCTGCCAAATTTGACTCTTCCACTAAGAGTAGTTGGTACCATCCAACTTTGTAATGTTAAAGATGGCACTATCATGCGAAGATGACGCCATTATACAGGCTGGAAATGCCCAAACAGTCCAAAACTGCTTGCTGTTTTACTGCAGAAACTGCCCAAAAATGACCAAAACGGGGTCCAAAGGGCGAGCAAAGTGTGCCAAAAGTTGCTGCCCACTTAGTACTATGTGCAGTACACCAAATCAGGATATTTCAGCATGAAAAGTACACCTTAGTCCACCAATAACCGCTTGCTGTAATAAATTGCAGGTATGCAGTCTAGAGAGCAAACTGTCCCAAAATAGGATCCAATGTCAAGCAAACAATGCTAGGTCCAAAGCCGGCATGAAACGGACATAAGCAAGGCCAATGGTAGTGAAAAGAACATGAGCTCAACACTGAAGCATGTCAAAATAACATCTGCCAGTGAAAGGCACACCCCCAAACACTCTAGGCAAAGTGTTCCTGTAACTGCCAAAACCTGACACAAATAGGTGTCTGCTCAAAGAGAAAGATCCAAATATGAGACTCAGCTCATAAGCATCCTGTGAACCAAGAGTACATCAATGCATATCCATAAAGATCGGAGTATGATCCCAAAGTCTCAATGCGTATGTACTTGCTCAAGACATAAATTACTCCAAATACATGTAAGTGCTCCAATAGCATGCAACTGTCAAAGGTCAAGCAAGCATGTAAAATGCTCCCACTGGCACAAAAAGCGTACAAAGTGAGCTCAGAAACTCAAACAACCCAAGAGAAAGCACCAGTGATAAGTGACCCTGTCAATGCATCAAGCGCATCCAAGAGAGCATTACATACATGAAGCACCGGTCGTATTAACCATGAAGCAATACATAAGCCCAAATAAGCTCTCGGTCAACTCAATGACATCCAAATAGCAACCAAGATCAGTGATCAAGTAAGCCAGGAATGCTCAAATATATCCAAATCCAAGCTCCAAATGTCGGTATGGCATACACGAACCAAATAGCATATGTCACGAACCAAAGCATGTAATGCAAAAGCCTAACTGTCAAGCAGAGACATGAGGCATAGGCGGTCCATGAGCATGCCAAGTCAGTCCAAATGCCAGTGAAGATGGAGCTAATGCGAAGCTCAAAAGCATCCCATAATCTCATACATATGCTCCAAGTCGTCCCCAAATGTCAGAGACATCATGCCAAAGCTCAAAGCATACATCCGGTATCGGTAGGTAAGTGCCAAAGCCTGTAAAGCACCTTTAGCCCACTGTTATTCCAACATGTATTTACTATTCTAAACAGTAGATTTCAGCCCCGAATTCAAGCCAAAATCATGGTCAAACCAAATGCATACATCCCCAATACATCCGAGTAGGAAGTAGACCGCATACGGGCATCAAATAAGGTAACCGGAGTAGAGTATAAGCATCAAATGCCAATGCCAAGTGTGGCTGCCCTGTTTCCAGCACTGTATAATAGTAAATAATAGTCCCAAATCAGCCAATATTTCAAGCCAAAATCATGGCATAACCATGTGCATACATTCCCAAGGCACTAGGCATCATGTAGACCGCATATGGGCATCAAATAGCACTACCGGAATGGAGTATAAGCAACAAATGCTAATGCCAATGGTTCTGCCCTGTTTTCAGCCTGTTATGATAGTTTATGACAGTCCCAAATCTGAATAAATGAGCCCCGAATGATCAAGACCAATGCCCAAAGCTTGAATGACATCAAACATGAAGTCTATAGCCCTCTTGATCAAGGTAGGGAGCAAGAAGCAATGGCCAAGTGTGGAGCTGAAGTAGATGAGTGCTCACAGCCTCGAAAAAAATGATGCAATCTGCCATATTGGTGCTGAAATTGCTGCTGCTCCACATGGGCTGAAAAGGGGGCAATGGGGGGCTCAAGAAGGGCCTATGAAAGGCCTATGACAAGCCTCTTTGAGCCTTGATAGGTGTAAGGCACAATATGAGGGGAATAAGCTTCAAGGGTTTGAAGCCATGGCTGCCCTTGCTATTTGCAACCTGTAGACTGAAATAAAACCTTGAAAGAATGATCAAATACCTCAGTATCAATGCCTTGAAGGTGCCTCAATAGGCTGGGAAGGTGCTCGGGAAGCCAGGGAGTGACGGGAGCTTGGGGAGATCGGATATGGCTGCTGGGATGGAGACCCAATGCGTGAAGCAAGTCAATGCGAAGGTCGAGAAGCACCGAGTCGAGCTCGAGCAAGAGAATGCCAAGCTCTGATACCAGTTGAAAGGTGAGAAGGATCGAAGCTTGCATGCGAGCTATGGCGGGAGAGCAAGAGCAAGAAAGAGAGAGACAAGAAATGGGAACTCCAACAGTCACAATGTGTGACCGTGCCTTCCTTTATTCCAACTGTCACTAAAAGAATAAAGAATAAAGTGACGTGACGGGCACTCGCCACCTGCAGTGTGCAGTGGCGGGTACTATCAGTGTAGTAATACATGGGGCGGCATTGTCAGTGTAGTAATACACGGGGCGGCATGGCGGAGGCGCCTTTACCCCCAATAGAGGCAACATCCACTCCAAACAAGTGGAAGCAGCAGAAGGACGCAGCAAAGGCGTGCTTGGACACAGGATCGGTGCATCACCTTGGTAGCGGCGACCACGCAACATTCATGGTAGATTTTGTAAGTATTAATAGGGTAGAGTACTCTAATTTAATGACATCCATGTTGATGTATGTATTTCGAACATGAATCTCAAGTACGTTTTTTTTCAATGTTTGTGTGCCACAGCAAGGTTTTACGAATCGCAACCCGATTGCACTGGAGGTGACATATGGGGAGAAGCATGGTTTGAGTGCCCTGATCGAGAAGCTCTATGCTCACGGAGGACCGATAAGTAGTAATAAATATCATTCCTAATTTGAGAAATCTGTCATTATATGTCAGTTTATATTTGGTACTCACAATTATATATGCATGTGCTGTTGTAGACTCCCTTGAATATGCCACTACAGCGATACGAGTTTTCTGATGCGGATGAGTCGTAGAGAATAGATTAGGCTACATAGGATTACTCCCCATCGTGTATTATGTATGGCATTATAGCCTCTATCCTCCATATGTAATAACAAAGTATATATGATTTGGACTTCTATCTTGTAGCATGACTCCATATTTGCTTTGTCGCAGTAGCACTTCTCAATTTAAGTTATGTTATTTTCTTTATCAATGCAGTGTACATTTCTGTTAATTAATGTCATGAAAGTACTTGTTTGCAAAGTCTTGTAATTATTTGGGATCAATTGTCTAACTTCTTTGACAGCAGGAATTGTCTCTTAGCCCTATGTGGCTCTAACTATGGCAGGGCTGCATCTGCAGCTCTGCCACAAAAAAAAATTATTCTCTCTAACCGTCGGTATTAGCGTCGGAAAAGTATTCTGCAATCGTCGGTATTAGCGTCGGAAATTCACTGTAACCGTCGCTATTTTTGTCGGTATTAGCATCGGTATGTGCGTCGCTTAATAGTAACACAAATAGCGACGGTTTTCTAGCGATGCTAATACCGACGCTGATACCAATGACGGGGAAATTTTATATATATAAAGAAAATGTCGTTATAAACGTTGTTATAGCATGTATATGTTGTAGTGTAGCAAAGCAATCAATTCTTCAAATTCTGGTATAGAGCCTCCTCTAACTGAAATAGAGGTATCCAAAGATTTATATGTTGGGCCAAGTCCGTTAAGGGTGACTGAAACCAAGTCATTATCATCCACTAGTGCATTTATAGATGCAAGATCTTCTGCAACCTATTTGATTTCTACAACATAGTCACTAATAGTGTGGTTTTCTCTCCATGCTCCATGCAATCTTTGCTTTATTTGTATCTTCCTTGCCTCCATAGATGTCCCATGTGTTTTCTCAATGATATCCCATGCCTCTTTACAAGTACTTACCTTCTTGATATGATGAGGAATCAAAGTCTCTGATATGCATATAGAGATCAAATGCAAAACCTTCCTATTCTTTCCAGTCCCCAATCCTTGTATGCCATCTTTTACTCTTCCATAGGCTCCTCACGAAGCTCTAGACATGCATCATCACTTGTAATGGAGTCCCAAAGGCCCCTCCCCATCAGAAAGTTTTCCATCCGGTATGACCAAACACTATAGTTGTCCTTGGTCAATTTATCTCCAATAATCTGGGTAATTTGAGCTGTCTGACATTTTGATGGCTGCAATTTTAGAAAAACTAACAATATGTATTGTTTGGATTAAGCACTTAGCAACATGGACCAGTCCAGTGCCTCAAACGGTCAACTTGAGACAAAAAATGCACCAAAAATAACCCAAAAATTAATGTAATCTCCTATCCAAGAGAATGGATGCTACACATGAGCTCAAATGATATTACATACATTTAGACATGATTCCCATACATCATACATTGATTGTTTTGAAGAAACATCCAAAAGGGAGCTCAAACGGTGCTCATATGGCCCAAAAAGCATCAAAATGCTAGCTTAAAATTGACCAATTTTCTTATTTCTTTTTGATTTTTTTTGCCAAGAATGAAGTCCTAGTCGATGTAAAATTAGAAAAAGAAATCGAGTTTTTTTTTACAAATCTTTTTGCCTCCAAAATGGCACCCGAAAATGGCATGAAACCAGCCTTCTAGGCCTCCAAAACAACTTGTTCTCTCTACAACACTGTGAAATCTCTAACTCTGAACCAGTTCAGAGAATAACCAGTTCATGGACTCTCTAGTATGAAAGAAGCTTCTCAAGATAACCAATCTTCCAAATGTCCAATGTGAACACAAGTTAGTTGAGGGAGTTCTAAGCCTTAGCTATAAGGCTATTAAGCCTTATGATTTAAAAGAAAAAAGAAGAAGCGTGAGCTCACTTAGCTACTAGTGGCCATTCATGGCACTGATTTCCTACAACATCGTCTGCCCAGCTACCATTTATTGTCGCTACCTCCATCTTTAACTACAACTTTTTCTTTGAATGGTTTTTGGTTGACTGTCGGTGGTGTTGAATCCACGTTTATCTGAATTCTTCATTATTGCTAGGAAAACATGAGGATTTGAATGCTGACATTAGTTGAGCTTATTGACACTGCTTGAGCTTGCTGTAGGGAATTCTCATTGTCTCCTGGCCTCCCACCTATTCTTAGTGATTCTATCAAAGATTCATGGTAGCCATGAAGTTTTTGGATTCTCTTCTTCTTGAAAGTGGCAACATGAGCAACAAGGGCCTTCCACCCTTTGAGCCATTGAATGGTCATATGATTTTCATCCTTGTTAGTGAGAAGGTTAGGCTTTTGTTCTCTATGTGGCTCTTGGACCAGCTTTTTGACTTCAGGCATGTACTTCTCGTATGCTCGCTACCTGATGGAAAAGATCTTTTCTTTGTCGTTGTCTCGACATCATCATTATTCTCCAACTCTTGAGCCTGAATATTCTCTTTTAGACTCTCTCTCTCTCTCTCTCTCTCTCTCTCTCTCTCTCTCTCTCTCTCTCTCTCTAACAATAAGCCCCCTATTTCTATAACAAGAAGGACGCCCCTGTACTTGTGCTCTAAAGTAGGTCCCTCTGGTCTAAGCAACCCCCTAGCTTTCGAACATCCATTCATGAACCCATTAATATCCAAAAAAACCCAATGTCTTGCTATCATACATCATTTCTAGCCTCATTTGGCTAACCCCATGCATCCAATGTGGGCTTCACTTGCCCCCAAATCTCAGCTTTACCAGTTCATCAAATCCATAGACGTGTTGTGGGTGATTTAGATAGGGATTTGTACCTAATTTTAATGGAAGACATCAAGCATTCAAGCTGATCTAGACCCTCTCTACCCTACCTCCCTTCTCCCCTACCCGCTTGCCCAGCCCCCTGCCCCACCTCCTTCTATCCCCAACCCTCCTTGCCATGCCCAACCCAACCCCTCACCACCCCCGGCCTACTCCTTCTACCCCCCACCCCTTCCCTCCATTCTAGCACGTCGCCACCCACTTCTCCTCCTTCCCCCACCCACTCTTCCACCCTCTCCTTCTCTAGTATTAATCTACCACCTCTTCCTCCCCCTTACTTTCCTCCACAACCTCCATGCCATCTTCTCCACCCTCTCGTCCTCTACCCCCCATAGCCTTTATCCTCCCCCTTCCCAAACATCCCCCCTTCCTACCCACACCCCTGCACCCCTCCTAAAATCAAAATTAAAAAAAGTAGATACACCCCTCTTTCCTACCCCCACCAACCCACACACCGGAGGATGCAACCTCACCCACCAAACTGATCACCATAATCCTTGTCTTGTGTGGTGTGACCCACACATGGACCCACATATTTTTCGTGTTAAATGTATCGTTCACACGTGGATTCTTGTGTTCATGCGTACAAGGTTGATTTGTTGTTGATCACATATGCGGATGCACGTGTTGTCTTGACCATGCTATGGAGCTCGCAGAGTGTTGTTAACGTGCAGCATAGCAGGTTGTTTGGGTATACACCTTCTCGTATTTAATACACACATTCTTCAAAATTATATATATATATATATATATATATATATATATATATTTATAAATTAAATAAATACATTAAAAATATTAAATTTACAAAAAAACTCAAAAATTTATTACAAACAAAGCTTTTAAAAAATTTAATGTGTACTTTTAATTAATTTTTTTCAAAAAATTCAAAACATAAAATAAAAGTGACTAAAAACTTGAAAACTCTTAAAATGCAAAAAATTTTAAAAATATAGCCAAACTAAAACACTTCAAGAAAAACTATTTTCACATTTTGAACAATGTTTAAAAAGAAATTTCAAAAAATAAAATAAACCAAACCAACCCAAACACATATTCGTACATGTCCTGGTAATATTTATTTAATACAAACAAAACATGCATCAACCAAGTTGATTGATATAAACCTAGATCCCTCTTTCCTATTGATTTTATTTATTTTCTTCAAAAAAACAAAAAAAAAAACAAAACTCCAATAAATTGAAAAAATCCATCAATTTCCAAAACAAATCATGAAAATACATATCGTACTTTTTTCTCCTTAAGCTGCCAAATTTCTACTTGGTTGGATTGCATTTTAGGATTGCTTTATGGCTACAATTTTCTCTCTATTAGTCGACTTTTGTGTGCTCATTTAGACTAGGATGCATTCGCACAGCTTGCATGTATCAAATTTTTTTCTTTCTTTTTGGTGCACCACAAACCACACTTAATTGCTAAAACAAACTAGTTGATCACTTTTTTATGCATATCCACACTTAACGCACACATTTTTTATAAAATCAAATCAATCTGCAATTCATATTGCACGCACTTCTTCCGCTAAACCCGTACATTATAATTAGTAATAAAATGAAACAACCATCACTCTTGTATGCACTAGCAAAAATGCACTCCACACACAATAATTTGTATTTAAAAAAAAAACATTTAGAGATCCTCAAAGTCAGGTTTGAAGTTCATGGTTTCTTTAATGCATTGTAAACACGTAATAATTTTCTTTAATGGATAAAATGAACAAATATTTCATTTTAAGGTTGATCACCTAATAAAACAATCCACCCATTGATAATAATTTATAAAAATCACTTACTGTTACATTTGAATGTTTCTACACTACATATCTATTATCTTATCAATGAATGCACTATGTGGATATGAGGATGACATAGTCTCTTAATCAGTCCTTCCTATTCTCAAGTGTACTTCGATCTTGGTTCTATAGTGTCAGTGTAATAAAGTTTGTTGTGTTTCTAATATTTTGATGGTCGTGTGATGAAATTATGGATACATTGTCACTATTCGTCACATATGTGGATAGGTCACACCAAATGTTTCTAGGATGTGGTTTACTTGGGGTGATCTTTAGTGTTGTGTATGGGTTGATACTCTGATGAAATCTTATCTATTTTGGTTATGTTGTTTTGCAGGCATCCTTTATGTCTGTTTGTGTGGTGTGTGTATTTCATTCTCATCTGAATGGCACATTGAACTCCTCCCCTACTCTAATATGTTCCTTTGGTCAATGGTGGTGACTATGTCTAGTTGTTTGAATTAGACCTTATTACTAAGGCCAACCTATCCCATTTTGTGGCTATCTTATTTTCACTCATTCTTGATGATCCTACATTGTATGATGAGTTCTTAACTTCTTATAGCAAGTAATTTGGTTATGTTTGTGGTGATACCACTATCTTGATGACACCTTGAGGCTTGGGGAAGGATTTGTCTCCTCCTCCCTACCATGGGGAGACATTTCCAATGACTTGCTAACTCTTTTCAATGCAAACATTATGAAGCTCCTATAGAGACATTAGACCAATGACTTTTTAGATGCTAAATGGGGCATCACTATATCCAGTGTTTGTATTTTCATGATCTTTGACCCCTTTTGGAATTGAGAGTTCTATCAATTCCTTTAAGATAGGCTACCAAGACTTCATCTAATTATATGTCCAAGGAATTATTCACAGCTTTGAGAATGGTGCTCAAGGAGGGCATGACCAATTATTAGAGTTTTTATCTCATTGTCAAAATGGATAAATACTTTATTAGGGTCACTAGGGATACTATGACTAATGTTTTCTATGGTAGTTACTTGTATGTTTTTTTGACATACACTACAAGGATTTAAGATTATAGAAACGGCGGGTAGCGGCGTCGCTATTTGCATCACTATTTGCGCAAATAGTGACGCAAATAGCGACGCTCCACAAGGAAAAAAATTGGGCTGAAACTGAGCATGGCTCTATTTCGTGTTTTCCCGTTTTGTGTTTTGAGAGCGAGAGTGAGGGAGAGAGCGACCGTCGTGAGAGAAGGAGAGGAAGAAGACTTGCCGCTGCCGCTGTCGTTGTTTGCGAAGGAGAGGAGGAGCCTTCATCGCGAAGAGGAGCCGCCCCACAGTTGCCATATCTCATCGGTGAGTCTCCCTCTCCCTTATGATTACTCGTTGGATAGATTCTAAACACCTGCCATTAAGTAACTTATATGAATCACTTATCTTCATTTCATAGAGTTCTTCCTTAATTTATTTCATTCTTGCTCTTAAAGATCGGGATGGTTGGTCAAGCATAGTTACAGCATCGGGTGCCACATTGATCCTTGGATTTGCAACTCCAGGTCTTCCCGGGGGATGGAACGACAGACACGGTTGATACCGGCCTTGCAGTCGCACTGGTTAGTAATGCATGTGAGTATGATGTCATTGAGTTACGCAACCCTGTTACGTGGATCTTTGCTAGCAGTGTCTCTATCAATTATTTATTCCAGTTCCAAAAAAGAATGTTCCGTACTTGATCATTTTTTTGTTGGCAAACTGCTAAGGAATGAATCCTTCCTTTCGAATGCAACCAACACTCGATCCGGGATGACTTGCAACTTGGCAAGATCTCCTATATCCTAGGTAAGGGCGTACCCTATTAACCCGACTTGGTCAAGCCTTAAGTTCATCAGTTATTTCAGTTTATCGGCTAGTCTTTAGTTTCCAATCAATCTTCTTTACTCAAGAAAGATACTAAATTAGTATGATTATTCATCCTCTTGCAAGATAACTTGCGTAAGGACTTGCCATCCTTGTTGCGAGAATTTGGCCATTCCCTTGTGATCCAATCACAAGGTCGTATGACTCCGCACTTGTTGTGCCAGTGTCGCATTGAACTATGCAACAATGGAGTCATGAAACAATCTGTTTCAGGTTACTAGGCTGACGTCGTTAGACCTAGCATTTCCAAGTTTCATCTTGTAAGATTCTTAGGGACAAACCCTAGCTCACTTTCCAATTTCATTTCAGTGTCTCTACATTATGTGAATGTAGGCAAGTAATCAAGATATAGGCATTTCTTGGAATTTAACTCATTCCAAATGAGCACTCCGGGGTTTAGATGTTTTAGGTTTATGCCAATTTGGTTAATTCTAGAAGATAATTTCAAGATTACTTCCACATGATTCGTTGTCTATGCATAAATTGATTTTTCAACCCTAACTTGTCGATTTGAGGTCAGGCATAGGTTAGGTTAATTTCAACTAATCTTCCCTTTACTTTGCGAACAAAATTCATGCTAAATAAGAAACCTTTTACTTGATAATTTATGCAGTTGACAAACGATAATTTCATAGAGTTTATGCATCGTAAGAATCATTTGATGCTTTGCACTTTCTATGATGATTCATTGCGAAGAGGATATGGGTTAATAGTGCGAGATGCAATTTATACTTCTAGGCTTAATCAAAGTATACTATTTTAATGGATAATAATCTATCTTATAATTCATTTCATTTCATAAAGCTATTTGCTAGAAATGCATTTATGCTTTCTTTATTTTGCATGTTTCATTAAAAGTATTAATGACTAAGTTCCTTCGTCGTGAACAACTATGACAAAAATAATATCCTATTTCTAGCAATTAACCTTGCATGACTGAATTCCAACAATACAAAAAAAAACTAGGAAGGAAAACCTGGGCTTGGGGTGAGATATCCACGTGGATGCCCGGAGATGACCCTCCCACGGTTGCGCCTTGGACTTTCTTAGGACGCATTTCCGCCGTGGAAGCAGCTTAACAACTCCTTTTTGATATTCTATCGTGGCTCTCTTTCGCAATTACTTGCACCATCCGTCGAAAACAGTTTTAGAAGGCTTCCTCCTTGGAGTCAGGAGTTCGAAAGGGGTGTTTCAGAATCTTTCACGACTAAGACCTATTAAGTCATGGGGAAGGATTAATGGCCTTTGTAAGGACTCACACAAATGGGGAATAATGAGGTGTGGAATCCCTTACGAGGGTTTTTGAGTGGGAAAGGGAGGTGTTAAAAAATAACCTTCAACACTTCTTCTCTTTTTCGAGTGGGGAAAAAACAAAGTCCCAAGGGTATTTTGCATAAGGGAAAGAAAGGGCTAAGGACAATTTTTCTTGGGGAAAATTGCCTTATAGAATCCTAAGGGAGGAACTTCCAAGGGGAAAAAGTAGCCTTTAAAGGCTATACCTTTTGGAATGATGGAAAAGGCTTAAGGGCCTTTGAAGACAAACTCGGAGGGAGGAGGGGTAATCCTAAGATCCCTTAAAAAGGGGGCTAATTGGTTTAAAAACTGGGGGGGGGGGGTTGTTTCCAACACTAAGGGGAAGGGGGTGATTCCAAAGCCAAGGGGAAAGGGCCTAAACGAATTTAAGCACAGGGGGGGAGGGGGTTCAAGCCCAAAGGAAAGGGAGGCTTAAGAGGATTTTAAAACCCGGGGGAGGGGGATTCAAGAGGCACAGGAAGGGGCTTATAGGGGGTTAAAAACCGAGGGGGGGGGATGTGACTCCAAAGTCAAGGAAAAGGGGGCTTAAGGGTTTAAACACGGGGGGGGGGGGGGGGGGGGGGTGTGAGGGGTTTTAAAGCCAAGGGAAAGGGGGCTAAGAAGGCCCCCCCCTTTGGAAGCTTCTAAGCTTCCAGAAGGTCACGTTGGGGGGAGTAATAGGGCCGTCTGTTGACGCGACGAATGAAGGCGGCGGCTCCTCCCTGGGCACCCGCAACGTGGTAGCAGAGCGGCAGCCTCCTTGACCTCACGCTTCCTCAAGCCCTCTCTCTCTCACGTCGACTATTCATCGTGGTGGCAGCACTCCCTTCTCCACGATTTCTGGCCCTCCCTCAGTCGTCACGGCAACCCACTCTCTCAACCTCCTTACTCCATCACGGTAGCGGCCCCCCTGTGGTTAAATGGGGGAGGGGAGGGGGATCCTCCCTCTCCTAACATGTCGACGGGCATGTATCATTGCCCTTGGCAAGCTCCAGCAAGGAGCTTGTCTACTTACTAATCCCCCTCTTCCTCGAGCTCGACTGTCAGCGGCTGGAGGAGAGGGAAAATTACAAAAAATTTCCTTTATTTTATTAACAGGGTTTATCCGTTTGGAATTGTTACACAAACCTTCATGGACCAAACCAAATATGCATCATGTCTTTACTTAGACATAATGGGGACTTTACATGAGAAGAATACATGATTTTTGGTGCTGCTCTAAAGTTGATAGATGATTTTTTATGTCAAAAAGTGCTTAAAAATGGCCAAAAATTCCAAATTTTAGGCAGAAAATAGACTTTGTCGAAGGCGGTGCTAGCAATCAATACAATTTTAAGTGACAATGCCCCGACATGCTTAAAAGATCCACTTGACGGAGGTTGGTGAATTTTCATATTTTTTTGGCATGTCGAATGCAACTTCTAGAGATGCCTAGTAGTGGGGGAATTTGAGACAAATGCCCAGGAATTTTCGCAGGTCGATTTGGACGCCGGACGCAAGAGGAGTACCAACAAATTGACCAACCACTTGAGAGTTGAGAGGGTGCCACCCTTTGGGGATCTTGGGCACCCCCAAAATTTGATTTCGTGGGGGGGGGGGGGGGGGGGGGGGGGTTTATTTTTTCAGCCAAAAAAAATGGGATGATGGCGCCTCCTTGTGGAGGCGACGATTTGTGGATGGGGGGGCTATGGTGGCTATAAGCAAACCCCCCAATCGATCTTATGCCTAAGATATCCTTGATCTTCGCTCTCCATCGCTCCAGACCGCACGTCAAATGGGTGCCCCGTTGTGGAGATCAGATTTCAATCATTCTCTCTCCTCCCTTTCTCTCTTGCAAGGGGCAGTTCCTGTGTGTGAAGAAGAATGAAGCCCGGTTGGTGAATGCTCATGCGGCGTGGTATCGGATCACTTCCAAACTGAAGGTGGGCTGAAGATGGCAATTTGGAGGTGGGTTGAGCATCAAACAAGGCCTAGTTTTTAGACCCATTCAAAACCCGAAATAATAAAAAAATACACGGTAATGGCATTTTTACAAAGAAAATGGCTCTTTCTCTACATTTAATGGGATTAACAATGTTCTTATGGGCTAAAAACTGATAGACATATTGTTTGCTATTGGTTTCCTATTTGTATGATAAAAAAATCAGAAAATTTATAGTTAAAGTGTTGAAAATAATTGGGAAAAACTCGAAAAGCATGGTTTTTAGAGAAAAATTGGGGGGTTTTGGGCTTAAAATCGGGAAAGCATGAAACAAAACACCAGTTAAATAGACATGTTTGTTGTTTAAAGGATTAAGAGTCATAGCTATGAAATAATGCTAAATTTATTCCATTTTTATTGATAAAAAATAAGGAAAATAGGGAAATTTAAAAAAATGCTTTTTAAAAGGGGTAAAAATAGGGAACAGACGAGAAAAATTATGGAAAATTTTAGATATGTCTATAAGTTTATAAAGAGGATAAAACATGAGGTTTTGCCTCAAGTTATCCCCATTTATATGTTTTTGTGGGTATTTACTACTTATTTCGTGCGCAATACACATGAAATCACCCCTTTACCTATGCAACGAGGCAAAACCTTAAATGGTAGGGGAGGAGGGAAGTTTGAGTGCATTAATCATATAGGATGACCTTAAGTTTAATAACAAGAAGTACAACATAGTGTAAGGCTCGGTCTCTTCTCTCATTACAACAATTACACATTAGTGTATGGAAACATGAAAAGAATGGATTTGCACAATGCACGAGGCTATTTTTTCAATAGTTTGAGTACTTATTCATATACACATTTGCATCAAGCATCGTTAAATGGTATCGATTAGAAGCTCCTGAATGCATAGCATTTGATTTCTTTAGGACTTGATCCACCTAGAGAGAGTGAGCAATTCGGCTATAGGTCTACACGGTGGGTCCAAGGGGAGGGATAAGTGAGGATCAGTGCATTCCTAGAATGATGAATATATTGGAACCAAGAGGGGAGTTTGTTTCGAATGTGTTTATGTGTAGAAGCAGCACATTGAGGGGCCAATCCCCAAGATGTAGAAGAGCTGCAGTAGGGCCACAATAATCAGTCGATGGGGTGCCCCCTCTGTCTGTGATATGTGGCATTTATTGCCGATATATGTATAATCTCCCTTTGAGGAGACGGAAAAGGGAACATTCGGTGGATTATAGACTATAAGCGCGTAGTGATTAGTGTTTAGGATAGTGTATCTCTCGAGAGATGCTCCTGGCCCGCGAGGCCATGTGGTGGGGTTGTCTATTGAGTGCATGAGGTCCAGCTAATGCGTTAGCCAGTGGCTAACCATTTTAGGTCCTATCAGTGGTGCGTCTGCCGAGAGCTACCAACTGGTGGTTCTCGAATCTAGGGTTTGTAGGGACCAAATAGTTGGTTTATGTCCTCTCACAAGGACCGTCAAGCCAAAATACAAAAAGCAAAACGTGCTGAGTGTTAGCTATATATAGTCTATCTATATATAGCACCCTAGGTTCCCTCTATATATTCCTATCATGTGTGCTCAGTTGACACACTTCTGTGGTTCCACTTCCGGTGTCTCATATCTGTCTTCTCTCCTCTCTTCTTTTTGTCTCTCGTCTTCCTTGCAATTACCAACATGGTATCAGAGTGAGGTTCTACAACATCACAAAGAGCTTTCCAGCATTAGTGTTTACGTTGGATACATGTTATTGGAATCAAAGACCTTCACATCTGTTTTGCCTACGCTTTGTAAGGCCTTTGCATACGCCACCCCTCCCTCCAACAGCCTGTCATTGCTCGTCACTAGCACTAGTGCACCAAGCAGGCCGGCTGCCACGGCACCAAACTCCCCATCCGCCATTGGATTCGCATTGGCCATTCCTTTTCTGCAGCTTTCCCTCCTTATTCCCTCAGTCCATCGATTGCCATAGCTTGCCTCTCACCTCCACCTTCCGCGGCTTTGCTCTCTCTATCTAGCCGGGATTCCACGCCTATCGCACTCGGGGGTCAGTTTTCAGGGTTTTACGAACCCCTTCTAGTTGGATCATAGGGCCTTCTAATCCCTGCACCTGCTACTGTCGTCGTATCGTCTACTGCCGTATCTATTCTAGCTGACCGATTCGCTTTTGCTTAAAGAATTGAGACAAGCCTGTGCGTTATTACGAGCTCCGATAACAGTTTCTGCTCCCATCGTCTATTCAGCTTGGCACAAATCTAGAGGCTAAAGAGATCTGTCTAGCATTGTTGCAGCGTTTGCACCACAGGAGCAATTTTGAGTTCTAATGGACTGGTTTTTCCTGGCGTGCAGTTCTGTAAATCAACAAGATGTTCTGGCGCATGACTGGCTTGTCCACGACCTCCCCTGTAAGCATTGGATTAGCCTCTGATCCAACTCAATCTTCTTGTGACAGATATGGGCTTGATGAATGTGAACTCCAGACACTAAAAAAAACGGATGGCAGATGATAGTCGTGCTTGGCTACTGCACTCAGGTTGGTGTGACTTTGTTCATGAGAGTTTTCGAGCTGTCAAGAGGGAGAGGCTTTCACAAGATTTGGAATACAGAAATTTGAGTCGTCAGTTGTTTTCCAGTGTCCATGACATTCTGAGACAGAAAATTCCACCAACAATCTGAGTCATGAGCTGTTTTCCAGTGTCCATGACATTCTGAGATGGCAAATTCCAAAGGAGTTGAAAGAATAATTGGTAGAAAAGCTCCAAACTCATATTCAAGGGAAAATATTGAGTATGAAATGAGATGCCCAGTGATAATTTTCAGGGGACCTGTTGGATACTGAAGTTATTCTGCACCTCTAGTTGGTGAGGGGGATCAACAGCGAGTTATGGTTCAAGGGTACAGAGGCCAAGAATGATTTTGGAACAAACTTACTACAAGTGCAGTTTCTGAGGAAATTTTGCTAGATACCAAGGCAAGAGGTTTGCTTGTTGCAAGGGGTATCTAATTTGGTAAAGGTTGATTTGAGGATAGCATCTCGAGCTTTACTCGACTTAATGATATGTATAATAATGAGATGATATGTATTGTCATCACCCTACAGCAATCATTTTCTTGCTGTGATTGGACCCCAACAAGTGAAGTGGGAGCGATTTGAAAGGAGGGTGGACCTCCTCAGGCCGAGATGATACAGAGAAGTTTTAGCTTACGAGAGCCACTTAGCAGATAAGCTTCCTCTCTCTCTCTCTCTCTATACATTTCCACATCAACATTACTTTTGGATGCTTACATAGTCTGTCTATATATAGCGCCCCACGTTCCCTCTATATATTCCTATCATATGTGCTCAGTTGACACACTTCTGGGGTTCCACTTACGGTGTTGCATATCTCTCTTCTCTCCTCTCTTCCTTTCGTCTCTCATCTTCCTCGTAGTTACCAACACTGAGAGGGCTAGATGGCAGTTAGAGATTGTAAGTCGTAATTCTCCTCAAAGGAGTAGCCCATTGCACATAAGTGGCAGTGGTTCTAGTAACCTAAGTGTTATGAGTAGCTCTTTGAGTGCAAGTGGATGTCTTAGTACTTCCCTACTTCCAACTAATCAATCCACAACAAGTGGGGGTGTAGCTTTACCTATACAAACTCCTGTTGTGAATCTGGTTGTAGCCATGGCACAACCTATCGCAATTCCAAAAGTGACACCAAATTTTCTAGAATTAGGAGCATGGTTGCCCATTTTCCATGGGTTAGCCGAAGAAGATGGAGAACTCCACATTAAGGAGTTTCTAACACTCATGTTCAATTATCGAATCCAAGACGAAGGAAACCTAATGATGTTCTTAAACATGACGTTAAAAGGAAGAGCATGAGTGTGGTATCATGGTCTAGAAGCCCGAACCATAACTAGCAGTGCCCAATTCTTTACAACTTTTCGTAGAGAGTTTGCCCTTGAGAAGAATGGACAATATTGGTTGTGTGTCTTGAATGTAACATGCGAAGAGCCAAATGAGAATGTCCCGGCCTATGCTAAGAAATTAAAGCAAGTTCTTCGTAAACTAATTACTTACATCCCCATTCCAGCGGTTGCCCAGTTACAATATTTTCTACATAGATTGGGTTTTAATATCCAGGTGCAGCTGAGTAGTGTTGCTTTGGCCAACATTGACACTGTTCTTACCCAAGCAGGAGTAGAGTCACGCTTGCAAGCGGCTTATGTAGCAAGGATAAATTTCAATGGTAATAGCTTGGCCTTCACCAATGGGAGTCAAGGGGATCCCATGTCAAACGTGAATGGGAGAGGAGGTATCATGCCAAATTTGCCTATGTTACCAGCTCCTCTTAGCATGACTATGCCCATGGCTAGTCAAGCAGCCTCACTAAATAATGGGGGCCAAACAATGAATCCTAACGTTGTCCTAGTAGGTCAATGGCCAATCCCTAATCAAGTAGTTAGGCCCATGGGATGACAAACTGATGATCCCGACTACGAGTCGAGTGTCTCTAATGTCCTTGGTGAAGTTACGGACATGATGAAGGACTACACCGATATGATCTCTAAACAATATCGACAAATAGCTGTGGATGTCAATTTCCTTAAGAAGCAACAGAATTTGATAGAGAGTTGACGCCCTGAAGAGGGTGGCCCCTCAATATTCAACTGTAAGTGGTGTGGTGGCCAATATTTCCCTAAGAATTGCCCAAATGTCAAATGTGGTACTTATGGAAAGTCTGGCCACTTAGGTGCTACCTATTGGAGTAAGATCAGTTCTCTCCAACAAGGAAGTAAAAAACCTGGTCCAATTAATCATCGTGCACAAGGGAATAATCTCTAGCAAGATGAGGGACAAAGACACATACTGCAACAAGGAAAGGCTATTGTAGAGGAATTGCCTCATGGTAGTGGAGTCAACCTTATTGAGGCTGTACATCTCAATGATGCTGAAACTTCTAATCTACCAGTCGTAACAAGAGGGCAAAAGATTAAAGAGGGTGATAAAGGAACTGTAAAACCTGTCGAGGGAAACCCTAAGCATGATGCTAGGGAAAAGCGAGTCTTGAATTCGGATATGGAAGGTGGATCTCTAAGGCTTGTTGACGGTAAAGTGGATCTCGAGAAGGATAGAGAGGTGCCAAGAAAGAAGACAAAAGTAAAAAAAGAGATACTAAAGCTGGCGGTCCAATGACCAAAGGAAAGAATGGTTTGGCGCGACAATAGAACTTTGGCTAACTGCCATGACTTTGACCTAGCAAGTTCTCTTTGCAAAGTCAAACCAGATGTGAATCTCCTGCAATTGATTAAAATTTCTCCAGGAGTATGTAAGGAATTCAAGAAAATCATGTGTATCGGGTATATAGAACCTTTGGGCATAGCTAGAGTGGGAGAAGATTTGTTCGATCATGCTGAAAAGCATTGCCCTAGGGTTCCAGCATATGTGGATGGAATATTAGCGGAGCATGCTGTCGTGGACACTAGATCCTCCGTCAATATCATAAGTTCAGACTTGATGGAGTGGCTAGCTCTCAACATTCAAAAAGACAGCTTCACACTTCTTAGGATGGTGGATGATAGTCTAAGAAAACAGGAAGGTTGCATCACTAAAGTCCACGTTACTATTGCAAGCGTGGAATGCTATCTACACTTTAGGGTGATAAGGTTTGGAGGACATCCTAGCTATCGAGTTTTGCTAGGAAGGCCATGGATTTTATGAACAGACTATCAAGTCGATAAACCCGCTAGTCGAGTGATTTTAGGTCGAGGTGCCCATCGTATAATAATGGATGCTTACCTTGAGTCTCCTCAGAGTGAGAGAGCTCCTTTATCCCCTATTGAACTAGAAATAGCACATGATCCATCTAATAGTGAGACGTCATCGAGCGATGGATCTAAGGAAGGGTCCAATACAGAGGATATTTATTAGATAACCTTGAATGAGCCGATAGAGCCTCATGATCGAATAAGAGATGCAGATGTTATTGAGCTGGACCTTGGTACACCTAATGATTCACTGCCAATTAAATTGGGTTCTATGCTTAGTTTGAAAGAGAGAGAGGACTATGTGTCCCTGATTCAGGAGTTCCGCGACATCTTTGCTTGGAGCTATGACAAACTTAGGGGTATTCCTTTGAGTCTAGCTGTGTATACTATTCCTGTAAAGGAAGGTACCCACCATGTGCGCCATAAAGTAAGGCGTATGCCTTTTGAATTAAGGGATGGGTTGTTTGAGGAACTACAAAAGTTGCGGAAAGTGGGTTTGATCTTCCATATTCAACATATTGAATGGTTCTCACTAGTTGTGATCAGGAAGAATAATAATAATCAGATCTGGCTTTGCGTAGATTTTAGAGAGTTAAATAAGAAAACTGTTAAAGATTACTACCCATTGCCATTTATTGATAAAATTTTGGATCAACTAGCAGGTAAGAAAATCTATTCGTTTATAAACTACTTTGCAGGGTATAACCAAATGGGGACTGCTGAGCAAGAAAAGCTAAAAATGACGTTTATTACTCTCTTCCATACCTTTGCATACCATGTGATGGAATTTGGGTTATGTAATGCACCACATTCCTGGCAGAGAACAGCCGACAAGACCTTTGGTGATATTTCCCCTAAGGAATTGAAGGTATTCATTGACGATCTTTGGGTAGCCACCGTAAGGGATAGATAGTTAATTATCTTACCGGAGTGTTTTGAGCGTTGCAGACAATTCTCCATAGCTCTCAACCCATGGAAGTGCGTCTTTGGAGCCCCTTATGGACTCTTCTTAGGCCATGTGGTCAGTTCCCTAGGGATTGCGACTAATCCTGAAAAGATCAAGGTCATAGTCTCCATGAGTCCACCACATACTCCAAAGGAAGTGCATCACTTTTTGTCATCGGTAGGGTATTATCGAAGGTTTATCAATGCATTGGCTAAAACAATGTTGCCAGTGACGAACCTATTGTCCTTTAATTGTCAATTTTCATGGAGTGATGCTTGCAAAGTATCTTTTGACGATGTAAAGCATGAGCTTGCCGAAGCACCTATTTTAAAAGCACCTAAAAGGAGTGAAATGTTCTATATATGTTCAACAGCAACTATGTATAGTATCAACGGTTATTTGGCCCAAATTTGAGAGGAAAAATGGTACCATCCGATAGCTTTTGCTAGTCAAAAGTTGGGCATATCGAAAATTAACTATACCTATATGGAGAAGTTGTGCCTTGCGATGGAATTCGTAACCAAGAAGTTCAGGAACTACATTCTTTATGAGAGAGTGGTTTTTATACAAAGGCGGAAGGGCTTCGATTGTTGTTGAATAAGTTACAGCTGCCTGATCGTTTACCAAAATGGTTAATCACTTTGGAGGAGTTTGATTATGAGATTAAGAGCAAGCCGCCAAAGCTTCAGGGCATTGTCGAGTGTCTTGTGGATTTCGAAGAGCCAAAATAGGTCGTGGCTGAAGGAAGTAACATGTAAACATTGTTTAAGATTGATACGATGTCTATTCCCTCCTGGTATGCTACCATAATGCACTATCTTTCTACGAGAGAGACTGGAGCTACTCTATGAAAACCCAAGAAGAGGAAGATTAAACAGCAGGCATTGAAATTTTCCTTGATCGCAGGGACATTATATTGGCAAGGTGTTGATGATATCTATCGCCTATGTGTGATGCCTGACGAGGTTTCCTTTATTTTGGAAGAGTGCCATGACTCCGCTTGTGGAGGGTATAGTGTCATGACTCTGCTTGTGGAGGGTACTATGCTAGGCGGTTGACGGTATATAAGCCTTTACGAGCTAGCTATTGGTGGCCTTCCATCTTCTAGGATTCATTTGACTATGTTAAGAGATGTGATACATGTCAAAGACATGACAGTCGAGAGAATAAGAAGCGTCCACTTACGCCTATTATGGCTATCCTTCCATTTGAGAAGTGGGGAATCGATTTTGTGGGACCTATTATCCCATCGTCTACTACTTAGAAAAGATACATTATAGTAGCAATTGATTACTTTACAAATTGGCCAGAAGCACGGGTGACAAGGTAGGACAATGCAAAAGAGACTGTTAGTTTTCTAATTGAGCAAATCATCTGCTGTTTTGGTCCCCGAAAGGAAATAGTATCGGACCATGAAACTCAATTTTTGAATAAGGTAATTAGAAGCCTGATTGAAGCATGGAGTATTAAGCATAACAACATGACCCCCTATAATAAGCAAGCTAATGGATATGTTGAAAGTACCAATAAGTAGCTTGTGGGTATCCTATCCAAGATAGTCTCTGAAAAGAAACAGGACTAGGATACAAGATTATATGTGCCAGTTTGGGTGTATAATACGACATTTAAATAAGCCGCTGGCCACACCCCATTCAAATTATTTTACGGGGAGGAGTGTGTCTTGCCCTTAGACTTTTTGTTGCCGACCATAAGGTTTGTAATCAATAATTCTTTGGGTGATGAAGATGCCTTATTTGAGCGGTTTACGACTATAGCCCACTTGGACGAGCTCACATTGCAGAGTTTGTTGCACCAAGAGGTAGCTAAATGTCACATGCCTTATTTGAGCGGTTTACGACTATAGCCCACATGGACGAGCTCAAATTGCAGAGTTTGTTGCACCAAGAGGTAGCTAAATGTCAGATGAAGTGGTTGCATGATCTAAAGGCGAAGAAGTATACCTTTAAAAAAGGGCAATTAGTTATGTATTACAATGTGCGTAGGGAGCTATTTTTAGGAAAGCTACAACCTAGATGGGATGGCCCTTACAAGATAGTTCGGATAGGTAAAAATAAGTCCACAATTTTATTAGCTTATCTACAAGGAGTGGAATTTAAGAATAAGGTTAATCTTAATAAGATTAAACCTTATTGTTTCTAAATACGCTAACGCGCTAAATGCATTACAAGCCCATGTTGAGGCTGATTTGAGACTTGCCGGAGAGCTTAAATTGGTCGATGGGACAGTTAATCCCTTATTTGGAGCACCCATATCTAGAGTAAATATATCATCAGGGGAGGCTTATTTGGTGGAGCAAGGGATACAAAGTGGTTGAGCAAGAAGACGGTACCTTTGTGTGGGAGATTAAAATTTTCTGCCATCACTGTTTACAAATCTTGACAAGCATCCCTGTTGTGTTTAATGAAGAAGGTGGGATGGAGCCATAAGTTCATCCTCTAAATATGTTGAATTTTGATTATCATACTTACGAATAGAGGAGTTCCTGATGGCTAGTTGTGTAAACCCATTGTGGGTGTACACGTTATACTTTGATGGAGCATCCACGCGGCCTAATAGAAAAGGGACTGTTGGAGTAGTTATCGAAGATCCATGACGTAGAGTTACAATGAAATTAGTTGCTTATCTCGGGGTGGGATTCACTATCAACATGGCGGCATATAAAGCCCTCATTATGGGATTGAATATTGCCAAGAAAGATGGTACTAGGAAGTTGTTAGTAAAAGGGGATTCCCATCTGATCTTAAATAAACTTAATGGGACATATACAATCCAGAATCCTATCCTTCGTATGTATCATCGAACTGCTACAATCCTACTTGATGAATTTGAGAGCATATATCTTCAACTCATTCCACGTTATTGGAATCAATTTGCATATTCATTAGCCAATTGTGGTTATGAGGAGGACCTCTTTTTAAACTGTGGTCCTAGTCTGGATGTTGTTATTGATAATGGGATGGGACCTGGTCGCTTGTGGGGAATGTTATCAGACCACGCATTATATGGAAGGCAATGGTTGATGTGGGTAATGAGAAGAGTAGCTGAAACTCATCTACCACTATTATCTTGGACCCATCGGTTGATTCGATGGCATGTTATGCGTATGCCTCTTGCTTTATATGCAGGAGGTATGGGTCATAACTTGATATATTTAGTTTAGGGCTGAGCGCCCTGTCTTTCCCCTTGGAGTGGAGCATATGTTTGTATATCTGCCTTCTTCCAAGGAGGGATCTATATGAGCTCATTTGCTTGATTGCTTTAGGCCAAGAGGCCAATTGTTTTCAGGTTTTAATGATCTATTTCCTTAGGCCAAGAGGACTAGTAGTTCCTAGTGAAATGTGCTATTTCTTTAGGCCAAGAGGGCCATTCATCTGTTTGGTGCGAGTATAGTCAATGGTTTCTTGTTGTAGTGATTGCATCATATAGGTTAATGAAGTCACTGGAGGGAGCCTTTGCTGCAAAGGAGCTTCTTGTGGCCATTCTAGGTGGTGTCTTCCCCTTTTCGAGTCTAGCCCTCTCTCAGCACATTCTACTTTTTGTATTTCGGCTTGACAGTCCTTATCAGAGGACATAAACCAACTATTTGGTCACTAGAAATCCTAGATTCAAGAATGACCACTTGTTGGCAGCTCCCAATAGACACACCCTTGATGAGACCTAAAATGGTCCGACATTGGCTAAGGCACTAGCCGGACCTCATGCACTCAAACAGACAACCCCACCACATGGCCTCGCAGGCCAGGAGCATCTGTTGAGGGATACATTATCCTAAACACTAATCACTGCGCGTTTATAGTTTGTAATCCAACAAAATGTTCCCTTTTCCATCTCCTCAGAGGGATATTATACATATATCGACAATAAATGCCACATATCACAGACACAAGGGACACCCCATCGGTTGATTGCCGTAGCCCTAATGCAGCTCTCCTCCATCTTGGGGATTGGCCCCTCGATGCGCTACTCCCACACATAGATACAATCGAAACAGACTCCCCTCTTGGTATTAATATATTTATCATTCCCGGAATGCACCAATGCTCACTTATTCGTCCCCTTGCACCCACCGTCTAGACCTACAACCCGGTTGCTCACTCTCTCTATGTGCGTAGGGTCCTAAAGAAACCAAGTGCTATGCATATAGGAACTTGTAAATGATGCCATTTAACGATGCTTGATGCAATTTTATATATAATTAAGTACTCAAAAATTTGAAAAAACTTCATTGTGCATTGTGCAAATCCATTATTTTTATGTTTCCATACACTAACGCGTAATTGTTGTAATGAGAGAAGATAGTGAGCCTTACACTCGTGATGTACTTCCCTTTATTTAACTTAACGTCATCCTATATGAATAATGCAGCAAATGCATAAGATTTTATATTATATTTTAGCACTCAAACTTCCCTCCTCCCCCACCGCTTAAGGTTTTGCCTGGTTGCATAGGTAGAGGGGTGATTTCATGTGTATTTCGCACGAAATAAGCAATAAATACTCACAAAAACATATAAATGGGGATAACCTGAGGCAAACCCTCATGCTTTATCCTCATTATACACTTAGAGTCACATCCATAATTTTCAATAATTTTCCTTGTGCGTTCTCTATTTCCCCCCTTTTAAAAAGCATATTTTCCCATTTTCCCTATTTTTTCTTATTTTTTATCAATAAAAATGGAAGAAAACTAGAATTATTTATAATTGTGGCTCTTGATTCTTTGAATAGTAAACATGTAGATTTTAGTAGTGTTTTGTTTCATGCTTTTCTGATTTTAAGCCCAAAAACCCCCATTTTTCCTCTTAAACCTATGCTTTTTGGGTTTTTCCCATTTATTTCCCACACTTTAAGTGTATGTGTTTTGAATTTTTTATTATACAAACAAGAAACTAGCAGCAAACAACATGTTTATCAGTTTTCAACACATAAAAACATTGTTAACCCCATCAAATGCGGAAAAATGACCATTTCCTTTGTAAAAATGCCATTATTGTGTATTTTTTTATTATCTCGAGTTTTGAAACTTATTGCAGGTCTACAAACCAGGCCTCGTTTGATGCTCAACCTACCTCCACACTGCCATCTTTAGCCCACCTTTGGTTTGGAAGCAATCCGGTACCGTGCCAAACGAGCATTCACCAACCGCGCTTCATTCTTCTTCACACGCAGGAACTGCCCCCTGCAGGAGAGAGGGAGGAGAGAGAAAGACTGAAATATGATCTCCACAACCAGAGAGCCATTTGATCAAGGGTATCTCAGGCATAAGATTGATTGGGCGATTGCTTACAGCTACCATAGCCTCCATCCACAAATTGTCACCTGCATAGGGAGGCACATTCATCCCGTTTTTTTTTACTAAAAAAACAGTCCCTCCCCACGAAATCAAATTTAGGGGGTGCCCAAGACCCCCAAAGGGCGGCACCCCCTCAACTCTCAAGTGGTTGGCCAATTTTTTGGCACTCCTCCCGTGTTCGGCATCCAAATCGACCTCGAAAAATTCCAAGGCATCTGTCTCGAAGTCCCCCATTGCCGGGCATCTCTGAAAGTCCCGCTCGACATGCCAAAAATTTATGAAAATTCACCAAGCACCATCGAGTGGGTCTTTTAAGCATTTATGGGCATTGCCACTTAAAATCCTACTTATTGCCATCACCGCCTTCGACGAAGCCTATTTTTCCCTTGAAATTTGGAATTTTTGGCTATTTTGAAGCACTTCTTGACATCAAAAATCATATGTCAAAAGTCATGTGGGAGAGAGAAGGAGAGTAGGAAATTAACATAAATTGCATCTATTTGGATATCATGTAAAAGGTATTAGAGAGGATATTTGATGTATGTGGGCTACTCATGCTTGTGACTAGTCAAAAAAGCAAAGGAAAAAGCATACTTGATGCATGTTGGAGAGGAGGAACCCCTAGATTCTTATAAGCTTGATGTATGCAAATATTTATTTTTATAGTACACTACTAAGTACACATGAAAATAGGGTAGAACAATTGTTATACATGATCTGTAATAGTTTTATGCTCATAAGTGCATTGTTTTGAGAAGATCAAGTATCTTCTTATTTGTATGCTATCCTGATTATAAAAGCAAGGACTAGGGAAGAGTTGATGGTCTGATCTTGCTCTTATGTAAGGATATTTGAATAAATGTGGGCTATAGAAAGGACTCATAAGTGAGGATAATAACTCAATCCATTGATATGCTAAATATTGTCTTCTCTTTACAAATGACCTACATGGATTAGTATCCTAAATATAGTGTTGATTGATAGGGCATGAAAGGAGACCTCATGCTAGTAAATGTGCATCAATTTTTTTTTCTTACAACATGAATTTAACATATGTTCAACTATAAAGACATTGCAATATAGATATCATGGCACCCTAGATTGCCTAAGACATAGTCCAAGTTTATGGAAGACCCAAGAAAATTCTTCTAAGATTTGCAATAGGATAGAGTGAATCTATTTTGGCCACAGGTAGACCACAAATCATGTGTAGTTGATGTTCTTAATAGATTACAATATCTCTCCACGGCCTGCCTCTAAGAAACTCCATCTACTTATTAGTTGGCTTGTGCTTGCTAAATAAAAAATTTAAGAATATGGATGTCTATTTGTAAACTTCTACCAATGAGCTTAATACCTTATGCTTGTATTCACTATCTAGAATATAAGCAAGTATATAAGTAGGAGGTCCAATCATGTAATCAAGTGGATCTTGATGTGAACAATGCATGTATATCTAAGCTATGGAGAGTGTTGAGCATAAGGAAATGCATTTTTAGACGGTTTCCAATTAATACATAATACCTTGCTCTATATGTACATGAAATTGGTTGCCTTTCGTGTAGGTGTTATGACAACAAGTGGTTATTATAGGTACCTTGTTTGTAGCTTGATGCTAAATGCGCAAAGATCAAAGTCATTGAAGAAGATGACATGTGGATGTCATATTATCTTCCTTCTAGAGGGATATAACTTAACTGAAGGCATCTTGGGTATGCCAATAAAGGATATAACAGTAGCTAACCAGAAAACCTTTTGGTCATAAACATTATAGAGCCTTACTAAATAGTCTAAAAATACTCTCCATCTTTTGTGTATTGTAGCATTTGGATCATATTTGGGTAAATTTTCTTATTTATTCAATGTGTACCTTCATGATCATGGAACCTCACTACTATGAGCATCTCATTGGCTCAAGAGACTCACTTATTGCATGTGTGAAACTTATGAGGGCCAATGTCATGTGACCATTTTGGACATAGGGTTGAGAGGATTGGAGAACCATCCTAGCAAATTCCTCATGGAAGTTGTTGTAGTAAGAAGAATGCTAAGTGAAAGAAATCATTGGAAGGATCTCCACCTTGATTGCTCTCATGCATATCCTACCAAGGGCCTTCACAAGTGAGTTCAAGGTTAATGGACTAAAGTCTTATAACTTGACTCCATACCCTAGACATTCATCTTGCATTTCATGCTAAGTCTCATACTTACTCTAATGGTTTTCTTATAGTTAATTCTTCTAGTGACAATGGTTGGTTCATTGAATGCACAAGTTTGAATGATCATATAGGGAGGTAGCATCATTGCTGGAGAGCAGTTAAGTTATGCATGACAAGGAATGCAACACTTAGCTTAGTAAGTGCTCATGCGAGAATGATAGATTGCTCTCTCGTCCCATGGCTCACATCACTCAAAGGGGAAGGAAAACACATATCTCACACCTGATTGAGAAATCATTGAGATCGAAAATGGGCCAAACACTGGCTCTAGGACTCTAGCTGGGCCTCCTAGACTCACCTAAACAACCCCACGGCCTTGCGGCCAAGAGCATATAGACACTATCAATGGTTTTATCCAAGAACACATTTGTAGATATAATCTCTAGATCATAGTCCAACATGATGCCCTTCTCCACTCCAAGATTTTGGAGTATCCAAACATAACGGTATCTAGCACCTCATAGCACATATGAACGGAGCACCCCCTAGCTTATCACTATGGCCCCACTATGTCTCTCCTACACCCCAAGGAATTAGACCCAGGATGCACCATTTCAACTTAAAGCACATGCATAACATAGTCCTCTCTTTTAATGAAATTTTCTAGGATATAATCTAATCTTTATTACATCAAACCCTAAGGAAATGATAATACTAAACCTACAGCTTAGGGAACCTCACAATCAACATGGGACAATCGTTCAAAAACAAGTGTTATGAATCCAAGAGATAGTTCTCTTGATACCATGTATGAAAATGTGGATGCAAAGTAAATATGCCACATGTTCTCAACCAATTAAATTTATAAATCAATTATTGTGGATGTGCACAAACAATTCTTTTCATGACTTCACTCTAGAGTATTGCATGGTTGCCAAGGTAGCACCAAATGTACTACTACCCCTTTTAAGACTTAAATCACACAAATCCTATATGATAGAATATGCATAAAATAAAAATTGAAATCTAACTCCCAAAATCCCCTTCTCCCTATCGCTTAAGATTTTTCATTCCTCAGATTGGTTAAACAAATTTTTAATTGTAATATCCCTACGTAGGAACCCCCCCTACAATTTTAATAAAATTAGCTCAAATATTTTTATCCTCCCCCCTATCATAGCCATCGAATAGGTAGCGGGGTGAGGAAGAAGAAGACGACATGATGACATCAATGAGGAGGAGGAAGACGATGACGATGTTGAGAAAGAAGAAGATAGCATGATGACATCGATGGGGAAGGAGTGAACGACTATGATCGAGAAGTCAATGAGGAGGACAAAGTTGAGGGGGAGACAATGTAGCCTACCTCCCTTGGGCATATTACCAACCACAGCCACCTCGAGGGCTAAGAAGCCACGCTGCCAAATGCAGACAGCAACACCACCACCACTCATCCCCACCTTCCCCCCCGCCCCCCCCCAAAAAGCCCACCCCATAACAAAGTAAGGAAGGGAATGGCATGCTGCAGGAAGAGAGATAGAGAGAGACACAAAGAGAGAGAGAGAGAGAGAGAGAGAGTGAGAGAAAGAGAGAGATAGAGAGAGAGACAAAGAGATAGAGAGAGAGAGAGAGAGAGAGAGAGAAATTTCTAGAAGGTTCCTCCCTTTCTCCTCGTTAGAGGGTGGCCAGAGGTACTTATCTTTTCCCTTTCCTGCAATATTATTCTCCCACCCCCCCAGCGGATTGCCCTTACTATTTGAGCAAGAGGCTGTTGAAGTCTTATGGGAATCACTCCTAAAAGAGAAGAAGATCGGGAATGGGCCCCAAGTAGAGAATGTCACACACGGATGGTAGTCCCACAATCTGCAACGAAGCCTCGAGCAAGGGTATCAATGCCAATACAACTACGATACTGGATAAAAATAGTACATTTCTAAGTTGTAGTTACTAGCTTTGATCTTCACATGGGATAGATCAGAGCCATATTATGCCACACTAGAATAGGTGATTGGAAATGATAAATTCATCTCAAATATTCAAACACGGAGTTTGCAAAGTGCATGTATCAAGAGAAGTAAATTGCATTTAGTTTCTATGTGATAAAATCCATACACCGGATAAGCAATATATAGGATTACAAGGTATTGTTGACTCTTCTTTTCTCGTAAATAATAGATATGTATTTCACCACACTAAAAGTATGTTGTAGCTTGATGGATTGCATGGTAAGTAATCTAGCCTAGAGGAAATTCAATCTCAAAACTCTAAGATCTTTGCCAAAGCTCTTGCTAATATCATGAACTGTTAGTTCGTTGTGATCTTGATGACATGCATAATTAGTACAAATAATGATCATAAGACTAAAACTAAGACGCCTTCCGTCTGATAGCTACTATGTTTATCAATCCTATTTGGGGTTAGGCTAGATGCAAACAACAACTCCAGACGTCAAAGGCATGTGGAGAGCTCAAGGATTAGCAAACCCTAAGTCAAAGGACAGGCTAATCCTTTTATACTTGTTGGGAAGAATGTTGGGTTGTGGATCAATGTAAGTGATCAATAGATCTTACATCTTGTATAGTTTTATAAGGCCTTAACATATGTCTTAGCCAAAGGAAGGAAGTGTTAAGAAATTTTTTCATAGTATTGCTCTTAGATCCCAATGGGAAGAGAAAATATGCAATGTAAATGTTATTACATCTATTCTTGATTATTCCAAGTGCTTGTGATTGATTATAAATTCATGGCAAGGGTCTGTGATGACGAATTTCCATGGGGATAAAGGAATGTTTTCTTGGAAAAAGATAGTAGGGTTGACTGTGATTGATTCCTAAATGATTTAATTAAGGAAAGGTTCTTTGCATGGGTGGATCAGCTCCAAGATTGCCACACCACAGATTAACCCGAGAAGGGCACTACTCAATTCATAGGCCGAAGTTCGAGTGGTAAAAAGGCCAACCACAGGAATAGTGTTTCACTCCTAGGTAGCTTGTGGGTTAGGTGGAGCTCTAGAGAGCCCTTGCCAAGTCTGGAATGAAGTTGAAGACTATCGTGGCCCCAATGTCTTTGGCGTTGGAAGATCTTATTCTAGATAAAGGATGGAAGGTGTGGTGCCATGTGATTTGAACTGGGAACTTTTGCACGGTAGAAGGGATATATAATTTCTCATATATGGGTAGGTGACAAAGATTAATATGAAGATAAGTTAAGGAACTTGTTTGAACTTATTTGTCAAAGGATTTGTTGCTCTATATTCGTGTTTGTGTCGTAAATTACATGAACGAATCATGTTCCCTAAAAGGCTTAATTAAGGAAGCTAATTTTAAATGTCACTCACAAATGTGATAGAACCTAATTAAATAACTAAAGAACACCTATTGAGGGAAGTGGGTGGGCAAAATTGTCTTTCCTATGGTAGGGTGGTCCCAGAGAACTAGGAGGCTTCTCACAAGGTTTTATAGACGTCCAACCCTTAGGAATAGTTAGGTTAGAACCTCGAATCATGCCGATTTAGGAAACTAGAATGGGATTATGCCGTACGGGTAGAGAGGTTGAGTGACGCATCCATCTTATTTCCCATTCTCTTTGAACCAAAGTGCGTCATGAATCTACATTCGATTGGATATCTCTGTGTAAAGTAGGATGTCTAGGACTCGACGCTAGAATGCTCTCATGAGACCTTGACGACTAGGGAACTCAGATTTCATGCCAATTGCAATGGATTCGGTCGCAAACGTTCCGTTGCGAGGTGGACTCAAGAAACCCTAGGCGAAAAACCCTGTAACATTCCATGGGAGTGCCAGACGGCATCACTTAGATTCGTCTCTCAAGGGACCACTAAAAAATGTGCCTAGATAGTTGATAGGCAGGCATGATACATTAATGTAGTTTTCTTTGTGATAAAAGTGATAAACACGCACTTTGGCATACAAATAGGGATAAATCAATGTTAAAACTCATGCTTTACCTTCGTTATACATGCACAAACATCATTCTGATGTTTCATTATTTTTCAATTATAAAACTCATTTTTTTCTATTTTCTTTGGCTAGAATCATATTTTTGATATTTTTTCTTTATTTTCTTTATAAAAAATATTTTACTTTCTGATTTTTTTGAGTCAAGAAATTAAGTCACACTCTAATCCATCTTCACATTTAATTTTATCCCACATGAACATGACTTGATTTCCCAAAATGAAGAAAAACATGAAATTTTCACTCAAAATACATATTTCAAATTTTAGAAAATTACTAACTCATACAAAAAATAGACAATAATTCTAAATTTTATGCTACATAGCCCTCAAACATATCGCAACCAAGCATCAAACAAATGTTCATTGCATATAAACAAGATTTGCATCGTGAAATGTCAAAAAAGATTCGAATTTCCATTAAAAAGAGGCTTATTGCCATTTTTTTGGATTTTGAGATTAAATAACTAAATTTTATGGTAGCCACGGGACTTGTCATGAATCCCAAAATAGCAGTCGTCATCATTTCTCAATGTCGGCATTATCTCATGTCAATCCAATTCAAGGCAGACAACTGGTATTCATTCTGATCTCTTCCAATCTATTTGCGCATGAACAGCCTGTTGCAAGAGACAGAGGGAGAGTTAGATTGCTTTTAGTTCTTCATAATCAAGCCACCATTCTAGAAATTGAAAATGAGCATGGCGGAGTGAAAAAACCAAGTAGGAGGAAGCTATCATCGGATTATTGCAATCTTTGCAACCTCTATAGGCCCCCCCATCCACAAATCGCATCAGCATGAAGGGTACTGACGTTTTTACTTTCTTTAGTTTGCCAAAGAAAAAACCCCCCAATCACGTGATATTTTGGGGGTTTGAGGGCCCTCTAATGGTCAAATCATTTCATCCCCCCCCCCCCCCTCCAAAAGCTACATTCACACTCAATTTGGTCCTCCTTTTGCCCAACCTTCGATTTCTTCCACATTTGGCATCCGATTTCAATTGTGAATATTTCTATCTATTCTTCTCGTAGTCCCAAACTACTTGCAACTTGTGCTGCTTCATTCTGACACCCATAAAAAATATGAAAAATCCACCAACACTATGAAGTCCACTTTTTAAAGTGATTTTAAATCTTGTCTTCAGTCGCTTTAAAATTTTTAGATCCGTACCTACCACTTCTAAGGAGCTTTAATTTCTACCTTAAATCAAAATCATTTGGCACATTACTAGAATTCCCTCAGATCGTAAAATCCATTCTCATTGGTGAACTAGAGGATAGGGCACCTCGACTTGTCAAATCCACAAACTAATTTGTACATCAAGAAACCATAAAGAGCATCAAGCTGCTTCAATACACAGCAAAACACAAACTTGAGCTCTCACCCTACCCTGTAACAAAATCAACGCATGAAAATCCATAAAGGATAGGCCAAGTATAGTCTGACAAAGATTATAAGAGCTAGTTGCTAACCAACTACTCCAACATAGAGCAGCTCAAAAAAACTATGAAATGATTGATTCTAAGTGGTGGTCTGACCTACCTACTTGACCCAGGACCTAGAACAACTAGACTAAGAACTCCTTCTAGGACAAGACTCTTATAGCTTGGATGTTCATTGTCAAATAATTTTTATTAAGCACTATTTTATACTTTAGGACTTGATACTTGGGCGTGTAAAAAGGAGGGAACTGAGCATATTGGGACCCAAGGAGAACATGGCATTGATCTTAGATCCTATCTCGGCACCCAAGAACCTATCTAGCTCTCGCAATGTTACACTAAATTATTTCCTTATTTTTCTCACTTTTATTTTCGCTCGAACTATCCTTATTTATTTTTTGAATAAATGTCACCCCCAAGAAGACAAGGCATATCAGGAGCTACTCATCCCCATGAACTTATCAGGCCTTTGAAAGACAATGATCATGTTCTCTTGGAAATTTTCTTTCTTTATTATCTTATTTTAGGGATCAAAACCTCTTTTTACACACCTATGTGTACTATAGGATTTTTCAGAAGTATTCATTGTTTCTTCTCTTCGTGTTATTTGGTAGGCTTCTTTGTTTGCCTCAATGAACAAAAGCTCCTAGAAATAGATGCCTAGTAGTAGGCTAACATCACAAGGTCACTAAGGACTACTCTAAAAAATAGCTCTTAGAGTACAGGCCAATGCCTTTACCAAGAGGTGCACAACTACTCACACCTCCTGAAAATATACCAAACCAAACCCTAGGACTTTATGCATTGACTTGTATGAATGAGTCATTTATCATGACATTCAGTAACTCGCCACTAAATTTTGTTTTGGTGAAGTGGGTTGTGCCTATAAAGTGCCTTATGTGGAGGAGAAACTTTGGGAAATAGTTTATTCTTATGGTCTAACTCTCCTCTAGATAATGGCAACTAAGGTGGATATTAATCAACAAAACAAGCTGGAACCCTAGGGCAATGTTCATGATCGAACCAATCTTATCCCACTCTAGCTATGCCCGAAGGTTCTACTATATACCCGATACACATGATTTTCTTGAACTCCTTGCATACTCCTGGAGAAAGTTTAATCAATTGCAAGAGATTCACATCCGGCTTGACTTTGCAAAGAGAACTTGCTAGGTCAAAGTCATGGTAGTTAGCCAAAGTTATCTTCTCGTGCCAAACCATTCTTTCCTTTGGTCATTGGACTACTAGCTTTAGTGCCTCTCTTTTTACTTTTTTCTTCTTTCTTGGCACCTCTCTATCCTTTTCGAGATCCACTTTACTGTCAACATGCCTTAGAGGTCCACCTTCCATATCCGGATTCAAGACTTGCTTTTCCCTAGCATCTTGCTTAGGGTTTCCCTTGACAGGTTTTTACCTAAGGTGAATTCAATTTTGCTTTCTAGAATTCGTTCTTCTAGGATTCGTTTAAAATTAGTTGTAGATTCTATTTGAGACTACAATTTGTAGCATGACTGCTTGCCTTTCTTCTTTCCTTTGGTCTTGTTTGTTTGTGGCTCATCTTCCATCTCTTGATCTGGGGTTATATTTTCAGCAAGCTTTGGTTGTTCAGATGTTCTTCTAGTTATCCGATTTTTAGGGCCAGAAGAGAAAGACCCTGGTTCATCTTCTCTTCTTTTCTTTTCTTCAATCAAGACTTCTTTATGATTAACGTCAGCCAAATGTGCAAAGGTAGAAAAAGAATGTACGAGTTCTTTCCAACCAGTTATTCCTTGAATGCACTGGCTGGCATTAGCCAAATCTTCTTTGGTTGCTTTACCACATTCCATTTAATCTAGTGCCTGCATCCATACTTGAGATTGCACATTAGCTTTACATGATTTCAAACTTGATTTAGTTTGAAATCATGTCAAGATAATGTGCAATCTAAAGTATCTTCCATCTCTTGATCTGGGATTATATTTTTAGCAAGCTTTGGTTGTTCAGGCGTTCTTCTAGTTACCCATTTTGGAGGGCCAAAAAAGGAAGGCCCTTATTCATCTTCTCTTTTCTTCAACCAAGACTTCTTTATGATTAACGTGAGCCAAATGTGCAAAGGCAAAAAAATAATCTATCAGTTCTATCCAACCAGTTATTCCTCGAATGCACTGGCTGGCGTTAGCCAAATCTTCTTTGGTTGCTTTACCAGATTCCATTTGATCTAGTGCCTGCATCCATACTTTAGATTTCACATTAGATTTACATGCTTTCAAACTTGATTTAGTTGGCATAATTTGCAACCCATATGTAGCTGCATCAATTGCTGTATCGAAGAAAAAGAAACACCATGTATTGCACTCTTAGACCATGGCTTGGAGATAAATGTCATGGTAAGGAGTCTCTATGAAAGTGGCGAATGGCCCATAGATGTTGTTCCAAGATGGCGAATGAGAGGTGCTAACAACTCTTCTAGAGAGTTATATGTTACATATCCTAATGTGCAAATAACTATTGGAGACAAAAGATAATTTTCGCTTTTTTGTTCAAGACTCTTGTAGTTACCCTATCTTTCTTGGGAAACCTTATATTTCTGAAGCCCGCTTGGAAACAAAAGCTCTCAATGATGTTTCCTTCTATGCTTGAATCGAAAGCAAGGATAATGAATAAGCTGCCCAATTTTTTACTATGTGTTAACCATCATCGAAATAGACATCGACTGTGTGATTATCTTGTGCCTTCTAATGCTTGAGAATTCAAGGGTTTTTGGGCTACACTAATATAAAAGGAGGCTATGGTAGTGTGTCATATAAAATTATTGAACCTTCTTATGCTACAGAAACTGTGTCTCTAGCAAATCTATGTGTATGTACAACCAATAGTATGGGTTGTTATAAGTCTCTTCTAGCCATGACTAAAGTTAAAAATATATACTTATGCCATGTAAAAAGGAAGCTAAAAACTAATGACATGATGGCTGAAAATAAAGAAAATTTGGGTTTTTTTTCTGACTGATTAGTACTGACACATTGGCTGAAATATATACATCTACTCATACAAAAAATCAGGTTGAGAATGAGTCCATAGAAGTAAGTACATTGGATTTTTATCAAAACAATTCAAGAAATTGTTGAGCAAGAAGACATTGGTTTACTCAACAAGGTTGAAGCACAAGCGGAGAAAAAATGCAAGATGGTGGATAAGAAAGTTAAGCCTGTGGCAGTCCCATTGCCTCTTGAAAGTGAAGGGTTGGCTGATAGGGCAGTAAATCAATCAAGTCTTCGTGATCCTTTCAACATTGGTCACAAGTTCACATCTAAAAGTATAAAAGAGCTCAAAATAGTTGAAAATTCTTTCCTTTTGCCAGTTGAAAAACACTCTTTTATGCAAATGCTAATGAAACATGGAAAATCTTTTACATTTGAGCCAAGTGAAATAGGTTGTGTGGATCCAAATATGGTAGCTCCTATGATCATTTTTATAGTTCCACATGTACCTTGGAACCTCAAACATATTCATGTTTCAAGGGCACATTTGCCCAAATTACTGGAACTTCTACATGAAAAGATCATAATGAAGATTTTGGAACCTTCTTAAGCACCTTACTCAAATCGATAGATTATTGTACCTAAGAAAAATGGATCTTTAGGATTCATTCAAGATCTACAGCCTCTCAATCATGTCACAATCTGAAATGTTAGTTTGGGTCCAATTGTTCATGAGTTTGTTCACGCTTTTGCAAGTAGAGAAATTTATTCTATGGGTGACCTATATTTAGGAAATGACCAATTTCAGCTTTCATTAGAAAGTCGAGACATTACCACAATGAAGACATCTCTTAGGTTGGTTCACATATGCACTTTACCACACTGTGCAACAAACTCTCTAGCCCATACGATGAATGCAATTCACAAAGTCTTAAGGAACTTTATTCCACATCTTACTCTTCCATTTCTTGATTATATACCTATCAAGGGATGTGAAGTCAGTTAAAAGAATGAGGAGCTTGACGAAGATGGTTGCAGGACATTTGTAGTTAACCATATTCACGATTGTGATAGGATTGTAACCCATATATAGTCAATTCATGGTTATTGATATTGTAACCATGCCTACAGAAATATGGAATATGTGATATTTTGTGCTTGCAAGAGAGGATCTAACTAATCAAGTTGAGGGAAAGTCCTTAACAAGCAAATCCACTTAAGCTATTTGTTGTTTTTTTCTTAAAGAAGTGTTTTGTAGATATGGTTGTGTGGGTAAAGACTGTAGATAGAGGAGAGTTGTATACTGATGAGGCACGCAACTTCTTTGCTCAATTGGGTATTAAGTTTGCTTTAACATCAGTCTATAACCCTAAAGGCAATGGGAAAAGTGAGAGAGGGCACCAGCCTATTCTCAAAGCTCTAGCAAAGTATTCTAGAGGAAAGATCAAAGAATGGCCTAAAATGCTACCTTTTGCATTATGGGCTGATCAGACTACTCACAGTACAGTGACTAGCTATGTGCCAGCTGAACTTATGTATGGGTAACAACCAATTATGCCAATTGAAGAATCTATTCTCACATGGAGTCTCCTACCTTGGGAAAAAGGCATCACTACAGAAGAGTTGATGACTTAACGCATATGTAAGATACAAAGAAGGCTTGAAGATGTTCAAGTAGATATTGAGAAGCTAAAGAAAAGAAGATTTGAAAAGCAACATCGACTTCGGCCAAGCACAGTTCAAGAAAATGATTGGGTGCTTGTCTATGAGACAGTAGCCTAGACAATCAATACATTGCTTCTAGGAAAATGGTAAAGTGTTGGTTTTTAGCCCATATGTGGTAAATGTCATTCATGACAATGCCACATATTCATTGGCCGAATTAGATGGAACAAGCATGAAGATACCCAAAGCTAGAAAAAGAATCAAGCTCTTCAAACGAAGAGAAAGTTCAATATATGAGCTAGAAAACTTGAATATAATTCAAGATCATGAAGACATAGAGGAAGAAGAAGAGGCAGAAGATAAAGACATTGACATGGCAGAAGATACTTCTTCTAACACTACAAATTCGTAAGACTTTGGCATATGCGAGAGGACGTGTAGGTTAGGAGAGGATGGATGTCGTGTCACTACACGCACACCATGTAAAAAAATCTAGAGTGTGGCTTCAATTTAGATTTAGAGGGCCAATGCCACCTTAGGCATTAGTGTTAATGTCCATGGCTCAAAATTCTAGATTTTTTTGGACAAGTTTTAGTCAATTATTATATTCTAGCTATTATCTCTTGTAAAGGTCCATAAAACTATAGACAACTTCTAGATTAGGGTGACATGTAAAAGAAAGCATATAGCTTTCAGCCAATTTGAGAGAATTTTATGTAAAAAGAGAGATTGATGAAATCGTGCGACGTGCAATCGTTGTTTTCAGGTAGTGAACAACAATCCGAAGTGAAAGATGAAGAAGGAGTGATCTAGCTGCGTTTTGGCCAGGTGTCATGGTATTTAACCCCCCTTTCGGAGCTAATGGAGGCATCATATTAGCAATCTAAGCAGCATAGAGGAAGGTATTATTTTGTACACGTTTTTGTCTATTAGAGTTAATTTTATTATAATGTACTGAGAGGCTTCCTCTCTGTTAGTATTCTTCCATATTTTCGGATTATTTTTGGGAGTATTCTTCTACATATTCGATCTCTTCGAACCCCTTCTCCTACATCTACTCCTCTCCCTAAATCTACCTTCACCATGTTGTCTCTTATCTTCAAGAACTTGACTTGAAACCTTCAACCCTTCTCTTATCTCTACCATCTCTAGGGTAAAAGCTCTTGATCCCTCATACATTCTTCTCTTGCCAAACCCATGTAGTGACCTTCAACCCTATACGCTGCGACAGCGGGCTCACCAAATCCACCTCTTTGTACCACCCCTTGGAAAAACCACTCCCTCCGTATGGGCCTAGTCTAGAGTGTTAACCTCCTCTATTGGAAATTGAAGTATTAGAGCATCCTGAAGTGGATCTCATGAAACAACACGATGGTGTTTGAGACTACCATATCTTTAAATGGTGCCATTTGATTTGGATACATACTTTTTCAATATCTCCTACAACTCCTCCGCTCATCCCTCAACTCATCTTGCTCTCCAAGTATGGTCAAAGATAACCTACATAGATAGAAAATGATGTGAGCATAATCAATATAAAGATTTAAGTAAAGCATGGTAATATCTCTTTTAAAAATATGTTAATTAAAGTGCATATTTCAAAGTACCCTTAAAAGTGATTCATCAACAAATTGAAGAGGTAGATGTAGCAAGTATGACCTAGCCTATGGTGCCATGTCAATCTCCTTGCACAACTCTGCATACAATGAAAGGTCCATAGATAGGTCACCATAGAAGGAGGAGTCCACTTTGTTCTAAAAGAATCCTTGGCCTCTTGTCTTTCCATCATCGTTACCTGTGTCTGCCTCTTCTACAAGCTCCAAGCCCTCTTCAACCACCACCCTCTACAATATTGACCCCTCCATTTGCATTCTCTCCTCATCTATGCCATAAACAATGCTTTCATCATACTACCCTCTCACACTCCAAGGAGCTGATGGCACAACATAGCACCATCGAGGTTGTCGGGGGTTTGGATAGAAAATTACTTGTTCAAAATCATATATAAGAGTAAATTAACATTTGTGACTCTTCCGTGTCATGAAAAGAAATATAAAAACAAGTCATGTACCTATGCACAATGGGCCGACAAGACAAACGTGTTGCGTAGATCCATCCATATTTTCTCGAAATCTATTTTTAAAAATCCAAATGGACCTCACCCAACCATTTTCCTAGCTCCTTTGAATACCATTTTGAACCACTGTATATTGAATATGATTATAGAGAAGCTACGATAATCCAGTGAGATAACACTTTGCAAGTTTTCAACATACTCCATGTCATCTATAATGGTGTCTGAATCCGTGGCCCGCCATCAACTCTCTTGCTCAAACTTTGCCATGACACCACAATTCATTGTGTAATGTATTTTGTTGATGTGCTCAACATGAAAATTTCACTCGCGTGACCACAATGCATTGTAGATTTTTTATTGTACATTGAAATAGTTAGATTAGTTATCACATATAGAACCTAGATATAATAGCTTATAAAACACGTAGTCACCTTTGGACTACATCCCCTCGAGAATTCTTGCTCCTCATTAGTAGAGACCTCTACCCCTTCGCAAGAAGAAACAATCAAAGCTCCATGTAAACATTGTATAGACATAAACCACAGCATCTCCTCCATGACCTCAGGATTTAAAATGGTCGATGGTGCATACTGTGGTGCATACTGTGTCGAAATTTCATAGCACTTCTTCTCGATCTTTCCAGGCCTGCTTATACCTATCGAGTGACTTCTCTATGAATGCATGATACAACATATAAAAATGATTCACTTTCTCCTCCATTGCAATAATCCATCCTTTTTTTTCCAATTTCAAACCTCCACATCTCGAGTCATTCTATCATTGTCCTTCAATGACCATAGCATATTGTTGTCTAAATCCACTGTTGGAAACCACCATGAAATATGCACTGATGCCTATGACATGAGCCAACCTTCAGTCGTGCTACCTTCTGGCCAAGCTCGTTGTTACATAAAGCCTTGCAGGGTTTTCTTGACATGCTCCAACAAGAACATCCATTGCGTATGGACAGGTCCCACAATCTCCACTTCATCTACAAGATACACCAAGAGGTGAGTTTGTATGAATGGCATGCTGGTGGATAGGTATTTCTCAAAGAGATAGATCCTCTCAACTACTCCCCACCTTACGAATTCATTAGAGAGCGTCTTGATCTCCTTTTGTAAGATCCATTGCACCAAATTCAACAACTTATAAATCACCTCCTATATTTCTAGAGAGAGGCATCTCACGATTGCGATCAGTAGTACAAACTTTCACAAATGAAGAAGCATTACAAACACCCACTAGACATTAAATAGCAAAATATACAAGGATGATGAACACGGACTAGACACTAAATAGCAAAATACGCAGGCTACTTACAAGTGAGGCATGTCACGGTCACAATCAATTGTCTATGGAGAAAGTGCATCTAAGTGAGCATATCATACCCATCAGTGTGCAGATAGACCTGATAATTTACTTGTGGCCAAAGCGCCTCCACCTTGCCTACCTCTAAATCCATTCGTTGCCCTTACACTTTCTCTCTTTCCTATGATGTGAATGTGGTCCCATAATAAGCTGTCCACATTCTTGAAAATATACATGGGATCCAACAAGTGGTTGATTTGTAATTTTTTCCAATACGGCAACTCGTAGAAAATCGAGAACTGCAACATTGCATTTGGATCTGACTACATGTGGACTATTTTCAGCTAGTACTAGCTTTGGGCATTCATTTGTGATGTCCTTGCTCTCCTTGGATATGTTATTCCAATGGTCCAAGACATTGTGTCCGAAAAATTGTTGGCATAACTCTCTATAGCTAAATATTCTAATATTTTCTTCATTCCACCATTACCAAAATTTGGCTTGAGTGGAAGACCAGTTTTAGCTGCATGAATTTTTTCGTATTTCCAAAAGACAAGATTTTGTGCTTCAGCCTCACAAAAGGCAGAACACTCCCTCTTATCATGTTGTTGGCTGTCGCACCAAATACAACGACTCATAAAGCCTTCTCTCATGTGTCTTTGAGTTGATGATTGTCCTCGTTCTTCAACTTTGACATCTAGCTTCTCCACCTTGAAATTATTTTTTGTAAGATTCAGATGAAGGTCACACATGTTTTTAACGAGCTCATCCATTACATTATTTTTAGAAGGAACAGAAGAAGTAAGAGTTGATTGATTAGTCAAAGGAATAGGGGATTTTGAAGGTGGAACAAGCTCCATCAATGGATTTGTTGAAGTTGAAGTAGAGCCCAACACATCCGCTCTCTTCGAGCAATCATGTTAACTTCATCAGTAACATCAGTCCATGCAGTCTTGACTCCTGATTTGGAGGTAGCATCTTCTAGTCGATCAGCAAGCTTTTTTTGCAGAATGGGATTTGTAGCCTTAAAGAATAATTCAATCTTTTGACCTTCCATACTTTGTTGGTCTTCAGCATCAAGTTGTCCAAATTTACTTTCAAACTCATGGTATAGAGTTGTTGCAACTAAATCTTTGTTGGGTTTTGCAACCCATTCATTGAAACTTTTCTTCATCATAAGGCCAAAGTCTTCTAAGAATAACTCTTTGCATAGAGTTTTTTTAAAGGTAGACAAATCCACATCTTGCTTAAAAAGACCATGGATTCTCTCTTGAAGCATGTTGTGGTACACCAAGGAATAGCATTTTTTCAATATACAAGTGAATAATAACAGAGACATTTTGACCATTGAATTGTTTTAATTCTCGCCCAACTTCCTCTAGGGCCTTGATAGCTATGGAATCAATCTTCTCTTCATCTTGCCTTTGTTGTTGTTGTAATAACATTTGGATTTGTTGTTGTTGAGTCTGCTGCAGTATGCACACCAATTGTTTTAGAGTATCTCCTAAAGAGTCCCCCATCTTGGAGTTCACTTACACCGACCTTCACGTCGAGTTCACCAATGTCACAGTGTGTAGGGTTCAAGGTCACAATAGGGATTTGGAAAGAGAAGAATATATGGGGGTTCAAGAGCTTTTACTCCCAAGATGGTAGAGATAAGAGAAGGGTTGAAGGTTTCAAGTCAAGTTCTTTAAGATAAGAGACTGCAGGGTGAAGGTAGATTTAGGGAGAGGAGCAGACGAAAGAGAAGGGATTCGAAGAGATTGAAGATGTAGAATAATACTCCCAAAAAGAATTAGAAAATATAGAAGAATACTAACATAGATGAAGCCTCTCAATTCCTTTTAGCATTTTGAAAAAATACAACTCTAATAGACAAAAATGTATACAAAATAATAAATTTCTCTATGCTACTTAGATTGCCAATCTCATGCCTCCATTAGCTCCAAAAGGGGAGTTAAATACTAGGATACTTGGCCAAAATTTAGCCAAATCACTCCTTCTTCATCTTCTAGTTCGTAGCGCTGTTCACTGCATGAAAACAGTGATCACGCATCGCGAGATTTTGTGAATCTCTCTTTTTACATAAAATCCTCTTAAATTGGCTGAAAGCTACATGCTTTCTTTTACATGTCATCCTAATCTAGAAGTTTTCTATAGTTTTATGGATTTTTACAAAAAATAATATATAGAATATCAAAAATTGACTAGAAACTTGTCCAAAAAAATCTAATATTTTAAACCATGGACACTAACACTAATGCCTAAAGTGGCATTGGCTCTCTAAATCGAAAAGAAAGACAAACTCTAGATTTTTTTACATGATGTATGCGTAGCAACACGACACTGCGATTGGTTCCAAATAGGGGTGCTACTCCTTGCTTTCATACAGGTTCTAGAGAGGGTGGCATAGGTGGGTATTGTGGAGGCACTAATGTAGTGTCTTTGTCTCGTCGTTCTGGTGGATACTTGTTACCTCCAAGATTTGTCACACTTGTGGGGAAATCTACTCCAGTGACTCCAATTTTTGGTCAACCTTATTTAGGTGCTACTTCAAGAGGTATACCCTCATGGATACACCAAATATACAGAGGTCTCCTGGTTATGCCCAAGAGCATGGTCGTAGATGGGAGTGGGCATACCTTGGATATCTCGTAGATGACAGAGCAAGTGTTGTGATCATGAATGATGAGGGGAGCAGGGTGATGTATCACATGAGAGAGTCATGCCAACACATTTTTAGGCACAATTTCTTGGACCATTGGAAGAATATACCTAGGAAGCTGGCATCCTTGCATGAGGAGTTTCTGATATCTATTGCGGTAGAGAGGTTTTGCACTGGGTGGTTGATAGAGTGTATGCATACATACATGTCACTTAGATGATTGGGATGGACATAACACACTCAAGAGTGGCGTCTCAAAGCCTAAGTGGTTAAATGCATAAGATTGGTATAGGCTCAGGGAGGAGGCTACAGATTCTCCAAGAGACATTGGTGATAACAGCAAGGGGAGGCAAGGAGGATACGATTGGAGACAAGGGTCATGCATCAACTAGGGAGTGGTAGCCAGAGGACTTATCTAGCATCAACTAGGGAGTGACAGCTAGAGGACTTATCTAGAGGAGGATATGATTCGAGGCAAGGGTCATGCATCAACTAGGCAGTGGCAGCCAGAGGACTTATCTAGAGGACTTTATAAGTTTTTCTTTTGTTCTTCTCACTTTCTTATCTGCAATATCACTTTTACTAACAATCATGTTTCTAACAATTGTAATTTTTTTTAGCACTCCATCACAAACCATGATCCCACTAGCTTGGAGACTGGATATATAGAGAGACATGGTCTCACTGCACTCATCGATAAACTATATGCATGCAATGGCCTAGTAAGTCAATCATATTTCTTGTTCGTAGTTAATATTTTTTTAAAAAGAATTATATATGGTGAACTAATGTATAGTTGTTCATTTTTATAGAGTCTGTTGGATGCTCCTTTGCATTGGGAAGAGCATTCTAATGGTGAGAATCTGTAGCTCGTGCTTGGATTGGTGGAGTACATACCCTTTTTTTTTTGGTCCTATGATCTGTGCAGGCATCTTCCATGTACTATTCCTTAAATGTGCTTATCATCCTTTGTATAAAATCTTATCTTGCAATAATTACAGACATAATTTCATGTTTGTTTTGGCGCTCCTCTCTCTCCATGGCTCCATGTAATGTCATGAATTTTCATCAATGGTATTGTTTTTATTCTATGAATTATCAATCTTGTGGGTTCAAGTAGATTTTGAGCCTCATCTTGATGACCATTGCATACCCAATATGTAATTTATTTGTAAAATATTATACACCACATGGTGCTAGTTGTTGTGCCACAATTTTTTTTTCTCTTTAACTCTCGCTATTAGCGTCACTAAATTCTCTACACGTATCGCTATTGCTGTAACTATCCACATCGCAAAGCATCAAATATAGTGATGGTTTCTACAAGGATTTTATAGAGACGTTTATATCGATGCTTTTAGCAATGATGGGGGTAATTTTCTAAATGACCATTTTCATCACTTTGAACGTCCGTGTGAGGCTTGTATCCTTGTAGTGAGATTAAGTGGCCTATAATTTCATAGGATTGGCAGACTCTTATCCAAGATTATCAAAATTAGTTGCATTTTGCATGGATCCATCATCAATCTACGAATCCTTGAACTAGATTAGCTGTCATTTTTCTTGGTACATAATGTACATGCATTGATACTCTCATAATGATCAGAAGTAGGTCCCAATGTTGTGCTTAAATGCCAATGTGGATATTAATCCCCATCAATTATATATCTTGTATTTTCATGATCTTTGTCTTCTAAGCATATATATTATCCTTGTGGAGCTGATGTGCTATTTGCAAATCTTTCAAAATCCTCTCAAGATATTTGTAGATAAATCTCTTTCTCTAGATAAGTTCCAAAATCATCAAGCGTTTAAAAGGTAACATCTTCATTGATTATATTTTTATGTATATAATTGATGGATTGAGCTTTAGTGAAATATCTCTCTTTCATTCTTCCTTATTAGGGTATCATTCAGATTTCTCTATGCTATGTGTTAGTGTGTGGATGTGTTTGATTTGTGTTTATTTGGAGCTATGGTTTGAGAGGGCGAAAATGATTTGAAGATGTTAATTTATGGATTGGATTAAAGTTTAAGAGACTTCTGAAGAAATGGAAGAACTTATATCCTTTACCAATTTGTTTAGGTTATATTTTGAAAACTAAGAATTGATTTATGCTTTAAGTTGTTTTCCTTTGATCAATATGTTTACTAGATCTAGGTTATTTTAGAGATTGACGATGTCAAGGTTTCTTTGTAGATGCTAATTGATTGAATTTTGAGAAGGGAGTGTTGAGCTAGTTTTTGGGCTTATTATTCTTCTTTGTTTCAAGTTTGCAGCAAGGACATTCCTTGATTAAGTGTGGGGATATGTTAAGGAACACAATATTAGTGAGTTTGGGAATCTCCCAATTCCCGATTTCTGAATACTAAAAAGGTGGCACCTAGATAACATGCCCATAAGTTTCTCAAAACCATATGATATGACCTATCATTGGAAAGTGCTTGAAAAATGGAATCTATTGAGCTATAGAGCGCTCAATTTGGAGTTATAGTGTTCAAGTTATGACAAATCCAAAGATTTAACCATGTGTCCCAAACTTATGGAAAATTCCCATATTCCCCAATATGGTGCTAAGGGATGAATTAATTGTTTTTTGGGTTGATTTTTGTTAGTTTGTGAGTTGAATGGTTGATTATAGGAGTTTACTAATTGATTTTGGATGTGTTGAAAGTTTTTTGAAGTGTGTTTGGATGGTTTGAGTATGTTTGAGAAACTCATGATGGTGTTGGGTTGAGATATGATGTTATGATAGGTTCCATAATATGTTTGTTTGGTTCTAATCAGGTTTGTTTTACCTTTGGTTTAACATGCTTTCTTTCTTCTTGTGAGGTTGGGATATTTATTTGATCTTTTAAGGAGTGTTTAAGAGTGTGTTGGATGTTTTTAGATGGTTTGAAGTGGTTCTGGTTTGAGGTGTTTAGTTTTTATGCCTTCTATTGATGTCAAGAAGTTCTTTTTCATATTGAGCAATCTTTTGTAGTGTTTTATAGAGCTTTTACCTCTGTTCTATAAGCCTCTTTTTTCTTCTATATTTGTTCTAATGGATGGATGATTAGCTTGGGAAATGTTTTACAATCTTGGAAGACAAAGAGTACAAGCTCAAAATAGTTGGAAGAAGTAGCTAAAGAAGACTTGAACTGAATACTGAAGTGATATTATTGAGCTCTTAAGGGACATTTTAGTGGCTCTACTGACTCTTCATATTAGACATATCTCTTTGGCTAGGTATCCACAACCAAGAGAGGATTATTGAGAGTAATTATTGATTATTCTAATTTACTATTGAGAGAGAGCATATGTGAGAGAGATAGAGTATGAGAGATAATCAATTTTTATAAAGAAACATTGCATCTACATTGAGAGAAAGACTATAAACACTATACAGATAATAAAAGATGAATACTATGTTATGAATTTCATTCAAAGCTAATCTTTTTTTGTGTCATTAGGGTTCTTTCATGGATTTTATAAAGAATATGAAGAATACGTTGAAGAATTGTGGTGATAAATCTGTGAGAATTGCTTTGCTCTATGACACTATGTGAAGATTGGTGTTGTTTTTCTTCTTGTGGTTGATTAAAATATAAAGAATATACTTGGTGTGATAATATCGAATTTCTTGTAGTAGTTTCCCAATTTTTCTTTGTGTTCCTCTTGGGACTCTAGTTTGGCTCATTGGAATGTTGAAATGGTATTAAGGTTGTTTCAGATTTGTTTGAGAATTAATTACTTATTGAATCAAAAACTCATCTTCTGAGCATGCATCCAAGAATGTCACATAGCATAGATCATCTATATTTTTTTAGACTACAAGATTGGTGTTAGTTGGGAAGGTGCATCATCATCATTCTTTCTCAAGAAGGGTAGCTTAGGGTCACAAGAGCCACTGCTAAAGGAAGACTTATTTTTCTTAATTCACTTCTTATAAATCTTCTACATATGATGAGATTAATTTACTAGTTTAACAAAGGGAAGCACTCTCTTTTCAAATGGTTGGTTCTCTTTTCTTGGCACACGTTACTACGATAACTTCTAGTTCTACCAGGTTAAAGACAAGTTCTTGGGTCTTCTATTAGTTATTAGTCATGCTGGCCTTTACATCGGCTGGACTAGGATAATCTTTTTCAGTGTGGCCTTTTTCTTTCCATGGACTTCATAAGGACTTGTAGTCCATTGACTTTTTAGGGTTTGGATATTTTTGGGAAGATGTGACTCTTCTCTTTGCATATATAGCATTCTACTTCTAATCTATATCCATAACTAGAATATCTTTCTTTGTAACTTTGGGTAGGGGATCTCCTTGGACCAAAATTAGGGCCAAAGTCTCTAGGTTTTGGGCCAATAACTTGCATTGTCATCTTGGGTTCTAGCAGATTTAACCTTGCTTCCTCATCTTTCATCCTTCTTTCATGCATCTCCTTCAGAGAGCAGATATCCTCTGTGTATTTCTTTCTTAAACAATACAAATAGAAGGCTCCAAGGATACTTCTCCTGCCTAATGGCACTATCTACACTATGTGTTCAATCGCATCACATCTCTTTTGAATCCTTAGTACCAGAGATACTAGCGGTATTCTTTTTTGGTGTTTGTATCTATTCTGTAATCACATCCATGCGCTGTTTTTTATGCTTAGAACTAAATTGAAAAAATAGTCCTTCAAGTGTTTTCCTCCTGGAGTACTCATAGTAGGGTTTTGGAAAGTCTCTATAATCACTGCATAAACTAGTTGGGTTGGTATAGAGGGTCCATTGTTATGACTTTGATTTAGAGCTTCTATTGAGAGTTTTGGTTGCTCCTTCAAGTTAGTAGGATTCCCGTACTATTTTTGAGTTGTCATTGGGGGAATGGTTTGAGGCCACTATTATCATGATTGAACAATCATTTGAGGCAAGGATTGCTTTACCACTTCCTTTATCATGGGAGGTACATCCACCTCTTATATCTCCTAGGCCTCTAGTCCGGCTTCTCTAATTATCTTTGTATCATTCTATAGCAATGGATTGCTATGTATTGTACTATCATATGACTCTATTATTGGGAGCTTGAACTTCCCAGCTTTGGGGTAGCAAAAATGCTCTCTTTTGGAATGGATGGTTCTCTTTTCTTAGCAAGTTTACTACAGAAACTTCTAGTTCTACCAAGTTAAATATCAATTTTTGGGTCTTCTCTTGTTTATTAGTCATATTGGCCTTTACGAGGGCTAGACTAGGACAATCTTTGGTAGTGTGGCCTTCACCTTTGAATGGAATGCATAAGGACTTGCAGTCCATTGGCCTTCTAGGGTTTCGATAGTTTGGGGATATGTGACTCTTCTCTCCACATTTTTAGCATTGCACTTCTAATATCCATCCACAACTATACATTATTTCTCTATAACTTTAGATAGGAAACCTCCTTGGACCAAAACTAGGACCAAACTCTCTAGATTTTGAAATAATAACTTGGGTTATCATCCTGGATTCTAGTAGATTGAACCTTTCTTCCTCATCTTTCTTCCTTCTTTCATGCATCTCTTTCAAAGAGAAAATTTCCTCTATGTTGGTGTACTTCCATTAATAGTACAAACAGAAGGCTCCAGGGATACTTATCTTACCTAATGGCACTTTCTCCACTATGTGTCCAATCGCATAAAATATGTTCTACCTCCTACAGTATTGGATATGCTAGTAGTATTTGCTTTCAGTGTCTGCAACTATTTTGTAATCACATCCATGAATTCTTTCTTAATGCTTACAGATAAATTGAAAAAATACATCTTCAAAATTTCTCCTCCTGGAGTGTTCACAATAGGATTTTGGAAAGTCTCTATGATCACTGCATAGACTAGCTGGGTTGGTCTAGACATTCCTTTGTTATGATTTTGATTCATAGATCTTATTGAGGCCATTGGTTTCTTGTTCTATTTGGTAGGATCTCCTTGTTATTATTGAGTTGGGGGAATGGCCTGAGGGCACTGTTGTTGTGGTTGAACAATCATTTGAGACACTATTGTCTATGTCCACTATGGATTTGGTGCACTATACTACTGTAGCATTTTTTGCATCTCTCAATAGGGATAAGAAAAAATCCTTGAGACTATATTTTGTGAATATGCCATTCCTAGCATAAGACAAGGTAAGATTTCTCCTCTTGAGATCATCATAGCCTTGTTACAACTTCATTATATAGCCTTGTATCTTCCATTATAGCTTGCAAGTTAACTGGTCTTCTCAACTTCACAAACTTACAAACTTTTGGTTGTAGGCCTTTTGGAAAAACTCCCCTCTAGATGCCTTTACCCAAGTTATGTTTGGCCAATCTCTTTATGATGGATTCCATTCTAGAAACATATACTTTTACTAGTTCTTCAAAGGACTGAACTCCTCTCACATCCGCTCTTCAAAACCTTCATGCCTCAATTTAATGAGAAGGCCCATCTTCAAGTCATCCCATGTGTCAAAAGTTCCTTTTAATTGTCTCTTATGCCACTAAAACTTTGTTTCTTTGAAAGTGATAGGGAATATTACAAACCAATGCTCTAGGGTTCTAGTACTATTAGCTACACATACTACCCTAAACTTAGTTATATAAAGATCAAGGTTCTCATTGTACTCTCTACACTGGGATTGCACTCGTTATACTACCATTATTATTTTAAAGATGGATTTGACTTGGAAGGGGACCTTGGGTTTCCATTGGGACTTATGTAAAGACTATCACAAGGGTATCAAAGGAGGCTTCTGTTCCTAGCTTGTTATTGGCTTTAATTTTTATCTTCTATCTTTTCATTTATTTTATTGCTTGCCTTTTAATCACATTATTCATTAGGGATTTGGCTCCATCTAGTTTGTTTGTACTCAATACAAGGGCATTACAAGGGCCTCAAACTCTGGAGGACTCTCTAGCCAACATTCCTTCTACTTCCTTATTTTCAACATCTTTGAATTTGACTTTTATTCCATTATAGAGGGCAATATATTTTCTATTTTTCTCTCAAATTTTGTGGAAGAAAATTGGCTATACTGATACAACTTTTTGAAGCTCTAGAAGACATTGCGATCAGTTTGTCACATAGAGCTGGCATCAAGATAGTGACATATCTTTGCCATTGAGGAATGTACTTCTTGTAGAAAGTGGGTTTAGCAATGAAGATCTCTAATTCTTCAATAGTAGTAGGGATTCTACAATCTTTCATTGCTTTTCTTCCTTTTTAATAGTAACATTGCTTCCATTTCTAGTCTCTATTATGGTGTTTGTTGATGGTAATATTCCTGGAATGCACATCAACAATATGGAGTCACTACAAGGATATAGGGGAATAGCGACGGCCAATTGTGATGCATATCAATAGCGTCGTTATTTCGTCACTATTTGAATTGTGAGGAGAGGGAGGGGGAGAGAATGAGAGAAAGAGGGAGAATGAGAGCTTTTCACTAATACTGCCGCCACTCACGAAGAAAAGGAGGAAGTGCGTGAAGGGCAAAGAGGGACCATTCCAAAGAGGGGTTGAAGAATCAATCCTTGGGCCTTTGCGGTGAGTACATTGCTCCCTCTTGGTTTGTTCTTGTTCTTTCTTCTTTTTTTTGTTTGTTTTTGTTGAGAATCAGGTGCATCGAGGGAGAAAGAGAGAGAGAAGAAGAATGGAAAAGGAAGAAAGAATGAGAGAGGGAATAAACATGAAACATAATAAAGAAAGAGAAAAAGAGAAAGAGGGAGGTAGAGAGAGAGGAGAATGAATGAGAAAACATGAGGGGGTAGAAAGAAACAAAGAGAGGGTTTGTTCTTCTTCTTTCTTCTTCTTTTTGTTTAGTTTGTTTAGAATGATGTGCATTGAGGGAGAAAGAGAGGAAATGAGAGAGGGAAAAGAAGAAAGAAAAAGGAAGAGAGAATGAGAGAGAGAGAGAATAAACATGAAAGATAACAAAGAAGGAGAGAAAGAGAAAGAGAGAGGGGAAGAGAACAATGGGTTGAAAAAAAAGAGGAGGCGAAGAGAAACAAAGAGAGGGTTTTCCTTAAGAATGAGGTGCATTGAGGGAGAAAGATAGGAAATGAGAGAGGGAGAAGAAAAAAGGAAAAGGAAGAGAGAACGAGAGCGAAAGAATAAACATGAAAGATAACAAAGAAATGGGGAAGGAGAGAAAGAGAGAGAGGGAATGAGAGAGGAGAATAAGTGAGAAAACTTAAGGGGGCGGAGAGAAAGAAAGAGAGAGGCCACAAAGAACGAGAGAGAGAAAAAGAAAGATAGAAAATGAGAGAGGGAAAAGAAGAAAGGGAAAGAGGGAGAAGAAGAAAGGAAAAGGAAAAGAGAATGAGAGAGAGAGAGAGAATAAACATGAAGGATAACAAAGAAATAGAGAAAGAGAGAGGGAGGGAAGGTGGGAGAGAGGAGAATGAGTGAGAAAACATAAGGGGGTGGAGAGAAATAAAGAAAGGGGCAACAAAGAAAGAGAGAGACAAAGAAAGATAGGAACTGAGAGAGGGAGAAGAAGAAAGGAAACGGAAGAGAGAACAAGAGAGAGAGAGAATAAACATGAAAAAAAACAAAGAAATGGGAAGAGAGAAAGAGAGAGAGAGGGAGGGAGAGAGGAGAATGAGTGAGAAAACATAAGGAAGTGGAGAGAAACAAAGAGAGGGGCAACGAAGAAAGAGAAAGGGGAGAGAACATAAAATGAAGAGCACAAAGAAATGTGCAAAGAAAGGGGAAGAAAACCAAGACTTTAGTTCACGTTAATTTTGTTGAGTTACAAGAGAAGAAATCCCTTCTCAAACAAATTAAGAAAGAAAAAGATAATGAGAATAAAACCAAATTGTTTGTCGTAAGGTAGACAAAACGAAAAACGATGAAGCTCGTGATATTGAAGATCACGAGGCGTATCTTAATCAATGTATCTTGTGTCCTTGCTCTCAATGCAAGCTCGCAATCAAATGAAAGCATCCCTTGTCTATAGAACATGTACGAAGCTTCAACAAGTTTCAATCGGAGATCATTGATCAAACAATCTCAAACTGTAATGTGTCCACTTATTCACTTGTAGGACACATCTTACTAGCCCATTGGAAAGAGAGTCTAGAAAACGCCGCTCGGTACTCCCACGGAATGTCACGGGGCTTGCGATCTAGGTCTTCCTGAGTTTGCCACGAAGCGGAAGCATTCCGGCCGTTCCCACTTAGGACCGACCTCAATCAGAATTGTCCTAGTGGTCAAATTCCTAGAACGATACCTAGTGTCGAATGCCAGGTGAACTAATTTACGCAAAAACATCAGGGTCGAAACGGATTCATGCTGCACTTGGTTCAAGGAGAATGGGAAACGAGAGGGATGCGAAGCTCGACCTCTCTGCCCATAAGGCATAGTCCCATTCGGTTCCCCTAAAACAGCAAAAATCAGGTTTTTAGCTTTCTAGATTCTAGGTCATCCTTTCTTGCTGTCAATTCTGTTAAGAAAAGTTTCCAGCCAAGAGGGACCACCAATCCGTAGGACAGACCCATGGCCACATCCATCGCACTTTCCTCAGGGTTGCTTTAGTTGTTTATTTACCTACCACATTTAGTTTAACATGCAAAAATAGCTTCCTTAATTAGCTAATTATTCACCATTTTCTTCACATAATTTAAGCACTGACATAGAAAAATAATGTCAAACAAGTTCCTTTTCAACAATTGATCTTATTTATCAATCTTTGGAATACATCATATAATCTAGCCCAAAGACTAATCCATAATCCACCCGAAGGCAGTCCATAATCTGCTTGAAGGCTAATCCATAATCCACCTTAAGGCTAATGTAGAAATCCTTAGGGAATGACGAATCCAAGTTTCCGCTTGTAGACTAGTATGTGGGCTTCTAGATCTAATCCCGAATCACGTCGGCCTCTTCTGTGGGACCTGGAGGCAAGGGATTTATGGCCATAGCCCCCTGGCACCCAAGTGTCCTCCTGCTCCAAGTAGCACCCACGGAGAGACCTCTCACGGCGGGTTCGGTCCACGTACCCGGTGCGGCTGACAATTCCCTTGGATAGGGTCAGGGAGATAGTCCAGGATAACTGATGCTGCCTCTCCCTCCACGCCTTGCACCTGAAGCACTAATTTTTTTTCCAGCTTTAGTTCATTGAGAAAAAAATCAATCCAGTGGTCGTTTGTTTAGCCAACTACTAAGGTGTGAGTCCTTCTCTCCAAATGCATCTAGCATTCGATCGGGGATCAATTGCGACTTGGTAAGATCCCCAAGGGTTTTGTTGTTTGTCTACCCTTTTATCCTTTAACAAACACCTTAGGTTTCTCAAATTAAGACAATAAATCCTGGGCAACCTTGTCGCCCTAACTTGATTGGTTAATTTCTTGCTAGGCAATTCATAGTTACGCTACCTTGGCAACTTAGCCTCATAGAAGAAGGTGATGTAGCAGGATGACTACTCATCCTCTTGCAAATTAACTTGTACTTAGATCCTACCAACCCTTGTTCTAAAGAGTGGCAATTCTATCTTGTGATTTAAATGCAAAGCCATGCAACATTGCAACTTGTTGTACGAGACAATTGTCACTCCTAACTCATGGGATCATTTTTTCCATCAAACAACGTTCCTCGGTCAAGAAATACGTTTGGTCAAGATGTAGGGTTTGGGATGTCTTCTTGACCCAACCCAACCCTAACCATACTAGGCCGATAACGTTTAGCCCTAGGGTTTCTAATCTCAATCAGAAGTCTAGTATTAGGCCAATTTACCCTAGGGTAAAAACCCTGGATCGTTATTGTATGGGCGTCCAATTAACCCTAACATTGCATGAATGTGGGCAGGACCTTTGGGATTGGAAGTCTTGATTTGGCATCCCAAGTGCGATACTAGGCAAAATTTTTAGCGTACTAAACTCTACCTAGCGCATTGAGCTAATCATCGTTTGAGTTACACCATTGGAAGCGAATTACCTAATCGAACTAATTGTCTTGCGACAAGAAGTAATCTTCCCTTAAAGATGCTAATACTTTTTTCAAAAAGATGTAAATAATTGCAAAACATAACACTCCATGCAAATATGTGATTCATAGACTTTTCCTTCTATGCAGCTAAAAGATTTCAATGATCATTTCTTTTCCCTTGCGCTAAAACTATAATGATGCAACGGAACCAAGCTTTAATGATTGACAATTTGGGACTAACTCGTATAGAAGCCTACGTTGAGTTTCAACAAGAACTATACCTATAAACCTTTTGTCCAATGCATTGAATTCATGATTTAATATGAAATGCATCTTTTTCTAAAACAACTTCGATAAAGAAGTTCATGCATGACGAATGTCATAAGACTATTGTTGACTTAATCCGTTCAGTGGCACTCAACCCGACTTAAAAATGCAAGCATCCTCGCATGCAACAGGTAAGTTCATGGTATCCTTTTCATGCAATGCAATTCTTTGGACAATATTCAATGGTGTATAAGATTAACATTTATATGAATCGCATCCATGGATTTAAATCATTAGTGCAACATGCAACAAAACTCTATCCTTCTTAGCACAATCTTTTTTCTAATTTATGCATTATACATTCAAGGGGATTGTAACTACCCTTGTTGACGAGAGTGCATGCAATTACAATCAATCGGCATGCACTAAACATTGTAAATTGAATGGATGAGTGCACTTAAATTTTCTAAAAACCATCGTGCTTAAACGCATTCCTTTCATGCAAGAAATACAATTGGAACCTAGGCATGAGGACTTGCAGAGATGTCCATGTGTAAACTCGGGTTGGAGGCTCCTGCGTGTGCACCTTGCATCTTTTGTTTGGGGGCCATCGATGACATAGACTCTTGACTCCGCAAACTCGTCCTTGCCTTTTTGCGATCTCCGAACTTCCTCTAGCCTTTGGAAAATCAGTCTCAAATTTTTTCTTTACAAGGCATGGTCATAAGAACCTAGGGAAAAACCATGTGTACAAGGCTTATGAAAGCCTTGTTTTTTAAGAAGCTCCTATACGTCTCTGTCAGAAACGTGGAAAAAAAAACATGATGTTGGGTGGATGGAGAGGACGACGAAGAAAGAGATGGGGATGATGATTGAGATAATGATGATGATGGTGGTGTAGGTGGAGGCAAGGCAACAGCCTTGGCGGCAATGATGGGCAGCGGTGGTGGTTATGGCAGCTCCTCAAAGGCAAGGCGGCAACTTCAACTCTTCCTCTCCCTCTCGCAAGCTTCAAGGGTGGGGGGGGCAATAGCCACACATGTGGCTCCCCTCCATGCTCCTCTCTCCTCCTCTTAAATCCACTCCCTCTCACACTCCTCTCTCCTTCCATGCATTGGCTGAGGGGGAAGGATTTATAATAAAAAAATTTACACTAAAGTTATCCATTAACCCCTTTTCCCGTGAAGGGTGTTCTTGTGCGGCCTTGCGGTCTTTAAGCCGCGGCCTCGTATGCACGTCACGAAGCTAGAATTTATCATTGCGTGCGGAGGGAACACTTAGCCATCGACATTAATCGATGCAGGGGATTATTTTTCACAACTTTTGTGCAAGATGTGTGGGGTTTTTTTAAAGGTTGATTAATATTTTAGGCGGAAATATTACATTCTCTCCCCCTTAGAGGAATCGAGATGTCCTCATCTCGAGAAGAACTAGGGGTATTGTTGGTTGAGAGTACTTTCATCCATCCAAGTGGCATCCTCTTCAGGATAATCTTTCCACTGGATAAGGCATTCTCTCAAGGTTCTGGATCTCAAATGTCTCTCCCTAACATCTAAGATCCTGTAAGACCGTAGCTCAAGGATTCCTGGGCTAGGAATTACAACTTGTTGATCATCAAGCACGTGACTAGGGTTAGGTACATACTTCTTCAGTAGACTGATATAGAATACATTATGAACTTTTAGGTTCTCAGGGAGTTGCAATCTGTAAGGATTAGGCCCTAGGCACTTGAGGATCTTGTAGGGTCCACAATACCTTGGATTTAGCTTTTTGCATTCCCCCAACGATAGGAAACTCTTCTTTGGACGTAAGCGAATGAAGACTATATCTCCTTCAACGAAGGATCTATCTTGATGTTTAAGATCCACGTAAGCCTTTTTTCTATCCTTGGCGGCTTGGATGTCCTGTCTTATTGATTTGATTTGGTCATCCATATCTTCCAACATCTGCTTTGAGGCTTCAACCCTTAGGGTTGGATCTGAAAAGTTTAAAGGACTTTGACAAACATGCCCATACAATGCTTGAAAATGGGTCATCTGAATGCTTTATTTGTAAGAAGCATTGTAGGCAAACTCTACCAGTGGCAAATATTGAATTCACTTTTTGGGCTCGCGGCAACAATGTGCCCTTAGCATATCTTCAATGACTTGGTTGACTCGCTCCGTTTGTTCATTAATTTGGGGATGGTAAGCTATACTGAAACAGAGTTGAGTCCCAATGGCTTCGAAGATAGCCCTCCATAAATGTGATGTAAAGAGAGAGTCAGGATTATTAATGATTCTTCTGGGTAACCCATGCAGTTTGAATATCTCCTTGAAAAATAACCTTGCGATGTCTGAGGCTTTATAGTTTGTCTTAATAGGAATAAGATGTGCAACCTTGGTGAGCATATCAACCACAACCATAATGGAGCTGTATCCTCCCTCCCTGACAGGCCAACAATAAAGTCCATGCTAATGAATTCCCACTTCATTTGGGGAATGTCAAGTGGTTGCAATTTTCCTGGCATTTTGACATGTTTGGCCTTAATACATTGACAAGACAAACATTCAGTGGCATATTTGAGAACATCACCTTTAAGCCTCTCCAAATAATAGCTCTTTCTGGCTGAAAACTATTTGCATTGCTATTTGTATCCGATGTTGTTTGCAATGCAAATAGTGATGCTGCTATTTTATGTCGCAAAACCACCATCACTATTTGCCTATTTCCTTGTAGTGTTCAGTCTCACCAATGCTCTTGTAGTGTTTCAACATATGATGAATGATATCTTTCGAGAGCATCTCGATGATTTTATAGTTATGTACTTGGATGATATCTTGATATTCTTAAAAGATCAAAGGAGCATGAGCATCATGTAAAATTAGGTTTGGAAGGTCTCAGAGAAAAATGACTATATGCAAAACTTGAGGTGTTTTTTCCATCAAACAGAAGTGTGATTCTTGGGGTATAATGTCTCCCAAAGAGTAGACTTCATGGATTCCAAGAAGATTAAGACTATTCTTAACTAGCACACACCTACATGTGTCCTCGACATCGAATATTTTCTTGGCTTTGCGAAATTCTGCACGATATTTATCAAGGATTACACAGAAATAGTCAATCCACTCACTCGACTCACAAGAAACTCAAAGCTCTCATGGGCCCCATAAGTCGAGAAGGCCTTCTAGACCTTGAAGACCGCTTTTACCACCATTGCCCTAATTTTAGTTTGCCCAGATCTTGCCATGACATTTTTCTTGGATATTGATGCATTATACTATGCCTTATGAGCCATCTTGTCCCAGCGTGGAGATAATGGTCATATGCATCTAGTGGTATTCCACTCAAGGAAGTTCTCTCCTCCAGATATAAACTATGACATCTATGATGACAAAGAACTCATTTTCATTGTAAATAACTTTGATACTTGGCATTATCATCTAGAGGGTGGAGGCTATAAAGTTATTGTCTATATAGATCATTGAAATCTAGAATATTTTATGAAAACTGGCATCCTCAATCGAAGAGAATTCTATTGGAGTAACTTCTTATCTTGGTTAGTCTTTGTAATCACCTATCACCTAGGATGCCAACAATCCCAATCGGATGTTGTATCAAGAAGATCCTACATGGCACCTAAGAAGGGAGAAAGATCTTTTGATAAAAAACAAGCAATACTACTCAAGCCAGAAGACCTCTAGCTAGTAGCTATCTCTAGTTCTCACCAAGGTGAAGAGAAAAAATCATCCATGAAGCCCTATCACATGATGATTTGGTCAACAATGTGAAGATAAAAAATCAAGAGAGAAAAGGAAATGAATGTTGTGATTTTCAGAAAACTAATGGATTGCTTTGCTATAAGGATCTACTTGGCATCCCTCTATGAAAGCTGAGACTCCATGTACACCAACAATGCCATGACACCCTAGCAGTGGGACACTTTGAGGTTAATAAAACCTTAGAGCTTATTTCAATAGGTTTTTGGTGGCCCTAGATGTGAAGAGAAGTTAAGGAGTATATAAAATCATGTGATACTTGCAACATGGCCAAGGTACCTTGCCACATGGTCTCCTCCAACCCTTGCCCATTCCAACACGACCTTGGTCTTCTCTATCCATGGATTTCGTAATAAATCTTTCTAAATCAAACAAATATGACTCTATTCTTGTTGTAGTGGATAGGTTCACAAAAATGGAACATTTCATCCCTATTATCAAGACCATCACGAGCATAGATACTGCTAGATTCTTCCTCAATTACAACTTTAGATTACATGAACTCCTAGACGACATCATTAGCAATCGAGGCCCTTAATTAATTGGAAGATCTTTTGTAAACTCCTTGGAGTCTAAGTCAAATAGAAGAAGTAAATGAAGTCTTGGAATAATATCTCTACAAATATACCATAAACTACCATCAAAATGATTGGTTTGATCTCTTGCCCTTTGCAGTGTTTAGTTATAATAATAGTATCGATGCATCTACTAAGAAAACTTCTTTCTTTGCAAAATATGGCTAGCATCTAAGGATGGACATACATCTCTCCAATCAAGTAAAAAAACATGCCACCCGAGATAAAGCTCAATACCTAGCAAATATACACCAAGAACTCAAGCAAAAAATCCAAAACCCTCAAAATCAGTACAAGCACTATGTGGACCACTATCATCTCCAATATCCAATATACAAAGTTGGTAATAAAGTATGGTTTCTCAGGCATAAGCTCTAGACAAAAAGGCCCTCCAATAAGCTAGACCACTAGAGATTTGGGCCCTTCACTATTGTAGCCTAGATCAGCCTAGTTGCTTACGGATTCCAAACGGCTAGCACCATGAACATCCACCCATTCTTCCATATTTTCTTGCTCAAGCCATACCATAGCTCACTAGTGAGGGGAGGAAGATCTAATCCCCCACCACCTATTGAGATTCAAGATCATGAAGAATTTGAGGTTGAGGATATCTTAGACTCAAGGATCTCCTAAGGTCGATTAGACAATCTTATTCAATGGAAAAGATATGATATCAATGATCGTAGTTGGAAACTTAGAGAATATCTCCAAAGAGCACTTCTCAAAGTTAAAGAATTTCACAAGAGAAATCCTATGAAACTTGGACCAAACCACCAAGCCCCTCGTCATGGAACTCGTCACTAAAGGAGGGGGTGATGTCACATATATGCCATGATCAAGTGTAGGGATTAATTCTTGCTCATGCCATATGAATCCACACCCCATGCAATGCACCCTTAATATGACATCCTTGAGCCAACCATGCAAACCCACCCTTGCCATGTCATCATAGAATGAGAGCTTGTCTTGTTTCCATTATACTCATGTTGTCTTTTCACCATGTAATCTCGTAGTATAAGATCTTATCTAGTACTATCTTGTATCTTGTTTATCCCCATCGAGGAAAATCTTGTAATTCTAATATTCTGTATCCATACCTATGGTCCTGGGTTGTGGGACCCTTCATATTCTATCAAGTCTTGTTATCTATACCTACGGTCTCGGGTTATCATTGCACTTTGTGCCCTTATATGGGATTATCTTGCAATCAAAATTCTTGTAACAAATTTTGCATATGAGCATAGTCTAGTGCTCCCATAATAGATTCTTAGTGATAGATGGTACATATAATACGTCACAAATTAGACTCTTTTTTCTGCCACTATGGATGACAAAAGTTACCACACATGTATGTTGAATATCACGTTGAGTGTCATCACTAGTGTATACATAACCATGAGAGCCTGCTATCATCTCACCAAACTGCTCACCATGTGCAGTCATATGATTGAATGTACTTGAGTCTATATACTACTTCTCATCATCTCTACTTTTCTTATGTAAATCCCTTGAAACATGTATCATAGAGAACATCCTATCTGTCTAATCATTATGAGTTTTACTAAAAGATGCATATTTTCCATGTTGTTTGCCTTTTTCTTTCATGTTAGATTACTTTTTATGATAGTTCTTTGCTATGTGTCCATATCTACCATAGTAGTGATAATCTTTATCCCTATTTGACTGATCATGTGACTGCTAAGAACCACCTCTATCTCTAGGTGATCTTTCATGCCTCAAAAGGCTCCAGATCCATTCTAGCCTTGTGCATTTAAACTCTACCAAGTATTTTGTTATTATTGTCCATATGTATTCTGAGTACCACCATGACCTAGAAAATATCTATGAACTCTACCACCTCTAGTTCATTGATTAGAGTAAAAGATGGTATCCCTAGTCTGAGAGGCACTCAAACTTGTATTCAACCTAAGCTCGACATCCTCAAGTAGCAACAATGCAAGTACTTCATCCCAACCAAGGGGGTCTGCTCTCATAGAAATCAATGTGTCAAAGGCTTTGTATTCTTTTCCCAAGCCATTCAATGTAACTAAAATCATGTCATCCTCTAAAACTTTAGAACCAATAGTAGCAAGCTAAACTGTAATGATCTCCATCGTGTAAGCTTGGATGCTCTTGCTATGTTTTGTCATATTATTGAACTATTGCTTCAACTCTATCTTTTGCATATGAGTAACATTGCCATAATTCTTCATGAGAATTTTCCAAGCATCCTTCACGGACTGACAACTAATAATTTTCATAGCCAGTGCATCCATAATGCATTAAAAAAACCAATGTAGCACTTTGCTCACAATTTCTTACAATTGTCGATGAGCCCCCCGTTGATTAGGAGTCACATTTCTTTCAAGCAGTTCGGTTAAGCTATGATATTCAAGACTCTATGTTAAGGAAAAAAAGCCGTTTTGTCTCATGAGAAAATGTGACATTTTTTAAATGGGTGATGATGAAGAAAAGAGAGAAAAATGAACATTTGTGAATATGAGATATATATATATATATATATATATCCACGCATGGGCGCGTACATACGTGCCCATGTGTGCGCGCGTTTGCTAGAGAGAGAGGGAGACACTTTTTATTTTGCTAATGTTATGCTTGTCGGTTCTTTTAAATCCGAAATGGGAATAAGTTTACTCGGTATACAAATCAGATTATCGCGAGCGACGTCCTTTCAATCCTGTAGTCTTTCATCTGGTGCGCGCGATTGCTCAGTGTCGCCCGTTGAAGCCCAAGGCCTCCACAAACAGAAATCCATTGCGATGGACGAGCAACAGCTGCAGCCAAGTGCTTTGTCGACGTCAACGTCCGCTATTGGGGGTGCGTTACAGGTGAACAGTATTCATGGCTCGCCATCCTTTTCTTTTTTTTTCTTAAACTCGGAGGTTTTTCTTATCATGGCCCTCTTCTTATTTTATAAGGTGTTAAGTCTCAAAAGACTTTTAATGCGTGGACAGGCAACAGTCCTGGGCCTGACTGCAGCTCACTCGTGCAGCAGAAGCTTGATGTCGTGGCGTTTTGGTGCAGGTTGATGGAAGCCAAGCTGGCGGGAACGTTGAGGAGGACCGAAGGTCGAAGCCGTCGAATAGGGCAGCTCGCGCTGGCTTACAGGTAATGACCATGTTCATCTGGCAATCGTTCTTTGATCAACAGCTTTTGGACGAGGTTCTCAATCAATATCGAGTCGCCTGCGCCCAGCTTCTTCTGCACCATAAGCCGAACCTTCTGCCATTCAGTTTAATTGGAAATTATGGTTATTGCATGGACAGGACACAGTTCTGATTCCGCCTCAATTCTAATTTTGTAAGTAATGCCGGCCCGTTTCGGTACTCTAGTTTATGCATGTTTTGTATGCCATGCCAATTAGGAGCTGCTTTCTTCTGCTGTATATTTTGAGGGACGAATTCCCTCGTCCATTTGAAACTTTCAAAACTGTAATGCTCAAAGCCTTGGCGACAGAGGCTCTCCGACTTGAAACGTTAATGAACGCTTTCAGCGTCCGGAAATCCCGTAACAGCAGTCCCTTATAAAGCTAATCCTGTCCTTTGAGACCTTTTGTTTAGCGTAAGGAAATCTTTTAAGATCTATCAAGCGTTCATGCTTAACGCTGGAAAATATTCTTTTTCAGACAAATACGGAAGCTTCCATAGTGACTAACAAGTTTGCTGAAGCTTCCATGGTGATTAAGAAGTTTGCGTTAGGAAATCTTCTTGAGATGGCTAAGTTTTCATGATTTATTAGCGCTATGGCGGGAGCTGGAACTCTTAACAGAATCAGATGCTGACTTGACGCCGTCTAACTTGTTGTGCTTTCAGTTTCCAGTAGGCCGCTTGCATCGCCATCTCAAGTCAAGGACGGCAGCAGGAAGGGTAAGCGCAACGGCGGCCGTGTACACAGCGGCCGTGTTGGAGTATTTGGGAGCCGAGGTGCTTCAACTGGCGGGAGACGTATGCAGATACCACGGGCTTAAGAGAATCACGCCTCGCCACCTCCAGCTTGCAATCCGGACAGACGAAGAGCTAGACAAATTATTCAAAGGTACCATCTCTGGTGGGGGAGTGGTCCCTTACACAAGTGAAGCCCTCCTTCCCAAGTCCTCATCTGAATAATTTTCGATGCATGGCATGGCGCCTTCAGAGATATGGACTATTAGAGAGACGCCAGCTAAGTTGGCCTTGGTGAAGATACACGGCCACATGCAAATTTTTAATTAGAGGTCAATGGGGTGCACCTGCCGGCGATGTCCCGTAAAAAGTTCTCTCTCTCTCTCTCTCTCTCCTTTATTTTCTGTCCGTCTCTGTCACAGACGCCATTGTTCCTCTCTCTTTCTCTCTCTCTCTCTCTCTCTCAGACCAGCGCCTATCAGTACTTGTCTGCACATCTCAAAGGTCCCTCCCTCCCACTCTCTTTCTCGCTCTCTAATTATACTCTATACATAATACACTTCTTCCACCAAGAATTCAGAAACTATAACTGTTAATCGGTGCAAAATCTCACAAGGGTTGACATTCATTCATCCTCATTTATTAACCCCGCACGTGATTGTAGCAGATTTGTGATGGAACTCAGCGTATCCACGTTTTAGAAAATGTAAGCTCGCTCGCTATGCAAATGCCAGAATGCCCGCGGCAGACGTCTTAAAGTGCCCAAAAAACAATTAGCACGATGGACTGACATGTAATAGAGGAATTTCTGTTCAACGACCCTTTTTTGTTTGCGATTCACAAATTTCTATTGGGCGCAATCTGGGTAAAGCTTCACCTCAAAATTCTTCAACTGGATGATCATGGGGAACATCAGCACAACTGCTAAGCATTTTTCTGTCCAAACTCATGATCGACTAGTAGAGATTTTGCACTCCTTTTAGGGGTGTCACATAATTGGCTCATCTACCCTATTGTCTGATTAATTATATAGCTTCTTAAGCTAAGTAATAAACGGCGGATGAATTAGCCACAAAAATCATGCCTCGCTGATACAAGTATAAGAACATGGCTTTCTACTCTCTTTTTCTACCCAAATAGTACAGTTTCACGAATCTAGATTAGCATTTCATTATCGACCCACTAGTACTCATAATTATTAGTACAGCCTTGATGGGGATTTAGTTCATGTAATTGAACCTTTTGCGGTGACACACTAGTTTGAAACGAGAAGAATCAAGTTCCAATGCATACCTAGAAACTATAATAACTTTGCAAGCCGTAGGATCAGTATGGACTATAGCCTACAACACACTGCTTCGATTTATATGGATCAATAACTATGTTATGAAGCCTCCATAACTTAACATACTTTGGTGATGTTCTAAATATAGATGACCATGTGGCAATGTGTTGGTGGATCAACAGGTGTTGTGTTGTTAGATATCAATTTGAGAGGCCTAGAGAGAAGAGACCAAAAGTAGAGGCTAAGGAATGTTTCCTAGAAGCCAATGGCCAGATGATGACTAGACATGGAGCTAAACTAGCCCCTCAACTTGAGGAACAGCTCATGAAATGTGAAACATGACACTGCTGCCTTAAGATATACGCAATGTGGAAGGGAATTACTACACTCGTCAACGAAGGAATGCAAGGGAGAATTGCAAGGGGGAAATTGCAGAGGTTTCCAAGAATACTTTTAACATGTTTTAACTATGGGGATGTTTATCACATAAGTTTGAATTGTGCACAACAACATAGAAGAATATGAGGTGATATGCATGCACTTCCGAAGAACATACTTAACAAGAAAATTGACTATCCAATGGAGATTCATGAACCTTCCATTTCTAGAGGTCTTACTATTGAGGAGAAAAAGAAGACTGGATTAAACTATATTCTAGCTGCCAACAAAAAGGTAAATGTAGCACCTACTAGTAAGAGAAGGAGAGAAGTACATTAGGATGAGATAGAGACTAGGAAGGCTAGAGTGGAATGAAAAGGAAAGGAAAAATAAGATATAGAGATTCAGAGGGTAAGACAAAGGAGAATCCAAAGAAAGATGAGCTTAAAACTAAAGCTCCTAGCTTGTATTACCATAGCTGATATACCTTTAGGACTAGTAGTAGAGACTTGTTCGAGTCTTGTCTAGTTGATGATGAGTTGCCATAGACTGTTCTAATTTGTGAGAGGAGTCTAGAAGAGACACCACATTTGTGAATTGTGTTGGTGATATTGTGACTCCTAAGTGACTCAAAGAAATGTTTACGTGGTGTGGAGATCCCTGAAAAAGTGGTTGAATTGATGGTTGACTATGACTTTGATGTTAACAGGAGTAAAGATTGCTTAGCACATCTCACTGATAGGGTTCATGAGCTTGATACAATCCTTGAGAACATAGACATAGGGAAACCTCATTAAAATAGTTTGAGAGCTCATTAGAAGTCATTAGACATAATTGGGAGAGATATTATTTGAAAGATTCTACCTTGAATGAAGAATATTAATATTGAAACTTGGAGGAACCTAATATTGAAATGGATGATACTATGCTTCAGACAATGTACAAAAGGCTCTTGAGAGAATTAAAGTTCATTTAAGAGGAAAAGGTAAAAGAGGTGGAAGCAACACAAAAAACTCAACAAGAGTATAAAAATACTTTGGTACAGGAAGCCAAATAAGAAGAAATGAATGAGTTACCATCAAAATATTTTCTTCATGAAGAAATGCCCAATTTTCTTTTCAAAATATTAAACACTATGATATATGATCTATGTACAGATGTTTGAAGTGACAAAATTATGCATTTCAAAAATTGTCCCCATCTTCTCTACAACAATCAGTATACACGTCTCCACAAAATCATCGCAATATGCATCACTATTTGTATTACTATTTGCATCGCTTTCTGTGACATCAATAGCGATGCATATTGTGATGCAAATAGTGACACCTATACATTTATTTGCAAAGCCAATAGTGATAGTTACAAATGATTTTTTTAATAAAAAAGGTACACCCTTTTGGCCACATATGGTGAAAAATGTTCCATAAACCATTTATATCTACAAACTCTTGTCGAAAACACATGCATCTTGAGATAGTAGAAAAAAATGTTTGTTGATTTAATTTTCAAATAAGTACAACATCGGTAGACATATCATGAAATTACATGGATTGATAGAGAGGAGGATCCAAAAACATGCACATGTAGCAATAAATATTGCAAAATACAAGTCCATACAAAAGACTAGAAATATATCGAAGGAAGCCTATATAGAAAGAACTTGCATGGACTATAAGGCCAAATTAGGAAGGGATGTGTGCTCCACAAATCCAAGTGACTATTACAACTCTTACCCATCTGAGGGCTCATCCTGATGCAATGGAGTATCAAATAGACTCTACAATATAAACTAACAAAAGGTTAATCTATATAACGTACATACATAAGAAATCTAGAAATTGAAAATAGAGAAAAGACATAACTTACCAAAACTACTACACACATATAATCTATTGATAAGTGAAGTGAAACCATACTTCTTTGTATACCGAGTCTCTGATCATGTGGAATCATAGTTTGTGATCAAGTGCTATAAGGAAAAAAAAGTAGCATTGTAAGAAATAAGATTATTTAGTACAAGTACTACATCAAATAAGAAAGTAAACATAACCAAAAGAAAACTTATGAGATCCTCCAAATAAATTCTATGTCTGCCCTTCCAAAATGATGCACGATCCGTGACTCCAATCATGTGCTCTCAATGCCTCATCGTACTACCACTATCATCCTAGAGAGTTTGTGACTGCCAATTTTCACCATCTAACCACTCAAGCTTTGATGCCAGGAGGCATATTTCACGGTGGATTCCGTGCCACAGTGGATTCCGTGAGGTTTTACAGTGGATTCTGTAAACTTTGATGACCGGGGCTCATACACAAAGTGGATTCTTTGTGCGAGAAGTTGATGGGGACGCCTGTCCTTTTCGGGCGTTTCATTAATTTAGTGTGTACATGGGTGATTCCATAGCGGGTGATTCCGTAAAATGCATATTAAATTAATAAACATTTATGAGTTTAGAGTGCGCATTCGTAATAAATTAAGATTCGGATTGATTTCTGACCAGTTGATTTATTTATGTAGCTAAAGACTGCTAGGTATTCACTTTTGTCTGTTTAATTGTATTATTTTACTAACGAGTGTGAATGCTTCAGTTGATGTGTAGAGATAGGAGCAGTGGCGGAGGAAATCATTGGAGGATAGCGAGTATTCGATTTATCATTTATATTTTGATGGGCGCATACCTTAGGCATGGCGCCTATTTATCGAGGCGCTGGATATTTATTATTATTTTGTATGTGCATGGGCGCACGAATATGTTATTTGTACTTGGACATTGTATTGGGCATGCTAGACTCTTTGGGCACTGCCCATTCGCTTTATTCCTATTTTATGCTAAAGCAAACTCAAAAGCTAAAAGCTTGCTATTTTGTAATTTGGGCTATTATTTGAGCCTGAAGATGATTAATACATAAAATACATGCTTGGTGGAGCGCTCACACAAGGCATGGGGGGAGATTGCACCCAATTGGTCTCTTATTCATGTCGTTCATGCTTTTTACATTGAATTTTGTGCAGAAAGTAGAGTTATATTGTTCTTGGGGACCTTCCAGCATTCACTACTTGAGCGTACAGCATCTGATCTGTGCACCAGTGGTATCAGAGCGAAGCTGAGATCAAGAGCTTCCAATCGCTACCCATCTTGTGCGAAGGCGGAGCTCCTAAAACGATCGAGCTCTATGATCAATCTCATCGCAAACGGTCGATATGGGTGGATTCCTGACGATCAAGAACCTCTGTTTCCATCATCAGACTGCCAAGGACCGGCCTGGAGAGACGGAGGACCACGTGGATATCTCCTACATCAAGTTGTCAAGAAACAGAGATAAGCTCTCAAAATCTCAAAAGTTCTAAAGCCTAATTAAGCTTCATAAGCTTAATAAGCTTGATTTAAGCTTAAAAAGCTTAACTTAACCAAATCGTCAACGTCTGGTACAAGAATATCCCCGTGGAATTTTCGGCATCAGGAAAAACGCCCCCCCCCCCCCCCCACAATTTCACGTTTTCATCCAACTAAGCTTAAAAGCTTAGTTACTAAAGCCACAAGTCACATAAGCCTTACAAACTCTACATGTTCTGCAAGTATTCTAAGTTCAAATCCTGCAAGTTACATAAAGCAAGCAAGTTCTGCAAGTCTTCATACTCTGCAAGCCACATAAGTCTGGAACTCTACAAGTCAGACAAGTCATCTGAAGTCAAAACTAACTTCTGTTCAAAACTCATAGAAGGGTTGTTCCTGCGCAGAAACTCCGAACTGCAAAGTTGTTTATTGGAAGGTACTCTATACATATGCAGGTTTGCTAAAGCATTTTCAGAAGGATAAAACGTAGATTTTTCAAAGATTGTGAAAGCCGCACCCAAAAATATATAAGCCTTGTATTTCCGATCTTGAGCTATGCTCATCCCGCTAACTTGATTTTGAGAGTGAGAGGTGTTTTGAGTTTTATAGGATGATGGAACCACATATGGATGATTTAATGGCTGAAGGCGACCTACCTGAACCTACGATGGAGCAAAAGCTGGATTTAATTATGATGCACTTGGATGAAGAACGATGAGCTGGGCAAGCATTGCAAGTTCAATTGGCCAATTTACAAAGATCGACTATCGACAAAGAAGAACCTCAATCTGAAGATCTTATCCGACGTACCATTGACGCAACTCTCGAAGCTCAAACCATCCACAAGGAAACAAAGATAAGTAAAAGAAATTTTAAATTCCGTACTTTCAATGGCACTCGAGAGGGAAAAACTGTTCTTGCATTCAAACCTATGCAGAAAAAGATAAAATAAAGTGTGTCACTAATCATTTAGTGGATAGAGCATCACTTTGGTGGACTGTGATTCGTAAAAGTATAGATTGTCCCGCTACCTGGGAGAATTTTAAGAAGAAGTTCATGCAAATTTTCCTTCCTCCACAATTTCATGAAAAAGCCATAAAGCAATGGGACCTTCTTCAGCAATGGGATCGTGAGCCTATTCCTCAGTATACAGAGCGTTTTTGGAATGCATTACTCTAGTTACGCATGCTTGAAGACGTACCCGAAGTGACACACAAGTGCAAGTATATGTCTGGACTACTTGGGCATTACTATGCTCAAGTTAATATGTTCAAGCCTGCAACTCTTGAAGACGCAATTTCATTAGCTCACGACACTGAAGACAAGTTGCGAGGTAGAGACAGACGTCCACAGCAATTCCAAGCCAATGGTAACTATGGATCTAAGCAATTCAACTCAAAATTTAGAAAATTTAATCAAGGTCGTTTCACTTCATTATCTTTCCGTAAGAATTAGGCAAAACCACCTGCTTTACCATCCAATATCAACCAAAACCCTAAGCCTATTCCACAGCCAAATCCTAATGTCCCTAGACTTCCTGCCATTGCAAACACTGTAACCAAAGCCAAACCTATAGCATGTTATAAATGCCACCAACCTAGACATCTAGCAATAAAATGCCATTCGAAGAAGCCACCTATCCATATCAACTACCTTGGAGCAATGGAAGATGAAGAACATGAAGATATGCCTGATTTCACAAAAGATGAGGACGACACTACTACTCCTTCAGATACTTTACCAGGTATGCCAACTCCACATTCTTTATTGACTATGAAATGTTTAGTGCATGGAAAGGAAAAGATTATTTTGCATGATGATGGTAGTACTCATGATTTTATTTCAGCAAAGCTAGTAAAAGAATTGAAGTTACAGACTGTAACTACACATTATCGCATTAAAGCAGCATTCTTAGGCACTAGGTACAATGATACACATGAAGTGCATGACTTAGAAATTCAAATTGGTCAATACACTGAAAGAAGAGAATTTTTAGTTGTACCACTACAGTCTAGTGATACTATTTTAGGTATGCCTTGGCGTCATCAGCATAACCTGGATATAGATTATTGCACACATTCAATTAATATTCAATTTCAAGGAAAACATATCACATTGTATGGTATGCATGTATCTAATGCTTTTCCACTGCTTTCGCATACTCAAGCTAAACGTACATTATGCAAAAGTAGTAAATCCTATCTCGTTTGGGTGAATGAACTACAAGTAAAAGAAAATCATATGCACCCTAGGCATAAATAATTTCTTGCACATTTTAAAGACTGTTTTGTCGAACATCTACCACCTGGTTTACCTCCTTCATGTCCAGAAGACCATAAGAAAGATTTGATTCCAGGTACCCAACCACCTTGTAAAGCACCATATAGGCATAACCAGATAGAGCAAAAAGAAATTCAAAGTCAAGTTGAGGAGTTACTAAATAGAGGATTGATTAGACCTAGTAGTTCTCCATTTGGTGCACCTGTTCTGTTAGTCAAGAAAAAGAATAATACCTATCGTATGTGCATTGACTATCGAGGTTTAAATAAGATCACGGTAAAGAATAGGTATCCAATTCCTAGAGTTGATGACCTTATGGATAAACAGCAAGGATCTGCTATATTTAGTAAAATAGACCTTAAATCTGGTTATCATCAGGTGAGACTAGATAAGTTAGACATATTCAAGACTGCATTTAGGACATAGTTTGGTAATTATGAATTTTTAGTGATGCCTTTCGGATTGACTAATGCACCTGCTACATTTAGTAGAATGATGAACCATATATTTTTGAAATATCTGTATTGTGTAATTGTCTTCTTTGATGATATTTTGGTGTTTAGTCAAAATGAGAAAGAACATTATGAGCATTTGTCATTGGTTTTCCAGTTACTAAAAGATAATCAACTATATGCAAATCCTGAAAAGAGTGAATTCTTTAAAACAGAAATTGAGTATTTAGGTCATATTGTATCATCTCATGGAATTAAAGTTGACCCTAAGAAAATAGATGCAATATTGAATTGGCATGTACCTAAAAATGTGCATGAGTTACGATCATTCCTAGGTCTTGCTAGTTTCTATAGGAAGTTTGTACGTAATTTTTCATTACTTGCTTTACCATTAACCAAAATTCTGAAGAAAGGAATTGTTTATCATTGGTACGATAATCAACAGAAATCCTTTGACTTATTGAAACATGCATTAACCCATGCTCCTGTTTTACAGTTGCCTGATTTTAATAGACCATTCTTTTTAGTAGTGACTGACGCTAGTGGATTAGGAATAGGAGCCGTACTTATGCAGGATAATCATCCTATAGCCTATTCTAGTTGTAAACTGAAACCCTCTGAATTGAAATATTCCAGATATGACAAAGAATTATTAGCTATTGTACAAGCCTTAAGACAGTGGAAACACTACTTAATGGACTCTGAATTTATAATTAAGACCGATCAGCAAAGTATTAGACATTTACTTAGCCAACCTCAAATATTTGACCGACATATCAAATGGGCATCCTTTATTCAGATTTTTCATCCTATCATTCAATATCAACCCGAAAAAGAAAATGTAGTGGCTGATGCATTAAGTAGAAGACCTACCATTCATAATATTTCTGTTATATCTTTTGATTCTTTGATTGCTATGAAAGATACTTATCATCAGGATATTACTTTTTTTTCATGCTGATTAGAATAAATTAGTTCAAAATAACTTGATTCCTATTGATTCACTATCTTATAATGATGGATTCATGTTTTATGAAAAGAGATTATGTGTTACAGTTCCATTCAGATTTTTTGTTTTGAATGAGATTCATTGTCCTCCATATCAAGATCATAGAGGTATCATATCTACTTTACGTACATCAACTGAAGATTTTTATTGGCCACATATGGACACTAATGTATCTAACTTTGTTTCAGAATATTTGATTTGTCAAAGAGTTAAGAGACATCATGGTAAATAGTATGGATTACTTATGCCTTTATCTATTCCATCTAGACCATGGGAACAAATTTCTATGGATTTTATTACTGGTTTACCTAATACTAAATCTAACTATGATATGATTTGGACAGTAGTAGATAGGTTTAGTGAACAAGCATATTTCATTCCATGTAAGAAAACTTTAACAATATCACAGGTAGAACAATTGTTTTTTAAAACTGTTTTTACTAACCATGGATTACCAAAAGTTATTATTTCTGATCGTGATTCTAGATTTTGCAAAACTTTTGGATTACTCTGTTTGGTAACCTAGGCACAAAGATTGATTTCTCATCTGCATTTTATCCTGAAACTAATGGACAAACAGAAGCCACTAATAGTACTATATTAGATTTTTTACGTGCTTATACTATTTCTAAACCGCACACATGGGATACACATTTGCATTTATTACAGTTTGCATATAACAATACACCACACACATCTACAAAGAAGCACCATTTGAAGTAATTTATGGTTATAGATTATCTACACCTGTTGCATCTTTGTCAAATAGAATTCAGAGTGCTGATGATATTGCTAGTATGCATAATACTACTTTTGATAAGGTTAAAGACATGATTGCTAAAGCCCAGCAATCATATACCAAACAAACCAATAAGAAAAGACAAGCAATGAATTTCAAAGTTGATGCCTATGTTTGGTTGAGAATAGAAAAACGTAGAATACAAAGTGTAAATAGACACCCAATTGTGAAATTAGCACATAGATTCTATGGACCATTTAGGATCATTCATAAAATTAATGACAATGCATTCAAGTTAGAATTACCACCTCACTGGAAAATTCACAACACGTTTCACCTTAGTTTATTAAGACCATTTAGAGGCCAATTACCTGTACACCCTGTTTATGAAAACCCACCTTTGTTAGAGGAAGAGAGTGAAATACTTGAACCTGAAGCTATCATAGATACTGATTTTCTAACTACTAGAACTGGCCGAAGATATTCCAGATATCTAGTCAAATTTAAGAACCATCCTGTAGAAGAAGCACAATGGATGCACGCTAGAGACTTAAATGCTTTCCCCACTCTGTTAGCTCCACATTGAGCTAATAGCAATTGAGGTCAATTCCTATCCCACCCCGGGGGTATGATGCCAGGAAGCATATTTCACGGTGGATTCCGTGAGGTTTTACGGTGGATTCCGTAAACTTTGATGACCGGGGCTCATACACAAAGTGGATTCTTTGTGTCAGAAGTTGATGGGGACGCCTGCCCTTTTGTCCTAACCTTAATTTTTTACGAGTGCGCGCTCTAAACTCATAAACGTTTATTAATTTAATATGCATTTTATGGAATCACCTGCTATGGAATTAATTTGACTACCTTGTGTGCATCGAGTCATGTATACGACACATATATATCTTCTTCACCAAGAATCACGCTCTCATAACACACAAGAGATGACACATAAAAGATTGATAGATCCAAACCATCCTCACCCTGTTCTTCTTCCTCACTCTCGATAAAAATGAGCATGAAGCATAAGAGAAAGAGACAAGAACAAGAATGCAATTGTTGTGCAAAAATGGGAGAGAGGAAAATGAAGCATGAGAAGAGAATATAAAGGAAGAGAGAGGTTGTAACCACCTCAACATCCCACCTCCTCAAATCACCGGACAAGCCTCTTCTTTTTCCTTTCTTGATATGTAAAAATTGAATTTGCATGCAACTTGGCTAAGGTCTAAAGACCCTTCAATTTTTGGAATGGGACAAAAGGTGTTGACCTTTTATTTTTCTTCAACGTTGAATAGTGTGAGCTTTCAATGCACAAGTTACATTGCTCCATATTTGATTTTTTACAAAATGGTACATTTGCAATGAGTTAGTTTATAAAAAAAAGTTTCTATGTTAAGCACATTTTGGTGCTTTTATTTGCACATATTTCTTGGCTATCATTTCTCCCACACTTAAGTGTGAAGCATCCCCGCGAACAAATTTGAAGAAGAATCATGATCACCACTTGAAAAAGACTCTTCATCTTTATCTTTAGTCTTCATTTTCTTCTTGAATCTCCAAATTTCCATGGGAGAGGAAAGGAAAATTTACACAACAGATAAAACACAACTAGAACAAGGAGCCTCGGTTGAAAAACACACCACCAAAAAAAAAAACACTTAGCACACAAAAGGTAGGGGTCTTAATCCAACTTGCACACAAAAACAACACACTCAACCACAGATTGAGTGAAAACCACATCCTGAAGCTCATTAAAACCCAAAGAAGATATAACTATCATGTATACCCTCACAAAAGATATTGCAATTACGCACTCCACTCGATAAGAATTTCTTTTAGTAATTTAAGGAAAGAAAAAATCGTTTTATTGAAGATAAAAGAAAAAGAAATAGAAAAGACTCTTGTGTATTTTGAGAAAGGGTAATCTTGATGAAAAGGAGGAGTATAGTGAAGATAAGAGAGACTATCTGTATGAACCACTCTTAAGAAGGTGTCTTCATGATTCCTTTTTTTTTAAAAAAATGTTTTATGTTTTCTTGGATATGCCGATGCAGCATGTATGGATAAGACCAAGAGGTTGTCACCTATATAAACCATCGCGTCCTCAAGACGAGAAGATGAGGAAGGGCATTGCAATCATGTGGAGGATGAGGAGGCATAGAGAGAGTATAACACGGAGCTAGTACTATGGCCATGATTGAGTTAAGTGCTCACTGACACTACTTGTTGTTTCGACAAAGCAACATGAAAACCACTAATTGGCTAGGTAGAGGCTACAAATACATTTGCTGGCCATGAAAAATGTGCAAGAGAACTCCTTCACCAAGAACCATACTCTCATAACACACAAGAGATATGACTCACAAAAGATTGATAGATCCAAACCATGCTCACCCTCTTCTTCTTCCTCACTCACCATAAAAATGAGCATGAAGCATAAGAGAAGGAGACAAGAACAAGCAGGCAAGTGTTGTGCCAAAATGGGAGAGAGGGCAATGAAATGTGTGAGAGGAGAAGCTAAAGGAAGAGAGAGGTTTTAACCACCTCAAGCTCCCACCTCCTCAAATCACCTGACAAGCCTCTTCCTTTTCCTTTCTTGATATATAAAATTGAATTTGCATACATCTTGGCTAAGGTCTAAAGACCCCTTAATTTTTGGAATGGAACAAAGGTGTTGACCTTTCTTTTTCCTTTAATATTTTATAGTGTGAGATGTGGACCCACAAGTTACATTGCTCCATATTTGATTTTTTTACAAAAGGGTACAATTGCAATGAGTCAATTTACAAATAAATTTTCCACGTTGAGCACATTCTAGTGCCTTTACTTGCACATATTTCTCGATTATCAGCCAATGAATTAGCCAAAAAAATCATGCCTTGTTTATATAAGTATAAGGACATGGCTTTCTACTCTCTCTTTCTACCTAAATAGTACATTCTCACATATCTAGATTAGCATTTCATTATCAAATCAAGTCTAGTACTCTTAAATGTTAGTGTAGCCTTAATGGGGACTTACTTCATGTAATTGAACCTTTTGCAGTGAGATACTAGTTTGAAATGGGAAGAATCAAGTCTTAGTTCTTACCTGGAGACTATATCTAGCTTTGCAGGCTATAGGATTAGTATGGATTGTAGCCTACAATACAAGGCTTTGATTTATATGGATCAATAACTTTATTGTACATAACTTAACATGCTTTCGTGACATTCTCAATATAGATGACCATGTGGCAATATGGTGGTGGATCAATAGTTGTTATCTTGTAAGAGATCAATTTGAGAGGCCCGGAGAGAAGTGACCAAAAGTTGAGGCTACAAAATCTTTCTTGAAGCAAATATCGAAGACAAGGAGCTCAACTAGTCCCTCAACTTGAGTATCGATTAGCTTATGAATTATGAAAGATGACACTTGCAACCTTAAGATATAAGCAATGGGGAAGGGAATTACTACACTTGTCAATGAAGGAATGCAATGAGAATTTCCAAGGTGAAATGGCATACAGTTTTCAAGAATAATTCTAACATGCTTTAACTAAGGGGAGGTTGTTCACATAAGTTTGAATGGTGCATAACATAGAAGAATAGGAGGTGATATACACGCACTTCCCAACAACATACTTAACAAGAAAAATTGCTATCACACTCAAGATTCATGAGCCTTCAATCACTAGAGGTCTTACTATTGAGGAGAAAGAGAAGGGTGCATTAAACTATATTCTAGTTGCCAACAAAAAGGTTGATGTACCATCTACTAGTAATAAGTGAAGGAGAAAAGTACATTAGGATGAGGCATAGACTAGCAAGACTAGAGTGGAATGAAAAGGAAAGGAAAAAGAAGATGCATAGATTCAAAGGTTAAGACAAAGAAGAATCCAAAGCAACATGAGGTTAGGACTAAAGCTCGTAGCATACATTATCATGTAGCTTATATACCTTTAGGAGGAGTAGTAGATACTTGTTGGAGTCTTGTTTAGTTGATGATAAGTCCCTATAGATAGTTATAATTTGTGAGAGAGTCTAGGAGAGACACCACATGTTTTGAGTGGTGTTGATCATATTGTGACTCCCAAAGTGGGTCAAAGAAATGCTTACGTGGTGTGGAGACTCGAGTAAGTTACTCATGAATATATGTGTGCATCATGTGGGCTCAAAATAAGGTATTTTCATATACTAATTTTATACATTTTTTACATATAGAAGGCTATAATATAAAGGAGTTATTTACAGATCGAATAGAAAAGGGTAATGTGTTATTCATGAAAAATTCACAGATATAAGGATATTTATAAATAGGCCTTGAACACATGTGATGTAGATGATATACATATAGTAACTTCACCGAGCATGGAGATCCCTAGAGTGGCTCAATTTATAGTTGACTATGACTTTGATGTTGAGAGGAGTAAACATTGCTTAGCACATCTCACTAATAGGGTTCACGAGCTTGATACAACCTTGTAGAACATAGGCATAGGGAGAACCTCATTAAAATAATTTTAGAGTTTATTATAAGTCATTAGACATAATTGGAAAATATATTATTTGAAAGATTCTACCTTGAATGAAGAAGATTGATATTAGAACTTGGAGAAACCCAAGATTGAAATGGATGATACTAGGCTTGAGACAATGTACAAAAGGCTATTGAGAGAATTAAAATTCTTCAATGTTACAACTATATATATCATCTCTCACTTGACTTGGGTCTCACCTATATATACTAACTCTACATCAATATGAATCATTCTTTGGGAGTATGTCTTGTGTATCTCTCTCATACTCTCTCTCTCTCTCTCTTAACATTCAAGAAGAGACAAAAAAATATGTGGAAGAAAAAAAAAACTCAACAAGTGGAGGAAAACACTTTGGTAGAGAAAGCTAAAGAAGAAGAAATGAATGAGCTACCATCAAAATATTTTCTTCATGAAGAAGTACCCAATTTTGTTTTCAATATATTAAGCATTACAAAATAGAAGATATATGTTGATATTTAAAGTGATAAAAGTATTCATTCAAAAAATTATCCCCATCTTGCTTACAATAGTCACTATAGACATATCTACAAAATCATCGCAATATGCATCGCAATAAGCATTGCTATTTGTATCACTGTTGACATTGCTATCTGTGATACAAATAGCAATGTATATTGCGATACTTGTACATTTATTTGCAATGCCAATGGTAACAAATATAAATGAATTTTTTAAAAAGAAGATGTCCCAAATACCATTCGATCCAGATGTACTAAAAAATGTTCCATAAATCATTTATAGCTTGAGTATACAACTCTTGTCAAAACACATGTGTCCTGGGGTAGTAGAAAAATAAGTTCTTTGATTTAATTTCTAAATAAGTACATCATCCGCACACAATATCTTCTGAAACTACATGGATTGATAAAGAGTAGAATCCAAAAACATACAGATGTATAAATTAATATTGCAAAATGCGAGTCCATAAAAAAAGATGAGAAATATATCAAAAGAGTGGTCGTCTATCTCTAGTAGAACACCACACTACAAGCTCTGCTACTTGCCCAAAATTATGTCCAACACATTGGCCATGAGCATTTGTTGTCATTGTAGGCTTTCTAGTTGGCTGTAAGGGAGCACATGGCTCCTCCTGAAATATAACCATGCATATCTCCACAACTCTCTTAGGCTGCCTATGCATCTTTTCTTCATGGAAGACAACATCATGGCTGAGATGACTTCCCATGCCTCTGGATCATCCATAGATGGTAATCCATCTCTCTTGCATCTCCATAACCAAGGAATATGCATATAACACTCTTAGGATCTAGCTTGTTACGCTTGTCCTTGGGCACGTGGAAGAATGCCTCACCTCCAAAGACATGTAAATGCACATAAGAGGGAGGCTTTCCTGTCCATTCCTCCTCTGCAACTTGAAAATCAATGCCACTATAGGGAAATCTATTAATGATATGCACAACAGTCCTAAAACTACCTCAACCCAAAAGTGATGGCTAGGCCTGTATGGCTAAGCATACTACAAACCCTTTCCTAGATGGTCCTATTCATCTACTTCACCATATCATTATAGGGAGGGATGTAAGGGGTGGTCAACTGATGCTTAATACCTCTCTCATCACACAATTGCTCAAACGCACATGATACATATTCACCCCCATTATCTATCCTTAGGTATTTCATTCTATGCGAAGACTGGTTTTCTGCCAAAGCAAGCCATCTCTAGAAAACTACCAATACATCAAACTTCTGCCTAATGGGATAAGCCTATACTTTACATGAAAAATCATCTATGAAAGTAACAAAATACTTCGCACCACCCATAGGCTTACAAGGCATGGGCCGACAAACATCAAAATGAACCAACGGCCAATGGCTCACTCATACATAACATATTAGACTTCTTATGCGTAGACCTAGTCTGCCTGCCATAAAGGCAATGATCACAAGAATAAAAAAGAGAATAGTCAAGGGGCAGTAAGTATTGCAAACCAGAAAGCATTTTCATTTCCTAAACGGACATGTGCCTCAAACGGGCATGCCAAAGAGATATATGAGGTAAAGACCTTACAAACAAAGCATGATCAACTATATATCCAAAAACAACTAAGGGGTCAAGGCTGCCAACCTTGGCACCTCTCACAAGCGCAAGCCTACCACCACGAATAACCTTTCATGCAGAGTGTCCAAAAGATAAATGATATTCTGCATCATCAAGCTGTCCAGCAAAGATGAGACTGTGTGTCAATGCAGGTACATGACGTACATCGTGCATAGCAAAAGTGCTACCATAAGAAAATTGCAACCTAACATCACCAATGCCGACAATCTCAAGAGACCTGTCATCACCCAAGCACATAGAACTAGAAATAACATGGTATGAATGGAACCATTCTCGACAAGGTGTCATATGAAAGGATGCACATGAGTTGAAGAGCCAATATTATGTATATATAAAGTGTATCTTTGTCATCTGTGAAGATGAAGCTATTCCGAGGATATAATCCCCATCACTATCCTCGGGCTACATAACATTGATCTCTTCAATTTTAACACTTGACTTAGCAAGTACTATACTGCAATCAAAAAAAATTTCTTGCATTTTCTCTTTCCCCTTGTCTTTGCACCTTTCATTACACAATTCATGACACTTTAGCCTTATGTGGCCTTTATTCCCACAATGATGACAAGTCGTATTTGCATTTCTTCCACAAGACTTACTATGTGACTTGCCATGCGACTTGGACCGAGCTGTCTGTGAATCCCATCCAGGACCATTACCATGGTCATTTCTTTGCATTTCCATCTTGTCAACCTCTAATTGTCAAAGCATGAGACACATGAGAGGCATCCAAATTCTTACACATTATCTATTCCTGTAGAAGAGAGCCCTTAATATCAGATAGCATTAGAGTAGTGGCAAAAGCACATAAGGCAATGCAGAATATATCCCAAGACTCATTAAGAGTTCCAAGCAAGAACAATGAAGTGACATTCTCTTTGAAATCAATGCCTTGAGAAACCAAGTTCTTAATAATAGCATGAGAGTGGCTCAGATGAGCTGATATGGTCACATTCTCTTCATGTGGAGATCCATAAGTTGTTTCAACCAATATATTTGACTTGTAGGACTTTGCTTGTCATAGAGGTTCTTGATCTTATCCCAAAGCTTCTAAGCACTCTATGCTTCCTCAACCACATTGTAATGCACCTATTTAGTGAGAGAAAAGATGAGGATGTACTTGCATAACTCATCAAGCGCCACTCATTAGCCATAGTTTCAGGCTACTCTCCACTCAAACTTAGTGGCTTGATCTCTGATTTCGGCATCAATACCTTTCAAACTTAGCTCTTCTAACATGCATAATTCATACCATCAAGCTTAGTGATGTTGAAGATAGCATTGTCAATGGAAGAATATGCATATTACAAGTTAAAAGAATGTAGACAGTTCAAAACTACATGCTGTAAATTGCACAAAACGACCAAAAAACCACAAAACCAAGGCAAAATGGTGAGAAACAAGTATTTAATGATGTTTTCTACCAAGTACAACAAACCATGATGATTCATCATGAAAAATACATCACAGTCAAGAGATATATGCTTGCTATAATTTATGACAACATGTGTACAATGAGAGCTAACAATAGGCAAAACCCAATATTCAAAGTCAGTCACTAATTGTCAATGCAAAACTAGCATCAATTGGGCATAAACAAGTATGTATCAATCAAACTAACATGAGCCAACACTGAAGCATGTCAGACAAAGTACGTCAGTAAAGTTAGTACACCCCCAATCAACAAGGAAAAATGTACATACCACTGCCAAGACCTGACACAAGTCAGTGTCTGCTCAGCAAATAAAAAGACAAATCAACCCAAGTACATCTATAGGGACCAAGCCATATCCATCATATATCATCCACAAGGAGATCCCATTCTCCAGTATTCAGAAGCTCAATATGCATAACGCACACTGCTCAATGTCGGATAAGCATACAAAGATACTCTCAGTGGTGCAAAAACTATAAGTGTCAAGCAAATAAGCTCAAACAAAGCATGTAAGAGCACAAGACAGAGTATCCAAGATCATACATCAATAAGACATCCAGACCATATGAGCGATCAAGTATCAAATGATAGCATCCAATGTCATAAAGACAATCCCAATCAATCTCTGACAAGCCAAAGCAAGACCAAAATAAGCTCCAGTAGCATCCAAAGCCAATCCCAAAAAAAACTCAAGTAGCATTCAAGTCCAATCAATGTAACTAGCATGTGTAGGTAACATAAGCATCAACAAGCATGTACCAATGGGTCATACATAGACTATAGGTATAACATCTGTCACAAAGCATGCTAGTGTAGACCAATGCCAAGTAAATACCAACCAATATGGAGCTCAAGCAAGGCTTAAAATACATTCCGAAACCATCCAAAGCATTTTCCAACCTTCATTTGCATCCCAATAGTCATATGAAACACCCGAGAAACACCTGTTAAACCAATAGGAAAATAATAAAGTGACTAAATAAGCTTCGTCCTTGAAGTGTAAAACAATGATTTACTATGTAAAATTGAGTATTTTAGAACACTAAGTCAGCTTCAAATGATGGCCAATCAATAGGCATACCCTAACTTTTGGGGACCAATCGAGCATCAAATGCCCATGCTATCCAAGCAAACGCATCAAGTGTTGATGTAACACTATTTGTAATTGCCTGTGGACTATGAAAAACAAAATTTGACTGAGGTAAATCAATCCACAAATCAATGCCACTGATAAACAACCAATGTTGAGCATTAAGGGGGTGTTACCAAGTGCCAAATGGAGTGTTTTCAAGCTGCCAATGAGTGCTAAGGGAGGGTTGAAATAAAAAACGAATCTTTGTAAGTCTTCAAGCTAGCCCAAACAAGGCTGTTGTTGCTGGGTATGCAGCTAGTCCACATGGAATTAGTGGGGTGGAAGGGGGGCTCATGTTGGGCCTAAAGAAGGCTGACACAAAGCCTTGTCCAGCCTAACTAGGAAGGAGCCAATCTATGAAATGGGGGAGCTCCAATGATTGGAGCTATGGCTACCCTTTCCTATTGTACCCTAGAAACTAGAATAAACACTCAAAAGAATGCATTAATATCTATGAAGGAATCCCCTAAGGGTGCCCAAATGGGTAGGGTAGGTGCTCAGGACACCAAGGAGTGATCGAGCTCGAAGGAGTCAAATATTACAAGAAAATATTCAAGAGAGCAGCTTGGTAGCCAAGGATGATAGTGGACAATCTCTTCTTTAAGTTGAGCCAAGCATGAATATAGCCTTCCCAATAAATTTATTTTTAAAAATGCAATCTATCATGGAAACTAGATGTTAGAAACTATCACATCCATGATAAATATGGTCATCTATCCATAAAGGCTACATCAATAAACTAGCATCAGCCAACAAGGTCTCTTCCTTGCTAGCATTCATTTCTTTAACCTAGTAGGGGCCTAGCAGCCATATCTTGAAATACTTACCGTTGGTTGGGTGGGGAGGAAAGGAGTGTTTCCTCACTTGGATTCTTTATGTGGTGCAATGCTTTCATATTTAAGGGGAATATATTTTTTCTTAATGAAAATCCTAAATTGTCTTATCATATTACTTTGAAGTGTATCAAGTGTTGGGAAAACTTTTGGGATTATAATGAATTGAACTAGGTTCCTTTACAACAACTACTAATGCATAGCTACTCCCTAACATCAAAGAAAATGAGATTATGAACCCAAATCATGCCAATGATTCAAGGACATGTCACCTACTTTGCCTAAGCTCAAACCCCAATTCAAGCCAAAAGATTTAAATATTCCATTACGAATGTCAATAAAACTTAGAAAAATGCCTAGTATGAGTTAGCGAAAATTGTAACTTTGCTTTGGATTGATGCTCTATAATTACTAAGATTGTGGGCACATGCAAGTAGAGACACATGAAACTTCCAACCTATCAAGTTCAATAGTTGCACACACATATAAGTTAAATCTTAGCATGTGTTGGCGGTAAAGGCACCTCCGCCTAGCCGCCTGTACATTACTACATTGACAGTACTGGCACCTACACACTGCACGTGGCACGCGCGCATCGCTGTCACTTTATTATTTATTCTTTTAGTGATAGATGAATAAAAGGAAGGCCAATCACACATTGTGACTATTGGAGTTCCCACATCGTGAGTCTCTCTCTCTTACTGTTGCTCTCCCGCCATAGCTCTCCCATGTGGAAGCTTTGATCCTTCTCACCTTTCAATTGGTATCAGAGCATGGTTGCTTGAGCATTCGAGCTTAGTCCATGAATCCTTCAGCATTCATTTGAATCCCTATACTATTGTTTCTCACTTTTCTTGGAACTCATATTAAAATATTTCATCCTTCCTACTAAATGTCTTATATGTCTTACTAAGCCAAGTCCTCCTACATGGCAACATGGGGAGCCATTCAACATAACCACCATACACAACCACTTTGCTTACATACATATATAGACCCACATATTAAGTGACAACTGTATGTATACATATGCAAGTGTAGGATGATGTATCACTTTACATACTATTACTTATCTATATGTCCACTTACTGCAAAATTAAAAAAATGTACTCCATTTGATGTGTTTTCTTTAGGTCCACCAATCTAATGTGCTTTCTATAGGTCCATGTGAACATTTATGTGGGAGAGTTCTAATGTACTTTCTACATGGGGGGAACATGTTGGGGTGCCTATTTATGTTTTGTGATAAGTAGTTTGATTTCATTGATGGCTTAGCAGTGGCTAGTATAATGCATGATTGTCACTTGTCTCTTCCTTTGCTTGCTCTTTAAATCATGCCAAAGCTACTGTTTAATCACTCCTAGTACTAAACTACCAAAGTGGATATAGCATAGTACATGCTACTAAGGTATACATGGCACATATTAGGTTTCTAATTTTTTACTTCTCATTTGTACCTTGCATTGGAAGGTGAGAGAATGCTTGAATAAAACACACACCATAATACTCATAGAGGAAATTAATCACCTTGAAGAGGAGAGGCCTATCATCATAAGGGCTAAAAAGTCCAAGTGAAAGTGCACTATATCTTCAATCAAGGCTGCATGAAATTGTAAACATATGCCACTAGGAATCATAGTTGTCTCATTTAGAATTGACGACAAAACAACACTTGTGAGATAGGTTGTTTGCTCTTTTTGGTGCCATTGTGGCCATTGCTTTTTTTTGAACAATGCCCTAGCTAGTGGCTTGAAGAACATGATAGGGGTAGTTTCTTAAACAAGTTTACCCTAGCTTGCCAAGTCCCAATTGTGCCCCAATAACAACAAAGAGTGCCTTATGTGGCAACACATTTATAAAATACTTAATCTTCCTCAATTAGGTGAGATTCCCCTATGTTTCTTTATGTTAGTAGACCACTATGCCAAAAAATGGGTCTAGTGAAAGAGATGAGGCTACGATGTTGGCCATTTTAGACAATAACTTTTTAAAAAAAAAACTATCTATCTCAAAAATTAAGTTTTTGCAATGTGAAAATTTAAAACTAGTTTGCAAATCACACATTGCTCTCAATCCAATACAAATGGCTTACAATTAATGGTTCATTTCTTTTTATAAACATAATTCAATTTTGAAAACCTTATTCATAGCTATTTTTATGACAAGATAGTTAAAAATTTAGTGAATAAGCCACATGTTGGCTCTAGCTAAACCTTTCAAAAGTTAAGCATGCAAAGTAAGTTGTGTGGCATATGTTCTCCACCCATGGTTCCATTTTAACAAGTTATGTTTACCTCTTAGGCTTTCTTAAATGTGAGCTTGTGGCATTGCTATAAAAATGTTGAAGAACATTTTTCCACACAAACATCTCTACATCCTCTAGGAAGCCCACTAATACAATTCTCCACAAGCATGTTATTGAAGCATAATAGTACATGTCCATAATACAAGCATCATACAAATATCATAGAACCCAATCATATCTTGATTTCCTTATGATTCATGCTTCACAATCCTGATTTCTCAAGATTCTTTAATGATACCTCAAACTTTTAGAAAGAAAGGTTAGAGATATCAAAAGAAAAATTTTCCTTGTTTAGAACGTTATGACTCACAAATATACTATAGATGCACGATTCTGAATGTTAGGACTTAGAAATGCATGTATATGCGCATCTAAGTTTACGTAAACGCGCTAATAGATGCGAGGCTAGACGCGCACACACACACACACACACACACACACACACACACAGAGCAAAAAACCCAGAATAAATCGATGTCTCAATGCTATGCACTTGAACTTGAGTATAATTCTAAATTCTAATACTCTAATCTAGTTTATCCACATTGGCCTAGCCCAATCCAGTACGACACTAGTGCTTAGGACAGAGTCACCATCTGAGTTGCGACCAGCAAGGGAGACCACCTCTTCTAGCAAAGACAGGGAGTTCAACTCTTAGTCGGAGGTAAGTTCAGATTATGACCCCAACATACCTAGGCTGGCCTTATTTCTTGAATGTAAATCCTAGTAGATCCTATGTAGGTTATCCTTTAATTTATCGTGCGTTTTGACTTTAACAAGGAAGGATAGGGTTATTGCAAATCTAGCGGTATGTAGAAGCGATGAATCGTGTGTTTACATGAATTGTGACATGTTGCAACTAGTTTCTCCTTTAGATCAAGTTAACATCTCTAGGAATGGTTGTCCTTGTCGTAAGAAAAGTAGATTGAATTATCTAAATCACCTAACCCGCAAGGAATTAGTATAGGCATGGTTCAATCAATACGATAAATACCCCAAGTGCTAACTAGGGGTTTAGCACATTAAGGATTTGGCCTAGTTTCGTACTTGTTGCCAAGTCAAAACCCTCATACCCAAAGGTCCTACCAACATTCATGCAATGTTGGGTCAATTGGACGCTCATGCAAGTAACGATCTAGGGTTTCTACCCTAAGGATTGTTCGTTCAAATGATAAAACTCGGATTGAGTTGGAATCCCTAGGTCGGCCTAGTGCAATTAGAATTCGGTTGGGTAAGAAGACACCCTAAACCCTACTTCTCGTCTAGAGATAATTCCATGACTAGAAAAGGCCATTCAATGGGTAAAATGATCCCATGGAATTGATGTGACACTTGTGCAACAAGTTGCAACATCGCATTGCCTTATGGTTTGATCACAAGAGATTTTTTCCATTCCTTGGAATGAGGTTGGTAGGTTCTTGCGCAAGTTTAAATTGTAAGAGGATGAGTAATCATCCTGCTACATCACCCTTCTTGGGAAAAATTGCCAAGTTAAGGGAAGGTAGGTATTTTCTTAGAGGCAAAGGATCAATCAATTTAGAGCGATATGGTCACCAGGATTTACTATAAAATTAACTTGCAAGAGGATGAGTAATCATCTTGCTACATCACCTTTCTTGAGAAAAATTGCCAAGCTAAGGGAAGCTAGGTATTTGCTTGGAGGCAAAGGATCAATCAATTTAGAGCGACATGGTCGCCAAGATTTACTGTTAAATTATGAACCCTAAGGTATTGATTAAGTTGGGTTAACATGGTATGGCCCTAACCGAAGGACAAAAGGGTGAATAAACGAACCCTTGGGGATCTTGCCAAGTTGCAATTGATCCCGGATCGAATGTTAAATGCATTCGGAGAGACGGATTCACTCCTTAGCAGTTGGCCAAAAATAAACGACCATTGTTTTGATTGTGCTTGTAACAGTTTAGGAGCACTATTTGCATTGTTTGCTCAATGAACTAAATGATGGAAAGTAATTAATGCTTCAGGTTGAAGGCCTAAAGGGAGAGGTAGCATCAGTTACCCTCGACTATCTGCCTAACCCTAACCAAGGGGGTTGTTAGCCGCACTGGGAACGTGGACCGATTCCACCACGTGAGGTCTCTCTGTTGGGCACTACTTGGAGCAAGAGGACACTTGGGTGCCAGGGGGCTCTGACCATAAATCCCTCACCTTCTGGGCCCTGCACAAGAGCCCAATGTTACTTGGGATTAGATCTCAAGGCATGCATACTAATCTACGGGCAGAATCTTGGATTAGTAATCCCTTTGGATTACTGGATAGCCTTCGGGCAGATTATGGATAGCCTTCGAGCGGATTATGGATTAGCCTACGGGCTAGACTTTATGGATGTATTCCAAATATAAATAAGATAAACTGTTGAAAAGGAACTTGTTTGACAATGTTTTTCTATATCAAGTGCTAAGATTACGTGAAGGAACCAGTGTCTAACTAGCTAATTAAAGAAGCTACTTAATGCATGTCCAACTAAATGAGGTAGGTAATTAGACAACTAAATTAGCCCTGAGAAAAGTGCGGTGGATGTGGCCATGGGTCCGTCCTACGGATGGGTGGTCCTGATTGGCCGGGAACTTTTCTCAATCGAAATGGACAGCAAGAAGCTCTTCTCGAAGGAAATGAACAGCAATGGTGCTGATCTACGGTTTAGGTTATTGGAATCTTGATATATGCTATTTTAGGGGAATGGAATGGGACTATGCCTTATGGGAAGAGAGGCTGAGCCTCGCATCCCTCACATTTCCCATTCTCCTTGAACTAAGTATAGCATGAATCCACTTCGTCCTTGGTGTTCCTGCGTAAAGTAGTTCGCTTGGGGTTCGACGCTAGCTGTCATTTAGGAAAGTGACCATTACGAAAAACCATGATTCAAGTGGGTCCTAAGTGAGAATGGCTGGAATACTTCCACTACATGGTAGACGTGGAAAGTCCTAGATCGCAAAACCCGTAACATTCCTTGGGAGTGCCGGGTGGAGCTTTCTGGACTCTCTTTCCGATGGATTGCTAAGACGTGTCCTGAAAGCGAACAAGTAGACACGTTACAGTTGGTATTAAAGCCAAACAACAAAGGATTTGTCTTTATAAGAAAACTTAAGAAGTAAAGCAAATGTTGCTATTAAGAACATTTTCTTACTTATTGATGCTATCTTGCAAAATTATGAAGCATGGAATAGATTCTTAGTATTCCAAGTCATGTTTATGACTGCGATCCATGCTTTGGATTATCGACGAAGGATCGATATGATGAGCATCCTAGACCGCATTTACAATCCATCACCTCTGTACATGAAATGGAGATGGATGGGTGTTTCAGAGATCTATTACATTGCTGCCCACCGACTTGCATACCTTCGAATCAACTTGAAAAGAATCAAGTGGATGGAGGACTTAAAGATCGTGAAGCTATTCATCTTTGTTGAGGCTCACACAAACGCGACCCTTTAGGTCAGAGGTAGAAGGGTTAATCAGAATAATTATATGTACGCGGAAGTAACTTGATTAACAAGGTGTTGGGACATCATGAAAAGAATGGATATCAAAGGAAAAGATACCCTAATCTTCCAATGACCTATCAATTCCTGAAAATCGATGACCCCGATTCGTACTATTACTCAATTCCAGTAGCGAAATGCAACAACATCTTATTCTCCTCGAATTAATGTATCAGCTTGTTCCATCACCACAAGAATACTTGTACTTCGAAAGAAATATGCCCATACGAATGGAATAAGACTTCTTTTTATCAATGACTGTGAATATTGATAAAGAAGTAAAGTGATTTTGTCACTTGGCTAAAAGCTCAAGTAGATATGTAATGTAATGTGGAATTCTACTGGGAGGAAAGTCGACTTCGGTTAGATTTAGGATCATGAACCTAGGTATCCATGAGTGTTTGCTCAAAATGGATTGGCTTAAACCTAATGACATCCACATTCATTGTGGAAAGGGCCAAGTTTCCTTTCGAAACTGTGAAGGAGAATTGGTCACAACTCATGGAGAGGCTAGAAAGCCAAAGATTCAATTGGCCAAAGCATCTCAGATTGTAAAGGGAGTTAGAATGGGACTACCCATGTACTTGATTAAGCCTAATAAGCTAGATCAAAACCAGAAGTCTAGTGAAGGACCCTCATGTCTAAAGGAGTATGCAAATATATTTCCTAAGGAGCTAATAGAAATTTCACCTCAAAGGAAAGTTGATCATGAGATCAAACTAGTACAGGGAGTTGCGCCAATTGCAAAGAGACCTTATAGAATGTCCATCTCGGAAGCAATTGAGCTAAAGGAGCAACTCAAAAAACTATTAGATTAGGGCTACATCCATCCTAGCAGTTCACCATGGGGAGCTCCAGTGCTATTCTAGAAGAAGAAAGATGGAACGCTTCAACTATGTATTGATTACAGAGGGTTGAATCAATCAATGATTAAGAACAAGTACCCTATTCCTAGAATAGATGAACTTCTTGATTGTCTTCAAGGTGCGAAGATCTTCTCCAAGATCAATCTCAGGTCTGGATACTATTAGATAGGGATCAAGGAAGAAGACATCCCAAAGGTGGCATTCAACACAAGATATGGAAACTTTGAGCTCCTAGTCATGTCATTCGGGCTGACGAATGCACCTGCCACCTTCAACAGGTTAATGCAAGATATCTTTAGGCCATATCTTGATGACTTCGTAATCGTCTTCTTTGACGATACCCTAGTATACCCCAAACAGGAATAAGATCATGAGCCCCAACTTTGGATTGTCCTTGAGACAATGAGGGCATACAAGCTTTCTGCCAAGATGAAGAAGTGTGTATTCTTCAAACATCAGATTGAATATCTGGGATTCATCGTATCAACTAAAGGAATCTTAGTGGATCCGGCCAAAGTTAGAGATGTTCTAGAATGGCCAATACCAACAACTCTCAAAGAAATACACAGTTTTCTTAGATTGACAAGGTGGTATAGGGTCCTTATCAAAGATTATGCTTTGATTGTAGCACCTCTAACGGATCTACTGAAGAAGCAAACATCCATTGCATGGTCAACTACCGAACAATCTAGCTTTGATAGATTAAAGAAAAGTTTGATATCAACACCTATCCTAAACCTTTCGGACCTCAATAAGGAGTTCGAAGTAGTAACTGATGCCAGCATGCTTGCCTTAGGATGTGTGCTTATGCAAGAAGGTCATCCTGTAGCATACTCTTCAAGGAAATTGAAGAGCCATGAGAAGGTATATGCTACCCATGACCTAGAGCTGTTAGCTGTCATACATGCTCTCAAGCTTTGGAGACATTATGTGCTAGGTGACAAGTTTACCCTAGTGATGGATCATAAAAGTCTCAAGTGGATCTTTACCCAGAACAAGCTCAACATGAGGCAATGTCGGTGGATTGAAGTGCTGGAGGAGTATGATTTTGAAATCAAATACCAGCCTGGAACGGAGAATGTAGTTGCCGATGCACTCAGTCGCAAGGCATTCCTTAATTCTCAAATATTGCAAAATCCATCAACTACTAAATCTCTAGCCACAAAGGTATCTATACAAAAGAACCCAATACTTGAGCTAGCTAGAGAAGAAACATACCATGATCCAACCTATCAAAAGATGCTAAGGGAGATCCCTATCAAGGATCAGGACCAAAAGCTACAGGCCAAGTATCATGAATTCTCTATCAATAGTGGACTTGTCTACTATAGAACCAGATTACGTATACCGGCAAGCCAGTCGCTCAAGCAGAAGATACTGGGAAGCTCATGATTCCCCTTTCTCAGGACATCCTTGCTATGCCAAGACCCTCAATGCAGTCAGGAAGAGCTACTATTGGGAGAGGCTTAAGGGTGACGTTCTCAAATATATCACCGAGTGTTTGTCTTGTCAACGTATCAAAGCCGAACATGTCAAAATGCCAAGAAAGTTGCAACCACTTGACATTCCCCAAATGAAATGGGAATTCATCAGTATGGACTTTGTTGTTGGTCTATCCCAAGTTCAGGGAGGATACAACTCCATCATGGTCATGGTGGATATACTTACTAAGGTTGCACACCTTATTCCTATTAAGATAAACTATAAAGCCTCAGACATTGTAAGGTTGTTCATCAAGGAGATATTCAAGCTACATGGGTTGCCCAGAAGAATGATTAGTGATCGTGATTCTCTCTTCACATCACACTTCTGGGGAGCTATCTTTGAAGCCATTGGGACTCAACTCTATTTTAGTACAACTTACCATCCCCAAACCGACGGTCAAATGGAGCAAGTCAACCAAGTCATCGAGGATATGCTAAGGGCACACTACTACCATGAACCAAAACGGTGGATTCAATACTTGCCACTGGTTGAGTTTAACTACAATGCTTCTTACCAAGAAAGCATTCAGATGACCCCTTTTCAAGCATTGTATGGGCATGACTGTCGAAGTCCTTTAAAATTCTCAGATCCAACCTTGAGGGTTGAAGCTTCAAGGTAGATGCTGGAAGAGATGGATGATCACATGAAGTCAATAAGACAGGACATCCAAGCCACCGAGGATAGACAGAAGGCATACGTGGATTTGAAACGTCAAGATAGAGCCTTCGAGGAAGGAGACATGGTTTTCATTCGCGTATGCCCAAAGAAGAGTTCCCTATCCTTAGGAGATTTCAAGAAGCTAAGTCCAAGGTATTGTGGAACATACAAGACCCTCAAGTGCCTCGCACCCAATGCTTATAGACTGCAACTCCCTGAGAACCTAAAGGTTCATAATGTATTCCATATCAGCCTACTGAAAAAGTATGTACCTAATTCGAGCCATGTACTTGATGACCAACAAGTTGTAATCCCTAGCCAAGGAGTCCTTGAGCTACGGCGTGACAGGATCTTAGATGTTAGGGAGAGACAATTGAGATCCAGAACCTTGAGAGAATGCCTCGTCTAGTGGAAAGTGGAAAGATTATCCCGAGGAGGATGCCAGTTGGATGGATGAAAGTACTCTCAACCAACAATACCCCCATTTCTTCTAGAGATGAGGACATCTCGATTCCTCTAAGCGGGAGAGAATGTAATATTCCCACTCGAAATATTACCAAACTTGATTCCTCACACGCCCCGTAGACCATGTGTAAGGTTATCTTCCGCATTATAGTTGCCGACGGTTTAATCCGTAACCCGCACCCGTAAAAATGGGACCTCCACATTGGCAAATCGAGCCCGGGGGTTCAAATTCGCATAACCGTGGGGAAACACCCTCTTGGAAGAGGCAAAATGGATAATATTAATGCAAATCTTTTTATGTTTATCCCTTTCCCCCAGCCCATGTATGGCTAGAGGAGAGGGAGTGTCGGGAGGGATGGGCTAGGTGGAGTTATGGGCTGCATGAGGAGGGGGGAAAGCCATGCAGAGGCCACGTGGGGAGATTCTCTCCCCAACCCCCTTAAGCTCTATATAAACCCCCCCTTAAACTTGTGGGCAGAGGAAGGAGGAAGTCATCGTGCTGGGGAAAAATGCAAGTTTTGTGCTGTAGCCACCGTAGCCGCCGCCCTGCTGCGCCCAACGCCAATAACTACCTTGCTCCTCGCTAGTAGCGCAATCTGATTCGTCATCTCCTTCCCATTCATTACTTATGTCACATTCTGTGACATCAAAATCTTCTTAGAAGCTTCTTGTTAAGCTTTTAAGGGAGGAGGGGTTTCCATAAGGCCCATTTCCACAGCTTCTAAGAGATAAGGCTTTAGGCCTTGTTTTTGCGGCCTTCCCAGGTTTAAAATTGAGCTCATTAAGATTTATTTATGCAGCTTCCTCCTAAAAGCCCAAATCCCATAAGGTTGCCCGTAAAAAGCCCAATTCCCGCAAGCCTATCACAAAGCTCCACTCCCGCAAGTTTCGGTAAAGCCCCAAATCCCATAAGTTTTTTTCCACAAGGCCTCCCATAAGCCCAAATCCTGGAAGCCCCGGTATTCTCAAGGACCTGCATTTTGGTGAAGGGATCTCCTGCATACGAGGGAGAAGGGCAAGATCTTGAGATTGCTTACTAAGGCTGAGGCGATTCACCAATCATGTAAGGGTAAAGGCAAATCGGAAGTCCGTAATCATGCCTACGATGGCCCCCAAGAAGTCGCAAAGTGTACCTGTGGTGTCGAAGGGTTTTCAAAAGCAAAGTCGCGACCACAGAGGACCTTGATTAATTTCAGGATAGAAGATCAACTGAAGCAAACAATCAAGACAAATATGATGCCAAGTAGCAATTGTGTTACTGCCAAGTTATCTCTAAGCATAGAGAAACATCATAACAAATCAGACATGGCCACCACATCCTTTATGTCATCAAGCTCTATTGCAGTAAATTTGGTCACAATAGTATCCAAAGACTCTCTTGCAGATGATAGCACCTCTATAAACTGAATAGTAGGACTTGTAAAAGCACAAGTTCTCATCTCAAGGATGAGCAATTTTCAAAAGTAATTGGTTTACTGAAGCAGGTTTATGTCAGTCAAGAGAGACTATGGTGTATTCGCAACATAGTCAACTGATGGTTTTCCCTCATACACAATCACCCTGTCCCAACCAAGTATGTTGCCATAATGAAGTCATGCTCAACAACAAATGCACTCTTTTTAGCATACAAGATAAAGCGTTTGATTACTTTTGCTGCCACAATTCGCTGCTCTGAATCAAGGTAAGCACTCGGCTCATCGATAAGATATATGTCTGCAGGCTTTCCAAGGCACAAACATAAAGCAACCCTCTGCAATTCTCCGCCAGACAGAATCACTTCAATCTGCGAGATCTATCATTCTGTGGAGCCATGACTGGTATAGATCTAGGTGCATCTGGGTCACTCGTGTAGTTCTCAAAGTAAAGTACTTCTTGTTATGCAGAGTTGCAAGGTCTCTTCACAGTAGGTCCAGGATATAAATTCAATTTAATGTTGCAGGTAGCTGCGAGCTGCTTCTTGATTGTGCCATGAGTGAGAAAGGTAAATACAATTCAATCAATGGGAATGAGAGCGGAAGCACACAGGGGATGATTGGAGACCTGATGTGCTTGGATGTTAAAATGAATGTGTGAAAACTAGTATCCAGCAATGAAGTCTGGCTCTGTTTGAGTCTGTTTTACAAGGTTAGATATGCGTACACTGGCTCGAATTATCAAGCGGGAAATTATCACAGTGCTGCCAGGAGATTTCGATCAAACCCCTGCCGTCGTAGATAAGTCTGGGGAGTTTCTGCCGCCGCAAGAGGCGAGCAGAGAGCACGAAGCGTGAAGGGCGAGCCATGTTGTTTTTGACCGCACGGTCGTCACTGAGGCAATGCAGAGACAACTTCGAGCCTCGAATTGAAAACCTTAACACGACTCCGATTCCGAGCTTAATGGACAGTAGAGAAGATCCCGTGATCAAACGGAACAAGCAATGTCGGAATCACGCACAAGGTAGATCCTGTGATCTATTCGGAGGAGACAAAACACAGCTCGCTATCGGCAGTTGAGATCTTGGACTTAAGCAGAAGAGGGAGATTCGTGTCTTGAGTAGTGAATCCGATGTGAGGGAATCTCAGAGGGAAAATTTAACAAGTGCCGGATAGAAGCACAGAAGGAGACGTTTGGATGAGGTGAAGATTGACAGGTCCGCCATAGCCACAGCTCGGAAGCACGGTTTATATGATTTTCTTCCCCGATTATGCACTAATGCTCCTCCAGGCTATCATCCGAGACCATGAATGCAAAAGAGTGAGTAGGTCCATATGTAGAGACCCCCCTTTTTTCCAATCCACTCCTGCGGCTTACAATCCTCCGGTCCTCTCATCGCTACTGCCATAAAAATCTTCGCTTTTTCTCCCCTTCCGACTAGTAAAGCAGGCCCAAATTGGCTTTTTCTAAAAATAGCATCTTGTTTAGGCAGTTGATTAAAAACATTTCGTGCATCTTCCATCCTCCCACATTTCATTGCATGTCCCTAAAGAGATCCAAGGCAGTGAGACTGAACCCATTTTGAATATATCCTAACATTAAAGCATTCCATGACACTTTATTTCTTTCCAGCAAACCCTTGAAGACTTTATGCGCTTCGTTTAAACTTCCACATTTGACATACATGGCAACCAGAGCATTATTGATTAATTCCTCTTGCTCCAAACCCTCTTCCATGTAGAACAAAAGTATAAACACAACAACTAAATATGTACAAAGTATCAAATCCCACACACAACTTTTGGGTGGTTTTCACACCTCAAATGCGCAGCAATACGACATCCACCCCTTCTAATCCTGCGCATCCTCCGGATCGGCCAACTACCCATGATCGTTATCATCAAGATCCACAAACATATCAATCTCTTCATTATACATTTCCGGTATATCAAAAAGATTATCTGTCATATCATCTGTCTTTTCCATTGGAGTTTCTTCTCGTTGCTCTTCTCTTGAAAATTCTTCCAATGCATAATCTTCATCATCTCTTTTCTTGAAAATCTTGATTCTTTTTCCAGCAATAGGCACTCTAAGCACTGTCCCATCCAATTCTGTCAGCTCATATGTTGCATTATCAAAGACATGTCTGGCTATGTACGGCCCAAACCATCTTTTCACCATCTTTCGAAGTATAGTATGCTGATTTTCAAGGCTGCTATCAAAGACTAATACCCAATCTCCCTCTTCTATTGCTCTAGGCCGCAAGCGATGCTTGCTATCAAACCTGTCCTTATTTCTTAGTCTAGCAACCTTCAACCTGTCAATAGCTAGCTGAATATCCTCAGGTCTTCTCTCCAACTGCCGAATCCAAAGAGCTAAGAGCTCCTCTCTCGTCAAATCCTCCTGCCAAGGTAAAACTGACCAAGTCAAAGCACAAGTCTCACTTGGCATAACCGGTTTTTGACCATACATCAACTCTGTAGGCATATATCCTGTGGTAACACTGTGAGTTCTACGATTAGCCCACAAAGCAAATGGTAGAAGTCTCGGCCATTCTCCAATCCGTCCTCTACATGCTTTGGCTAATGCTTTCACTATCGGCGGATGCCCTCTTTCACTCTTCCCATTTCCCTCTGGATTGTATGTCGTGGTTAGAGCCAACTTGATTCCTAACTGAGAGAAAAACTCCCTAGCTTCATCTGCATCCAATTCACACCACGATCCGCAGTGATCTTACCCACACAGCCATACATGCAGAAAATTTCTTCCAATAAGAACTTACACACTGCACTAGTGGTCTTCGTTCTCAAAGATCTGCCTTCAACATGATTGGTAAGATTCTCTCTAGCCAAAACAATATATCTCATTTGCCATAGACCCATAGGCATAGTAACCAAGTCAACTACCCACTTATAATGAATGCATAGTGGATAGGTCGGATGAAGCTCATCTCGATGACGCACTACCGAATACATCTAACAATCTTTGCATGTTTCTAAAAAGTGAGAAACATCTCTATACATGCCTTTCCACCAATATTTCTCCTTGATTTTCTCATAAGTAGCCCACACTCCTCTATGACCAGCCCAAGGACTCTCATGAAACTCCCTCATCACCTGTAACTGTGTCTCTCTATCGCAGACAACCCACAAAGGTAATCCGCCTCTTTTCTTCGGATGCTTCCAAAGAAATCCGTCCTTGAGAAAATAACCATAGGCTTTCCTTCTGATCTTCTTGAACTCTTCATCTGTCCATTCATCTCTTTTAATTAGTGTACTAAGGTACTTGCCAATCTGCAACCAATCTCCAACATAGAGTTCTTCTATGAAAGCCACAATATCATAGACATGGCAAATATGATCAACCATAGTGGCTGAAATTTCTGCATCATCCTCTTCTGCAAGTAGAGTCTCCTCATCATCATATCTGGCTCTAGACAGCATATCTGCCACTGGATTATCCTTCCCTGCTATGTGTTTAAATTCTGGATTTAATGACTTGATGTATGCAATCCATCTCAACATAGCTATATCCGGAGTAGAGTAACTCGTAATCATACCAATCAATGGCAAGCAATCTGTCTCTACCACAACTGAAGCTCCAATAGAGTACTCCTTGTCACATTTGAGAGCCGTAACAATCCCCAGTAGCTCCCTCTTGATTTGCGGATATCTCCTCTGTCTCTCGTTTAGGACTTTCGCCCCAAACCGAATAGCATACCTGTTTCCATCTGCATCATCTTGACCCACAACCCAACCTATGCCAATTGGACTAGTGTCAACTATCAATACAATAGGCCTTCCACAATTATAAACCACTTTCTTGAGAGTAGGAGCATTCTGCAATAACTTCTTCAATTTTCGCATGGCTCTAGTGTGGCTCTCGTCCCAATAGAATTTCTGGCCCTTTCGAAGCAGCTGATATAAACAATCTGCTATGTGTGCAAAATGAGGTATCCAAATCATATAAAACACACAAGCTCCAATGAATCTCCGTACCTCTGAAGTGGTAGAACAATACTCCACAATCTTGCCTATAGCATTCACCTTATCAGATGAGGGTTTCCTACCATAATACCCACACATATGTCCAACAATGACAACCTCATTCACTCCAAAAATAAATTTTTGCCCTGAAAGTGTCAATTTCACTTCTTTTAACCTGGCCAAAATTTTCTCACAAGCTGAAATATGATCAGCCACAAAGGATCTGCATCCCTGCTCATTTAGACTCTCATTCTTCTCTTCTTCTACACACCCCTTAATGGGCACATCATCCAAGAAAGGCATAGTAAGCTGAGGTATATAATCACGAAGGACCTTATGCATGGCATTCATCATATGCGCAACAAAATTAGTGGCACCTTGAGGCAAGGTACACATCCTGACAAGCCCAATAGGAGTTGTCATGGTGGCTATGTCCCTGCTTTCCAAAGCTAGCTGAAACTGATCATATCCCGAATACAAATCACCTAAAGAATAGATGGCACGTCCAACAAATGCTTCTGCAAACTCATCCACAACTGGACCTATACCAACATTCCTGATAGTAACTCTGTTTACTGGCTGCATGTCCTATATAAACCAGAGAGTACCATTCTTCTTTGGAACCGTAAACCACCTGTTTGAGTATGGTGCAGATGAAGGATCGAGAATTCCTATCCTGATTTTCTCATTCAATAAATCAATCAGCTTTGGCAGGTGTGCCTTAGACACTGGAATATGTCGGAGATTCCATGGAATATGAGGAATAGTAAAAATGACCATAAGAGCAACAATATCCGGATTCACACATCCAATCTCATGCAGGAAAAAAGCAAATCCCCTTCCATGTCGCTCAAGCATCTCCGGAAAGCATTGCTTCTCTGTAGGTAGCAAGAAATCACCATTTCCAATTTTCAATTCAGTAAGAGTCTCTACTGAAAATTTATGGCCAATATCCTCCGGATTCCTCAAAATTGGCTGTTTGGCAGCCCTCTCTATTTGCTGATCACTGTCAGGTGGAAACGGTATAGCTACCGGCTTCACCTTCTTATCCACAGTTTTGTATTTCGTGTCAACCCTGGCTTCATTATACTCTTCTGCATTACTCAAATCTTGCTATAAATCAGCAATTCTGCACTCCAATGGCTGAATATTCTCAGCCCTCTGCTCTATGAACTGCATAGGAACAACCCTAAACTCTGAATGCTGAAATATTTCAGCAGTAAACTCTGTTGGCTGAAAGTTTTCAGCCCTTTGTGTCTCTGTAAGATGATCATGACCAGCTGGAAACTCTGTTTGCTGAATTTCTTTAACACTCAACACTTTTTGCTGAGCCACCTTAGCCTCTGATTCAATCTGTGACACAAAATCTGCAATTTCATGAAACATGTCCAAGGATTGCACTAATACATTACTGTGACAACTCTGCAAATCAGTTTTTAGCATATCTTTCATCTCTTCTATTGTATTTGCACAAATCATACTGTCATACATCCCATCTATATGCTCATCATCCTCTAAAAATCCTGCATTTTTCAAATTTTTCTCCTTCCTGCATATGTACTGCCTGGCAGCTCTAGGCAACCTAGAAATCTTCTGATAGCTCATCGAACTATTTGCTAAAATCCCAACAAAACCGGAGGAGAAAACACTGCTGCCAGGAGGCGAGAACTCCAATCTCCTTTGCTCTATACCACCATCGTCTCGCGAAACGGCGGTACCTAATGAAAACCTGAATCCCTCACAGTGGGCAAAGGTGCATCTCTGAGAGTATCCGTGTTTCTAACATGGTTCACACACATAGTCATAAACTGAACTGCTCTCATACCATCTTTACTGCGAATCCGTGCATAAGCAGATCCATCATCCATTACCTTTGTTTCCATGTGCAGATATCTCTATGATGAATGGCTGTCCAAGAATTATGGGATAAGAGCATGAATCCTGCACAAAGAAATGAAAATCCTCCTCTACATCACCAATAGAAACCCTAACACTAGGACAGGCAGTATACAAATCACCTGCAATGTTATTGGCAGCTCTCATACGCCACCCATGCTCTACATCCATAGGCCATCTGTTACTCTCATAAACTCCACGAACTATGAGATTAATCTCTGAAACATGATCCACCAATGCAACATAAGGCACTTGTTTCTCTCCAATTTTTACCATCGTCTTTGTAGTTTCCCTAGCCCAATGACTCCGCGAAAAGTGACTACGCGGTATCAAGACAGGCTCATCAGTTTCAGCATAATGCATAGGCTGAACCTTCTTCTCGATCTGCGAAAAAATAGAAGCATTCTCAACCAAAACCTCATCCTCATCCTCATCCAACTCCCCAATCCAAACTCCTTGTGTATCAGTAGTAGGCAATGCATGTCTTTTCCTCTTTAGGACCTCCTGAAACTGATCTTGAAACTCTCTTTTCGAGATGCCCAAAACCTCAGAAATAGTGAAAGTCACCTCACTGCCAAGTATCTTGTCAGTAAAGATTTTCTTGATGTCTGTAGATATCTCAATATCGGACATCAATCTAAACCCTGGCTGCTTTCTTTCTCTAGGCTCTTGCCTCTTTTCTCTCTTTTGAGCATCTTCCATCTATCGTTCTGGCCCTGGTCTCAAAGACGGTCCTGCAGTAGGTGGAGTAACAAACTCATCCCCTCTAGTCTTTTTAGCTGTACTTGGATTTTCTTCATCCCTCTTACGCTTCTCCTCAACAAGTACATCTGCTCCCTGAGACTTAGCCAAATAAGCATAAATAGAGTACCTGTCAACAGGCGAATCCCAACCTGTCTCAGATCTGATGCTAGAGCATGCATTAGTCAAAACAGTTTGCTGAATTTTTTCCTTGTTTGCAATCTCCATAGCATAAGTCCATAGTGACTGATTCTCTGATCCCTTCTCAATCTGAACTCCATATGCAGAAGCATCTCCTCTAGCTGTCACATAAGAAGTACGCGCAGCCATGTCATCCACTAACTTCTTCATTCCGCCTTTACCAAAGTTGGTAGCAAGCGGAGCTCCTATTTCAGTCAACCAAATCTTACCATCTTGTCCCCAAAATACCAAATTTTTCCTCCCTGTATCTTGAAAAGATTCACAATCCCTGCAATGCTGATGGTCCGTACTATTGCACCAAATACATCTCCGATCTCTCCTAGGTGCAGTAGGAGCACTCCTAGGTGCAATAGGAGCCCTAGAAGAAGAAGTAGGCGTAGTCGAGGCAAACTGCTCTTTCAATTTTCCCACCAACTCCGCTTTAACTGACTCCAGTGTCAAATCCGTTATGCCTTTGATTATATCGTCAAGAGAGATAGGTACCGATGGAGCGGATGGTGCTGGCATCGGTCGTGGAACAGGAGGAATAGGTGGAGTGGAAACAGTAGGCACTGGCATAGGCCAAGAAACTAGCTGAGGAGGAGAAGAAATAACAGGGATAGAAGCAGGCATAGGAGCAGATGATGGTGTCGGTGTCATAGAACCATTCTGTAAGTGGGTCTTCCATATCCTCCTCTTGGTCAAAGTCGAGACTACATCCTGGGCATCCTGCCAATCTATTTTAAGACCCATAGGCTTCGTGCGATCCTCAAGAAGCTCTCCCAATTTTTCCTAAAGAGCAGGATCTGCAGCTTGCAAGAAAAGCTCAACTTTTTCAACATCCAATACTCTTTGTTCAATGGCATCAAGCTGACTAACCTCTCTTCAAATTCTCGAATCAACTCTGAAGCAACTAGACCTTTGTTTGGCATGTAGACCCACTCTCGGAATGATCGCGGAGTAGCCATACCAAAGTCCTCAAGGAAATAGTCTTCTTTCAGAGCCTTCTTAAAATCTTGCCAATGTGTATTTTGAATAAAAAGATCAGTCACTTTTTCCCTCAAGGCGGGTGTGACAAGATGAAGGAAGTACTTACTCATAAGTCTAGCTGGAACTCCAAAAAACCCCATCTTGATCTCATATGCCTTCAAATATGTTGAAACATTACGGCTATCAAATAGCTTCTTCTCATTCTCAACTGCTTCAATCGCCTTAGTCGCGCTGTTTGCATTCTCCTGCTCCAAATATAGTTGCCTTTGCTAAGACAACTGTTGTTGATGCAATTGTTGCTACTGCTGCATATACAATTGTGTCTGCTGATTTTGGAGCTGCATATACATGGACATATTCTGCAAAATCTGCTTTAGATCATCTGTTGAAGTACTTGACGCAGCAGTCATTGATGGAGCTGAAGTAGAGGATGCAGCTGGAATTGTAGAAGAGGCTGAAATAGATGCTGAAGTATCTCCCATCTTGAAATTTCTGCGACACTTTCACGTTGGGTTCACCAAAGATGTCGAAGGGTTTTCGAAAGCAAAGTCGCAACCACAGAGGATCTTGATTAATTTCAGGATAGAAGATCAACTGAAGCAAACAATCAAGACAAATATGATGCCAAGTAGCAATTGTATTACTGCCAAGTTATCTCTGAGCATAGAGAAACATCATAACAAATCAGACAGGGCCACCACATCCTTTATATCATCAAGCTCTATTGCAGTAAATTTGGTCACAATAGTATCCAAAGACTCTCTTGCAGATGATAGCACCTCTATAAACTGAATAGTAGGACTTGTAAAAGCACAAGTTCTCATCTCAAGGATTAGCAATTTTCAGAAGTACTTGGTTTACTGAAGCAGGTTTATGTCAGTCAAGAGAGACTGTGGTGTATTCGCAACACAGTCAACTAATGGTTTTCCCTCATACACAATGACCCTTTCAACCAGGTATGTTGCCATAATGAAGTCATGCTCAACAACAAATGCAATCTTTTTAGCATACAAGATAAAGCGTTTGATTACTTTTGCTGCCACAATTCGCTGCTCTGAATCAAGGTAAGCACTCGGCTCATCGATAAGATATATGTCTGCAGGCTTTCCGAGGCACAAACATAAAGCAACCCTCTGCAATTCTCCGCCAGACACAATCACTTCAATCTGCGAGATCTATCATTCTATGGAGCCATAAGTGGTATAGATCCAGGTGCATCTGGGTCACTCGTGTAGTTCTCAAAGTAAAGTACTTCTTGTTATGCAGAGTTGCAAGGTCTCTTCACACTAGGTCCAGGATATAAATTCAATTTAATGTCGCAGGTAACTGCGTGCTGCTTCTTGATTGTGCCATGAGTGAGAAAGGTAAATACAATTCAATCAATGGGAATGAGAGCGGAAGCACACAAGCGATGATTGGAGACTTGGTGTGCTTGGATGTTAAAATGAACGTGTGAAAACTAGTATCCAGCAATGAAGTCTGGCTCCATTTGAGTCTGTTTTACAAGGTTAGATATGCATACACTGGCTCGAATTATCAAGCGGAAAAGTATCACAGTGCTGCCATGAGATTTCGATCAAACCCCTGACGTCGCAAATAACTCTAGGGAGTTTCTGCCGTAGGAGGCGAGCAGAGAGCACGAAGTGTGAAGGGCGAGCCATGCTGTTTTTGACCGCACGGTTGTCACCGAGGCAATGCAAAGACAACTTCGAGCCTGGAATTGAAAACCTTAACATGACTCCGATTCCGAGCTTAATGGACAGCAGAGAAGCTCCCGCGATCAAATGGAACAAGCAATGTCGGAATCACGCACAAGGGAGATCCTGTGATCTATTCGTAGGAGACAAAACACGGCTCGCTGTCGGCAGTTGAGATCTTGGACTTAAGCAGAAGAGGGAGATTCACATCTTGAGTAGTGAATCGGATGTAAGGGAATCTCAGAGGGAAAAATTAACAAGTGCCGATAGAAGCACAGAAGGAGACGTTTGGATGAGGTGAAGATTGACAGGTTCACCATAGCCACAGCTGGAAAGCACAGTTTATATGATTTTCTTCCCCAATTACGCACTAATGCTCCTCCAGGCTATCATCTGAGACCATGAATGCAAAAGAGTGAGTAGGTCCAGATGTAGAGACCCCCGTTTTTTCCAATCCACTCCTGCGGCTTACAATCCTCCGGTCCTCTCATCGCTACTGCCATAAAAATCTTCGCTTTTTCTCCCCTTCTGACTAGTAAAGCAGGCCCAAATTGGCTTTTTCTGAAAATAGCATCTTGTTTAGGTAGTTGATTAAAAACATTTCGTGCATCTTCCATCCTCTGACATTGCATTGCATGTCCCTAAAGAGATCCAAGGCAGTGAGATTGAACCCATTTTGAATATATCCTGACATTAAAGCATTCCATGACACTTTATTTCTTCCCAACAAGCCCTTGAAGACTTTATGCGCTTCGTTTAAACTTCCACATTTGACATACATGCCAACCAGAGCATTATTGATTAATTCCTCTTGCTCCAAACCCTCTTCCACGAAGAACAAAAGTATAAACACAACAACTAAATATGTACAAAGTATCAAATCCCACACACAACTTTTGGGTGGTTTTCACACCTCAAATGTGCAGCAATACAACAGTAGGAGGGTCTTCTCCTAACATTCACGTGGACATCTCCCCAAGCCCACAAGTCCAAGTTTTTTTTCGAGTTTATTCTCACATAAAGAAATGATTTAAGCACACTTAATTTCATAAGGAAGAATGCATTTTGCGCTTATCGTTAATGCATATGGTAGCGATAAATGCACACTTGATAAATTATCTCTTTAAACATTAGACAAGGTTGGTGCATATCATGAAATTAGAACTTTTCATTTCTAGAATTTTCCGTCTTAGGAGATTAGCTGCATGTTGCTAATTTTGGTGAATTTCCAAAGTAATGAGTCTAAACGCCTATTACTTAGGGCAAAGCAATGAAATTGTTAAGTGCATTAGCTGTGAAGGAAATGAGTATCTTGCATTTAGCCACTAATTCCCTTCGTTATGATTCGCACAAGGAAATTATTAATTTCCATTTCATGGCATGAAAATGAACTCCGGTCTTGTAAGTTTCATGAAAAAAGGATGCTTAGAAATGTATTAAATAAATATTAGCCTTAGTGTCGCATGAACTTCATTTTCAAGGTTGTTGTATCTAGGGGTTGCAGGTTACAAATTCGCAAACCTCATTTTGTCAAGTTGCATTTGGAAAAGATTGCATGGCTTATTAAAGTATGGAATTCAAACACTTAGACAAAAGGTTGTAGGCATTATTTCTTGAATGCAAATCCTAGTAGGTCCTACGTAAGTTATCCTTCAATTTATCATGCGTTTTGACTTTAACAAGGAAGGATAGGGTTATTGCAAATCTAGTGGTACGTAGAAGCAATGAATCGCGTGTTTACGTGAATTGTGACATGTTGCAACTAGTTTCTCCTTTAGATCAAGTTCATATCTCTAGGAATGGTTCATCCTTGTCGCAAGACAAGTAGATTGGATTATCTAAATCACCTAGCCCGCAATGAATTTGTATAGGCATGGTTCAATCAATACGATAAATACCCGAAGTGCTAACTAGGGGTTTAGCACATTAAGGATTTGGCCTAGTTTCATACTTGTTGCCAAGTCAAAACCCTCATACCCAAAGGTCCTACCAACATTCACATAATGTTGGGTCAATTGGATGCTCATGCAAGTAACAATCTAGGGTTTCCACCCTAAGGATCATTTGTTCAAATGCTAAAACTCGGATTGAGTTGGAATCCCTAGGAGCAAATGCTGCTCAATGGATAAAATGATCCCATGGAATAGATGTGACACTTGTGCAACAAGTTGCAACATCCCATGGCCTTGTGGTTTGATCACAAGGGAGTTTTGCCATTCCTTGGAATGAGGTTGGCAGGTTCTTATGCAAGTTTAACTTGCAACAGGATGAGTAATCATCCTACTACATCACCTTTCTTGGGAAAAATTATCAAGTTAAGGGAAGCTAGGTATTTGCTTGGAGGCAAATGATCAATCAATTTAGAGCGACATGGTGGCCAGGATTTACTGTTAAATTATGAACCCTAAGGTATTGATTAAGTTGGGTTAACATGGTATGGCCCTAACCCAAGGACAAAAGTGTGAACAAACGAACCCTTGGGGATCTTGCCAAGTCGCAATTGATCCCAGATCGAATGTTGGATGCATTCGGAGAGAAGGACTCACTCCTTAGCAGTTTGTTAAAAATAAACAACCATTGGTTTAATTGTGCTTGTAACAGTTTAGGAGCACTATTTGCATTGTTTTCTCAATGAACTAAATGATGAAAAGTAATTAATGCTTCAGGTTGAAGGCCTAAAGGGAGAGGCAGAATCAGTTATCCCCGACTGTCTGCGTGACCCTAACCAAGGGGATTGTTAGTCGCACTGGGAACTTGGACCGAACCCGTCGCATGAGGTCTCTCCGTTGGGCACTACTTGGAGTAGCAGGACACTTGGGTGCCAGGGGGGGCTCTGGCTGTAAATCCCTCGCCTTTCGGGCCCTGCACAAGAGGCCAATGTGACTCGGGATTGGATCTCGAGGCCCGCATACTAGTCTACGGGCGGAATCTTGGATTAGTGATCCCTGTGGATTCCTGGATAAGCTTCGGGTGGATTATGGATAGACTTTGGGTGGATTTTGGATTAGCCTGTGAGCTGGAATTTATGGATGTATTCCAAAGATAAATAAGATAACCTGTTGAAAAGGAACTTGTTTGACAATGTTTTTCTATGTCAAGTGCTAAGATTATGTGAAGGAACCGGTGTCTAATTGGCTATTTAAAGAAGCTTCTAACTAAATGTGGTAGGTAATTAGACAACTAAAGCAACCCTGAGGAAAGTGCGGTGATTGTGGCCATGGGTCCATCCTACGGATGGGTGGTCCCGGTTGGCCGAGAAATTTTCTCAATCAAAATGGACAGCAAGAATCTCTTCTCGAAGGAAATGAACACCAAGGGTGCTGACCTAGGTTTTAGGTTACTAGAATCCCAATTTATGATGTTTTAGGAGAACAGAATGGGACTATGCCTTATGGGCAGAGAGATTGAGCCTTGCATCCCTCACATTTTCCATTCTCCTTGAACCAAGTGCAGCATGAATCTGCTTCGTCCCTGGTGCTTCTGCGTAAAGTACTTCGCTTGGGGTTCGACGCTAGTTGCTGTTTAGGAAAGTGACCATTAGGGGAAACCCTGATTCAGGTTGGTCCTAAGTAGAAACGGTCGGAATACTTCCGCTACGTGGCAGACGCGGGAAGTCCTAGATCTCAAAACCCATATTATTCCTTGGGAGTGCCAGGTGGAGCTTTCTAGACTCTCTTTCCAATTAACTGCTAAGATGTGTCTTGAAAGGGAATAGGTGGACACATTACATAACAATCAAACTGACATTAGCCAACATTGAAGCTTGTCATAAAAAATCCATCACTAAAGTCAGTACACCCCCAATCAACAGGGAAAAATGTACATACCACTGCCAAAGCCTGACACAAGTCAGTGTCTAGTCAGTAAATAAAAAGCCGAATCAGCCCAAGTCTATGTACATGGACCAAGGCATATCAATCATATATCATCCACAAGGAGATCTCAGTCTCAAGTATCCAAAAGCTCAATATGCATAACGCGCACTGCTCAATGTCTAATAAGTATACAAAGATTCTCTCACTAGCACAAAAGCTATAAGTGCAAAGAAAATAGGCTCAAACAAAGCATGTAAGAGCACCAGATAGAGTATCCAAGATCATACATCAATAAGGCAACCAAAGCATATGATCGATGAAGTATCCAATGATAGCATCCAATGTCATGAAGACAATCCCAATCAATCTCTGACGAGCCAAAGGAAGACCAAAATAAGCTCCACTATATCCAAAGTCAAGCCCAAACAAGGCTCAAGTAGCATTCAAGTCCAAACAATGTAACTAGCATGTGTAGATAGTATAAGCATCAAGCATGTACCAATGGGTCATACATAGACTACATGTATAACATCTATCATAAAGCATGAAAGTGTAGACCAATGTCAAGTAAATACCAACAAATATGGAGCTCAAACAAGGCTCAAAATACATTTTGAAACCATCCAAAGCATTTTGCAACCTTCATTTGCATCCCAATAGTCATATGAAACACCCAGAAAGCACCTCTAACCAATAGGCAAAGAATAAAGTGACTAAATAAGCTTCATCCTTGGAGTGTACAACAATGATTTACTATGTAAAATTGAGTATTTCATACCACTAAGTCAGCTCCAAATGATGGCCAATCAATAGGCATACATTCCCCTAACATTTGGGGACCATTTGAGACTAATCGGGTATCAAATGTCAAAGCTATCCAAGAAAACACATAAAGTGTTGATGTAACATTATTTGTGGCTGCTTATGGACTATGAAAAACAAACTTTGACTGAGGTAAATCAGTCCATAAAGCAATGCCACTGATAAACAACCAATGTTGAGCATTAAGGGGGTGTTTCCAAGTGCCAAATGAAGTGTTTTCAAGTTGCCAATGAGTGCCAAGGGAGGGCTGAAATAAAAAATGATTTTTGTAAGTCTTCAAGCTAGCCCAAACAAGGCTTATTTTTTTGGGCATGTTGCTAGTCCACATGGAATTAATGGGGTGGAAGTGGGGCTCAAGTAGGGCCTAAAGAAGGCCTACACAAAGCCTTGTCAAGCCTAATCAGACAAGAACCAAGATATGAAATGGGGGAGCTCCAATGGTTGGAGCTATGGCTACCCCTTCCTGTTGTACCTTGCAAACTAGAATAACCACTCAAAAAAATGCTTCAATACCTTTGAAGGAATCCCGTAAGGGTGCCCAAATGGGTAGGGTAGGTTCTCTAGAAGCTAGGGAGTGATCGAGCTTGAAGGAGTCTGATATGGCTACCAAGAGTGAGAAAGAATGGAGTAGGGACTCAAATGAATGCTAAAGGATTCACAGACTAAGCTCGAACGCTCAAGCAACCATGCTCTGATACCAATTGAAAGGTGAGAAGGATCAAAGCTTGCACACAGGAGAGCTATGGCAGAAGAGCAAGAGCAAGAGAGAGACAGAGAGACTCACAATGTGGGAAATCCAATAGTCACAATGTGTGACTGGCCTTCCCTTTATTCATCTATCACTAAAAGAATAAATAATAAAGTGACGATGATGGGCGTCCACCACCTGCACCGTTGTGTAGGCATTGGTACTATCAGTGTAGTAATATCTAGGCGGCTAGGTGGAGGCGCCTTTACTCCCAACACATACTAAGACTTCACTTATGTGTGTCTGCAACTATTGAACTTGCTAGGGTGGAATTTGCATGTGCTCTACTTGCATTTTCCCACAATCTTAGTAATTATAGAGCATCAATCCAAAGCAAAGTTACAATTTTCGCTAACTTATATTAGGCATTTTTCTCAATTTATTTGACATTCCTAATGGAATATTTAAATCTTTTAGCTTGAATTGGGCTTTGATCTTAGGCAAAGTAGGTGACATGTCCTTGATCATTGGCATGATTTGGGTTCATAATCTCATTTTCTTTGATGTTAGGGAGTAGCTATGCATTAGAAGTTGTTGTAAAGGAACCTAGTTCAATTCATTATAATCCCACAAGTTCTCCCAAGGTTTGATACTTGTGAAAGTAATATGATAAGACAATTTAGGATTTTCATTAAGAATAAATATCTTCCCTTTAAATATGAAAGCAGTGCACCACATAAACAATCCAAGTGAGGAAACACTCCTTTCCTCCCCACCCAACCAACGCTAAGTATTTCAAGATATGGTTGCAAGGCCCCTACTAGGTTAAAGAAATGAATGCTAGCAAGGAAGAGACGTTGTTGGCTTATGTTAGTCTATTGATGTAGCCTTTAAGGATAGATGACCATGTTTATCATGGATGTGATAGTTTCTAACATGTAGTTTCCATGCTAGATTGCATTTTCAAAAATAGATTTATTGGGAAGGCTATATTCGTGCTTGGTTCAACTTGAAGAAGAGATGGTTCATTATCACCCTTGGCTACCAAGCTTCTCTCTTGAATATTTTCTTGTATTAGAGTGCCATGTGTAGGTTTCCTTGGAGCTCATATTAAAATATTTCATCCTTCCTAATAAACGTCTTATATGTCTTACTAAGCCAAGTCCTCCTACACGGCAACATGGGGAGCCATTCACTATAACCACCATACTCAACCACTTTGCTTACATACATATATAGACCCACATATTAAGTGACAACTGTATGTATACATATGCAAGTGCATGATTATGTATCACTTTACATACTATTACTTATGTAAATGTCCACTTACTACAATTTAAAAAATGTACTCCATTTGATGTGTTTTCTTTAGGTCCACCAATCTAATGTGCTCTCTGTATGATGCCAACAGGCATATTCCACGGTGGATTCTGTGCCACGGTGGATTCCGTGAGGTTTTGCAGTGGATTTCGTAAAAAAACTTTAGCGCGGCTTATACAAAAAGTGGATTCTTTGTGCGAGAAGTGGATGGGGATGCCTATCCTTTTCGGGCGTTTTGTTAATTTTATGTGTACATGGGTGATTCCATAGCGGGTGATTCCGAAACATACATATTTAAATTAATAAACATTTACTGGTTTAGAGTGCGCACTCATTATAAATTAAGGTTAGGATTGATTTCTAACCAATTTATTTATGTAGCTGAAGATTGCTAGGTATTCACTTTTGTCGATTTAATTGCATTATTTTTCTAACAATTGTGAATGCTTTAGTTAATGTGTAGAGAAAGTAGCGGTGGCAGTGGGAAGCATTGGAGGATAGCGTGTATTCAAGTTATCGTCTATATTTTGATGGGCGTGTATCTTAGGCATGGCACCTATATTTTGTTGCGCTTATTTATCAAAGCACTTGATATTTATTTATTATCTTTGTATAAGCATGGGTGCACGATTTAAATACTTGTATTGGACATTGTATTTGGGTAGCATCTGACTTCTTGGGCACCCATTAGCTTTAATTATTTATTGGCACAAAAGCAAACTCAAAAGCTAAAGTGTGCTATTTTGTAATTTGGGCTATTATTTGAGCTTGAAGATAAATAACATATTAAATACATGCTTTATGGAGTGCTCATACAAGGCATGGGGGGAGATTGTACCCAATTGGTCTCTTGTTCATGTCATGCAAGATTTCTTCATTGCTTTTTGTGTAAAAAGTAAAGTTCTTTGTTCTTGGGGACCTTGTGATACTCACTACGCACGCATACAACGAGTGGCTTGTGCACCAGTGGTATTAGAGCGAAGCTAAGATCGAGAGCTTCCAATCACTTACCATCTTATGCAAAGGCAGAGCTCGTGGAAGGATCGAGCTCTACAGTCAATTTTGTCGCGAACGGTTGATACTAGCGTGTTCCAAGCAGTGAAGAACCCCCTTCTGCACTCTGTGATCGCGAAAGGCCAGCCTTTGTAGGTGAAGGACTGGCGGAAAAGTTCCTTCCTCAAGTCGTCAATATACAGATAAGCCTCCATAGCTTCACACCTTTAAGCTTAAGCCAAAAGCTTATTAAGCTTAACATTAAGCTTAATTAAAAAAAAGCTTCACAAACAAAATTTTCGCGTCTGTGGCGGCACTATGTACTACCCACCGTCGATGCTGGTGAGGACATACTCATGTCCTTTGAATCCACGCTTGATCACAAAAACTTAAAGATTTTAAGCCCTCCAAGTATTCCTAGCTTTCTTAATCCTGTAAGTCACAAAGGTCACTAAAGACTTACTCAACAACTATCATAAAGATAGTTCACACGCAGAAGCACATGAATAAGTCTATTGCTCTCTCGAAGTCCCTATTCACACCTGCAGACTTGCTGAACCAGTTTCAGCAAATGCAGAAGTTCATACACAGTTCCTACGCAACACTATTCTTTTGGAAGACGGTTGTGACAACGAATACCGTAAACGTAAAGGAGAAAGACTACAAAAGCCAAACAAAATATACAAGCCTTGTAAACCCGCCTTTGAGCTACGCTCATCTCGCTAATAAGATTTTGAGAGTGTGAGGTCTTTTGGATTTTGTAGGATGACTGATCAAAACATGAACGATCTTATGACTGAAGGTGATCTACCCGAACCAACGATGGAGAAAAAGTTGGATTTGATTATGATGTAGCTCGAAGAAGAATGAAGAGCCCGACAAGCTTTGCAAGTTCAATTGGCCAATCTCCAACGATCTACTTGCACCGACCAAGATGAATCGCAACCCGAAGATCTTATACGACGTACCATGGATGCAACACTTGAAGCTCAATCCATTCGCAAAGAAACAAAGATAAGTAAAAGAAACTTCAAATTTCGTACTTTCAATGGATCACGCGATGGAAAGACTGTACTTGCTTTTATCAATCAATTTGATGATTACTTCCATGAAGAAACATATGCTAAGAAAGACAAAATTAAATGTGTCACTAACCATTTAGTTGATCGAGCATCCTTATGGTGGACTATGGTCCGCAAGAGCATTGATTGCCCTACTACATGGGAGACTCTCCAAAAGAAATTTTTGTAGAAATTCCTTCCTCCTCAATTCCATGAAAAAGCCATTAAGCAATGGGATCTTCTACAACAAAGGGATCGCGAACCTATTTCTCAATACACTGAACGTTTCTGGAATGCTCTACTGCAACTACGAATGCTCGAAGATGTACCTGAAGCAACTCATAAACGCAAGTTTATGTTTGGCCTACTTGGACATTTCTATGCGGAAGTCAATATGTTCAAGCAAACAACCCTTGAAGATGCAATTTCCTTGGCTCATGACACTAAAGACAAGATTCGAGGACGAGAGAAGCGACCACAACAATTTTCAACTAATGGTAACTTTGGTTCCAAACAATTCATTCTTGGACACAACCACATTCATTGCCATCAAACACCAATCTAAACTCTAAGCCATCCTCACAGTCGAATCCCAACATTCCTAAACTTCTTGTCATTACCAATAATGTATCTAAAGCAAAACCCATAGTTTGTTACAAATGCCATCAACCTAGACATCTAGCAGCCAATTGTCAATTGAAAAAGCCACATGTCCATATCAATTATCTAGGAGCCATGGAAGAAGAAGAACGTGAGGAAATGCCGGACTTTACGGAATATGATAACATTGATACTACTTCGAATACTTTGCTAGGTATGCCAACTCCTCATTCTTTATTAACAATGAAATGTTTTGTGCATGGTAAAGAAGATACTATTTTACATGATGATGGAAGCACACATGACTTTATTTCTGCAAAGTTAGTCAAAGAATTGAATTTACAAACTGTTTCTACACATTATCGCATCAAGGCTGCATTCCTAGGTACAAGATATAATGGAAAACAAGGGGTGAATAATTTAGAAATTAAAATTGGTGAATATACTGAATGAAGAAATTTCCTAGTTGTACCTTTGCAGTCTAGTGACATTATCTTAGGAATGCCTTGGCGTCATCAATACAATCTTGACATAGATTATTCTACGCATTTAATTAAAATTTATTTTCAAGGAAAACAAATCACATTGCATGGTATGCATACTTCCAATAATTTTTCACTTCTTACTCATACTCAAGCTAAACGTGCATTACGTAAAAGTAGCAAATCTTATTTAATATGGATGAATGAACTTCAAGCTAAAGAAAAATAGATGCATCTTAGGCATAAATAATTTCTTGTCCAAATTCAAGATTGTTTTGCTACTTATTTACCACCTGGATTACCACCTTCACGTACTGAAGATCATAAGATAGATTTAATTCCTGGAACACAACCACCATGTAAAGCACTATATAGACATAACCAAATTGAACAGAAAGAAATTCAAAATCAAATAGAATAATTATTTAACAGAGGATTAATTAGACCCAGTAGTTATCCATTTGGTGTACCTGTCTTATTAGTAAAGAAGAAAAATAATACTTATCTCATATGCATTGATTATTGTGTCCTAAACAAAATTACTGTTAAGAATAGATATCCGATTCCTAGGGTAGATGATCTTATGGATAAGCTACAAGGATCTGCCATATTTAGTAAGATAGATCTTAAATCTAGCTATCATCAAGTAAGATTGGACAAATCTGATATATTCAAATTTGCATTTAGAACACAATTTGGACACTAGGAATTTTGAGTTATACCTTTCGGTTTAACTAATGCACCTACCACATTTAGTCGTATGATGAATCGCATATTTTTGAAACATCAGCATTGTGTCATAGTATTCTTTGATGACATATTAGTATTCACTAAAAATGAGGATGAGCATTATGAACATTTTTCTTTAGTTTTTAAATTGTTAAAAGATAATCAATTATATGCTAATCCAGAAAAGAGTGAATTCTTCCAGACAGAAATAGAATATCTAGGACATATTATTTCATCAAAAGGTAATAAAGTCGACCCTAAAAAGATAGAAGCAATTTCAAATTGGCCCATACCCAAAAATGTGCATGAATTATGTTATTTTCTAGGTCTTGCTAGCTTTAACAGAAAGTTTGTGAGGAATTTCTCATTACTTGCATTACCTTTGACAAAACTTTTAAAGAAGGGTATTGTGTATAACTGGTCTGACAATCAACAAAAATCCTTTGATTTATTGAAATATGCTTTAACTCATGCTCCTGTATTACAACTACCTAACTTCAATAGACCATTCTTCTTAGTAGTTACTGATGCTAGTGGATCTAGAACAGGAGCCATCCTTATGCAAGATAATCATCCCATAGCCTACTCTAGCTGCAAACTCAAACCATCTGAACTTAAATATTCTACCTATGATAAAGAATTGCTAGCTGTAGTATAAGCCTTACGTCAATGGAAACATTATTTAATGGGATCTGAATTTATGATCAAAACTGACCAACAAAGCATTAGACATCTTCTTCGTCAAGCATAAATATCTGACCGACACATTAAATGAGCCGCTTTTATTCAAATTTTTCATCCCCTTATACAATATCAACTAGGAAAAGAGAATGTTGTAGCTGATGCTTTGAGTAGAAGACAAAAAATTCACAATATTTTTGTGATATTGAGGGCTGAAATGATGAACGGGTTGCCTCTTACCCATCCAACCTCCAATCCTCACTAAGAGAACTAAAGAGGGGCACCACCTAGCCAAAGAGAGGATGGGCTAGGACATCCCTATTCTCAAAGAGAATCAAGAAAGCCAAGACACAAATTTACAAGAGAGAATATATGTGCTAGACACCATATTGGAATATAAGAGAGAGAGATGAGAGGAGAGGGAGACAAGAGGAGAAGAGGTAGAAGAAGCTTGCCATTATGCTACATGGAATGAGAAGATGAGAAGAGATGGAGATAATAGGAGAAGAGGTAGAGGAAGCTTGCCATTATGCTACACAATAAAAGAACTCACTCATAGCTTCCCTCAAAGAGATGAGGGTATTCTAGAATGCTCTCATGGACTTGTCATTCTTCTTGTTCTCTTTTCTCAAAGAGAATCAAGAGAACCAAGACACAAATTTACAAGAGAGAATACATGTACTAGACACCATATTGGAATATAAGAGAGAGAGATGAGAGGAGAGGGAGACAAGAGGAGAAGAGATAGAAGAAGCTTGCCATTATGCTACATGGAATGAGAAGATGAGAAGAGAGGGAGATAATAGGAGAAGAGGTAGAGGAAGCTTGCCATTATGCTACATAATAAAAGAACTCACTCATAGCTTCCCTCAAAGAGATGAGGGTATTCTAGAATGCTCTCATGGACTTGTCATTCTCCCTCTCCCTCCTTCCTTCTTCATTCTCCATGGGCTCTTTATATAGCCTTCATGAGGGACTAGATTAAGCTAATCTTCTTGATTAACATAATCCTAGATGATGTATGGCATCTTTGAAAATATGGAGAGTAGTGGATGGGACAAGTCCCCACCTTGGTCATCATACAAGAAGCCAAGGGTGGTGGTAGACAAAATAGAGAAATGGAGCTAGATTACAAGAGGTGGGTACCCAAAGCACATTATTATAATATATTTACAAGAAGGATAGAGTGGAAAGTTGGTGTGGTGAAAGAGAGAAGAAAATTGCATATAGCCAGCAGTCTGCGCCTTCGTAACTTCAAATCCGTGAGGAATTTGGAAAAAGTTTCTTCTGCAACTTTGTAGACCAGATCGAAACCGATCGGCCGACGCGAGAATTTTCTTGAAATTCGCTTTTTCTTGGGAGTTATTGAGATTATAAAAAAGGGCTTCCAAAAGTTGCTTTGACTTTAGTATCCCATATGTATATAAATACATATAAGCATGTGACAAAAGGGGTCCATGCTTGTAAGCTTTTGTGCAAGATCCAAATGACACCATGATGTGGATATTGACTTGTGTGCAAGGGTGAGGTGTCCTCTAATGATGGTGATAGATTCCAAATCTTAGTGATGCAAACGGATCCCATATGTAGTTGGAGGCTAGTCCTTTGAAAAATCTATGCATTCACTCAACTCCTAGGTGTAATCCATTTTCATCTTCACTAAGATAACCATCCCATTTACCCTTTACATTGACGTGCCTTCTAAGAACTTGTTCCCCCCATTTTCTAGAGTTATCATAATCGAGAAGCAATGTAGCATACCTAGTGCTTGAAGAGTAAACCTAAAGTGATATGGTAAGCTCTTGATAGGGGCTTTGGCCAAATTTTGTGGTAATGATCCGGGTTGTAAAAAACCCGGATCAATATCATTTGATTCCCTTATCCCTATGAAAGATACTTATCATCAAGATCCTACTTTTCAAGCTGATTGGAATAAACTAGTTGCAAATAATTGGATTCCTATTGATTCATTGCCTTACAATAATGGATTCATGTTTTATGAAAAAAGATTATGTGTAACAGTTCCATTTAGATCATTTATTTTGCATGAAATTCATTGTCCTCCATATCAAGATCATAGAGGAATTATATCTACTTTGCGTACATTGACTGAAGATTTTTATTGGCCACATATCGACACTGATGTATCTAACTTTGTATCTGAATGTTTAGTTTGTCAACGAGTTAAAAGACACCATGGTAAACAATGTGGTTTACTAATGTCATTATCTATTCCATCACGACCATGGGAACAGATTTCATTGGATTTTATCACTGGTTTACCAAACACTAAAGCTAACCATGATATGACTTGGATTGTTGTAGACAGGTTTAACAAACAAGCATATTTTATTCCATGCAAGAAAGCTTTAACTGTATCTCAAGCTGCACAAATGTTTTTAAAAATTGTTTTCACTAATCATGGTTTATCAAAAGTTATTATATCCGATCGTGATTTTAGATTTTGTAATAATTTTTTGATTAATTTATTTGCTAACTTAGGAACAAAGATTGATTTTTCATTTGCATTTCATCCTGAAACAAACGGTCAAATAGAAGCTACTAACAGTACTACTTTAGATCTTTTGCATGCTTATACCATTTCAATACCACACACATGGGATACACATCTACAATTACTTCAGTTTGCATACAATAATAGACCACATACTGTTACAAAGAAAGCACCATTTGAAGTTATTTATGGATATCAATTGCCTACACTTGTTGCATCATTATCAAACAAAATTCAAACTGCTAATGATATTGCTAACATGCATGCCACTATTTTTGATGAAGTTAAAGATATGATTTCCAAAGCCTAGCAATCATACACAAAAAAAGTAAACAAGAAAAGATAGGCTATGAATTTTAAAGTTGATAATTATTTTTGGTTACGAATAGAAAAACGTAGATTACAAAGTGTAGATAAACACCCAGTTGTGAAATTAGAACCTAGATTTTATGGACCATTCAAGATCATACATAAAAGCAATGACAATGCATTTAAACTAGAACTACCACAACATTGGAAAATCCACAACACCTTCCATATCAGTTTATTACAACCTTTTAGAGGCCAATTACCTGTACACCCTATCTATGAAAACCCTCCTTTGCTAGATGATGAAACTGAAATCCTTGAGCCTGAAACTATTATCGATAGTGACTTTATGATCACTAGAACTGGCTGAAGATATTCTAGATATTTGGTCAAGTTTAAAAATCATCCTGTTGAAGAGGCCCAATGGATGCACGCTAGAGACTTAAATGCTTTTCCTACTTTGTTAGCTCCACATTGAGCTAATAGTAGTTGAGGACAATTGCTATCCCACCTCGAGGGTATGATGCCAGGAGGCATATTCCATAGTGGATTCTGTGCCACGGTGGATTCCATTAGGTTTTGCGGTGGATTCCGTAAAATTTTATTACTGGGGCTTATACACAAAGTGGATTCTTTGTGCGAGAAGTCAATGGGGATGCCTATCCTTTTCGGGCGTTTTGTTAATTTTATGTGTACATGGGTGATTCCATAGCGGGTGATTCCGCAAAATACATATTTAAATTAATAAATGCTTATGAGTTTAGAGTGCACACTCGTAATAAATTAAGGTTAGGATTGATTTCTAACCAATTTATTTATGTAGCTGAAGACTGCTAGGTATTCACCTTTGTTGGTTTAATTGTATTATTTTTCTAACAATTGTGAATGCTTCAGTTGATATGTAGAGCAAGCAGCAGTGGCAGTGGGAAGCATTGGAGGATAGCGTGTATTCAAGTTATCGTCAATATTTTGATGGGTGTGTATCTTAGGCATGGCGTCTATATTTTATCGCGCTTATTTATCAAAGCACTTGATATTTATTTATTATTTTTGTATGCGCATGGGTGCACGATTTAAATACTTGTATTAGACATTGTATTTGGGTACCGCCTGACTTCTTGGGCACCCATTAGCTTTAATTCTTTATTGGCACAAAAGCAAACTCAAAAGCTAAAGCGTGCTATTTTGTAATTTGGGCTATTATTTGAGCTTGAAGATGAATAATATATTATATACATGCGTGCTTTGTGGAGCGCTCATACAAGGCATAGGGGGAGATTGCACCCAATTAGTCTCTTGTTCATGTCCTGCAAGCTTTCTTCATTGGTTTTTGTGTAAAAAGTAGAGTTCTTTTGTTCTTGGGGACCTCCTGACGCTCATTACACGCGCATACAGTGACCAATCTGTGCACCACTATAGGTCCATGTGAACATTTATGTGGCAGAGTTCTAATGTCCTTGCTACATGGGGGAACATGTTGGGGTGCCTATTTATGTTTTGGGATAAGAAGTTTGATTTCATTGATGGCTTAGTAGTGGCTAGTATAATGCATGATTGTCACTTGTCTCTTCCTTTGCTTGCTCTTTAAATCATGCCAAAGCTACTATTTAATCACTCCTAGTACTTAACTGCCAAAGTGGATATAGCATAGTACATCCTACTAAGGTATACATGGCACATATTAGGTTTCTAATTTTTTACTTCTCATTTGTACCTTGCATTGGAAGGTGAGACAATGCTTGAATAAAACATACACCATAACATTCATAGAGGAAATTAATCACCTTGAAGAGGAGAGGCTTGTCATCATAAGGGCTGCAAAGTTCAATCAAGGCTGCATGAAACTGTTAACATATGCTACTAGGAATCATAGTTGTCTCTTTTAGAATTGACGACAAAACAACACCTGTGAGATAGGTGGTTTGCTCTTTTTGGTGCCATTGTGGCCATAGCCTTTTTTTGAAGAATGCCTTGGCTAGTGGCTTGAAGAACATGATAGGGGTAGTTTCTTAAACAATGTGATTACCCTAGTTTGCCAAGTCCCAATTGTGCCCCAATAATAACAAAGAGGGCCTTGTGTGGCAACACATTTATAAAACACTCAATCTTCTTCAATTAGGTCATCCCCTATGTTTCTTTAATATGCTAGTAGACCACTATGCCAAAAAATGTGTCTAGTGAAAGAGATGAGGGGGCCGCTATGATGTTGGCCATTTTAGACAATAACTTTAAAAAAAAAACTATCTATCTCACAAATTAAGTTTTTGCAATGTGAAAATTTAAAACTAGTTTGCAAATCACACATTGCTCTCAGTCCAATACAAATGGCTTGCAATTAATGATTCATTACTTTTTATAAACATAATTCAAGTTTAAAAACCTTATTCATAGCTAGTTTAATGACAAGATAGTTAAAAGTTTGGTGAGCAAGCCACATGTGGGCTTTAGCTAAACCTTTCAAAAGTTAAGCAGGCAAAGTAAGTTGTGCATGGCATATGTTCTCCACCCCATGGTTCCACTTTAACAAGTTATGTTTACCTCTTAGGCTTTCTTAAATGAGAGCTTGTGGCATTGCTCTAAAAATGCTGAAGAACATTTTCCCACACAAACATCCCTACATCCTCCAGGAAGCCCACTAATACAATTCTCCACAAGCATGTTAATGAATCATAACTCTACATGCCCATAATACAAGCATCATAGAAATATCATAAAACCCAATCATATCTTGATTTCCTTATGATTGGTACTTCACAATCGTGATTTCTCAAGATTCTATAATGATACCTCAAACTTTTAGAAAGAAAGGTTAGAGATATCAAAAGAATATGATCTCAGGAGCCATGAGTTTGATAAGAGTCTAATGAAAGATGTACACAAAGATACTTAGTGGAATGTTTTGCAATGCTTGAGCTATTAGGCCAATAAAGGAATTAAATAATGTAGGCCAATCCATTGACATTATCTTTAGGTCCATGATATCTGGTAGTATGACTGGTGTTCAAGACTCTACGTAGAAATAGCATGTTATCAACTTCCCAAAAAAGGTGGCGCACATCCATTGTTATAGATTATAGCGTTGCCCTTCAATTGCAATTCAGCACACAGGTTTTATTTTGGCAATGCGATGCCTGTCTGTATTGTGCAAATCGAAATTGGGACAAGTTTGATGGCGCGTATAAATCAGATTATTGCGAGTAATGTCCTAGCAATCCTTTAGTCTTTAGTCTACTGCGCGCGATCGTTCTCTCTCTCTCTCTCGGCCATTGAAGCACAAGGCCGATGAAGCAGGTTGGCGGAAGTGGAAGCCAATCAGGGCAGGGTAGGGGTAAAGGTCTCGTCAAGGGGCTCCTGTTCAAGCGGAAATCCGTTGCGATGGACGAGCAAGAGCTCCAGCCAACTTCGCAGAGGTCCGCGTTCGCTGTCGGCTGTGCCTCACAGGTGAGCAGTACTCATGGCCGCCGCCGTCCCTTTCTCTTTCTTAACTTGAGCAGCCTTTGAGAATATGATTCTTATCTAATCGGATCGGCAGTTTCTCTTCTCATTGCCGAAATACCTCTCTGCACGCTTGATAAGGTGTTAAATCTCAAAACCTTTTTTATATGCAGAAGCTGGATGCCGTGGCGTTTTGGCGCAGGTTGATGGAAGCCAAGCTGGTGGGAAGGGCAGATCCGTCGAGGAGGAGAGGGACCGAAGGTCAAAGCCAATGTTGCCGCCGAGGCCGTTGACTTAGGCCGCTCGCGCTTGGTGGGAAGGGCAGATTCGTCGAGGAGGAGAGGGACCGAAGGTCAAATCCAATGTTGCCGCCGAGGCCGTTGACTTAGGCCGCTCGAGCTGGCTTACATTTACTGATCATATCTATCTTAGTTTCTCTTACTTTGATCAGCCTTTTGGTGATTAAGAAGTTTACTGATGCTCTGATGGTAACTAGGAAGTTTGCGTTCGGATCAATTTTTCTTTAGATGCCGAAGCTTTCACGATTAATAATTATTGTTTTTAGCGGGAGCTGGAAACCCTTAACAGAATCAGATGCTGACTCAACGCCGTATAACTTTGTCTCTGTTTTCAGCTTCCTGTGGGCCGCCTGCATCGTCATATCAAGTCAAGGACGGCAGCAGGAAATCTTAGCGCAACGGCAGCCGTCTACACCGCGGCCGTGTTGCAGTATATGGCAGGCGAGGTTGTTGAACTGGCGGGAAACGTATGCAGAAACCACGGGCTCAAGAGGATCACGCTTCGCCACCTCCAGCTCGCAATCCGGACAGACGAAGAGCTAGACAGATTCTTCAAAGGCACCATCTCTGGTGGAGGTGTCGTACCTTACATAGATGAAGCCCTTGTTCCCAAGTCGTGATCATAGTGATTTCAGATGCATGGCATGGCGCCTTCAGAGACGTGGACTATTTGTTGCAGTCCAAGTTCTAATGTAATGCATGGGAGCTAAGATAGATTTAGTAAGGTTCAAATGGCAAATTTTCCACCAGCAATGATGCCTATCGCAATATCAATTAGAGCTTGTGTGCAATGTATTTTGGTCTTGATAGTTAATTTATTAACGATATCCACTTGAAAGTTTCGACTAAAATACACTAAATTAGTATTCAAATTGCTTGTTTTTATTTTTGAAGAGGTATGCATCAATGAAAATGCCAACATCATTAAATGTTAATGATGATCATCAATATCAATGTGGGAAGCACTCCATGGCCAGCATTACTTAGATGGAATGTTTATTTGTCATGTCCATAGAGGAGAAATCTCCATTTGCAATGTTTCTATAACGAAATATACAAGCTTGAATTGGTCCTTTGTCCATAGAGGAGAAATCTCCATTTGCAATGTTTCTATAACCAAATATACAAGCTTGAATTGGTCCTTTGTCCAGAACTTATTGGGTTTTTTTTTTTGTTTCATTGTTTTTTAGGCATCCTTTGTGCCTTTTGTAGTGTGTGTTTTGTTTTTAATCTAAATGGCAATCCGAACTCCTCCTCCCATCCAATATGTTCCATTGGTTAGATGGAATTATTCTCAGTGGACAAAATTAGATCTTATTACTAAGGCCGGGCTCTCCCAGTTTGTGGCTCTCTCATTGCCACTTACTCTTGATGATCCTACCCTATGTGATGAATTTTTTACCCCTTACATCAAGTGATCTAGCTCTGTTCGAGGTATCATTGCTCTAATGACACCTTGAGGATTAGGAAGGCTTTGTCTCTTCCCTATCATGGGGAATCCTTTCTAGGAGCCCGCAAGCTCTTTCCCAATGCTGATATTTTGAAGCTCTTATAAAGTGTAATATTTCTACTGAAAATATTACGAGGCCATGTGAAGTCTCGGGCAAATGACAATGCCGGCATTGTGGTCACAGACGGTGCGGTCTTTAAATGGTACACCCTCCACGGGCCAATCGAGACTTAGGACTAAGGTTTAATAAAAACCCGCATTCTTCATAAGAACCTCCTCTTGGTAGGAGGCCAAAAGGATAATCGATGGATATATGGCAAATTTTCTTATTTATTATTCCTTCTTTCCCCCAGCCAAAGGTCGTGTTGGAGGGAAGGGAGTGAAGGAGGGAATGATTCAGCATAGCGCTGGAGCTCATAGGGGGCAATAAGCCATGCAGTTGGCCACGTGGGAGAGAGAAGGCTCCCCTCCCTATCTCATATAAACCCCCTGTGGCGGGGGGGGGGGGGGGAAGGGGAGTAAGGGAGGTGGTCGTGAGAAGGAAAGTTGTTGATGGACATTGTCACGATCGGGTGAAGGAGAGAATTCTGAGGGTAAGGGAGGAAGGTAACACCGCCAGGCTGTAGTAGAGAGGAAGAGCATGAGAGAGCCATCCCGCTGCAGAAACCTGAGAGAGAGAAAGCACTTGAAAAAAATGAAGGAAAGGAGGAGCTGAAGGCATCGAGGTGCTGCGCGAGCTCCCGCCTAGGGATTGTGCGATGCCGCCATACTTCGCCTCCTGCCCGCCAACGACCGGCGATAATAGTTATCCCCTCTCCCTCCACGTTGTTTCTGTCAACCACAGAAGCTTCCAAGAAGCTTCTTGGAAGCTTCTAAGGGAGCTCCCTAAGCCCCCTTTCCTATTGGAATTTTCCTTCAAAGTTCATTTTAACCCCCCGATCCATTTAAAACCCGCTTTCCTATTGCCCTCTCAAGTAGGTTTATAAACCCACCCCCCCGAGAGTTAATCCTTTCCAAGCTTGCTTTACACCCCTTTTCCCCCTTGCCCCCAAAAACCCACCTTAGGCCGGGTTTTAAAGACCCTTCCCGTGGAAATCCTCACTCCCGGGTTTCAAAAACCCCTTTTCCATCGGCCCCACAAAGCAGGTTTTTCAAACTCGGAGTTTAAGCCCTTGCATTCCACAAAGCCGTTTTTAAACCCTTCCGTGGATTTTCCCCCACACAAGTTCTTTAAAGGCTCCTATGGCATTCCCACATAAGTTAATTTAGAATCCCTGGTTTCCTTTTTAAAAGCCTTCCATTTCAAGTCTTTTAAATCCATTCCCTACTTTGAGGAAGCAGCCTATAAGGCCTTCTAAAGCCTGATTGCGAAAGACATTGCAATCGGTCAAGGAAGCGGAATCTCAAAGGGAGTTTCGCGTGTGAAGGAGACAGGCCAAGATCATAAGTCTGCGACCAAGACAAGAAGGTCGAAGTCTCGATGGCTCCTAAAAAGGCACAAGGCGCAACCGCAGGAGGATCATCTCCTAACATCCATGTGGACATTTCACCACAAGTCCAGGTTTTCTTCCTAATTTTGATTAACATCGTAATATTTCAATTGTGCATGGATCATTTATGGAATTAGGATGCACTTTTTCGATTGAAATACTTTGGCTAAATTAAAGGAAATAACTTACGATCAAAGAATCGGTCATTTGCATTAAACGAATGAAAGAAGAGAGTATAAGATCTCTATGCATTCCTAGCAAGTGGTTTTTATGCATTGCAAAGTAACAAATTTAGATTAACTAATGCCCATCTTTACAAGTCAAAATTATGATAGTACACTTTGATTATGCATGGAAGGAATAAATCGCATGCCACATTATTGGACATCTTTTCTTCCAAATGATTCTCTAAAGAAGGTTGCTAACAACCGTAGGAAATTGCCAGGCATGGAAATGATTCTAGGGTTGCATGAAGTAGATGAAACTCTAGGCAATTCGCATAAATTTCAATCAATTACGTAGATAGTTACGAAAGGTTGTGTGATGCTCATTCAGCATACGAATAATTCATTCAGAAATGAAATTAGGAAAAGGATGCATGGTTTGTTTTAAACGTAGAACCCTAATGCTTAGTAGCATGAATCTTGAATGCATGTTCTACAAGAATCAATTGAAGTTATGCTGTAACTTAGCATATGCTTCGATTTTAACCAGAAAAGTAAATTGGTTAACCTAGACACCTAAAAATGGTATTGTAAATATATTCAGGAATAGACAAGTAAATTGGTTAACCTAGACACCTAAAAATGCAAGGGACTCGCTTAGGAATGGTTAAATCAATGCAAAACATCCCAAAGTACTAACTAGGGTAGCACGTTGAGGGCGTGACCTAGTTGCACTTATTGCCAAGTTGAAACTCTCATACCCTAAAAACCTGTCCACATTCATGGAATGCATGGACAATAGGACATACCTGCGAGAAAAGATCTAGGGTTTCTACCCTAAGGATCGCTTGCTAAAAAGATGAAACTTGGTTTGAATTTGGAACCCCTAGGACCGATAATGTCAACCCAATGCAATCAAAAATGGATTGGATATGAAGACACCCTATCCTTGTTTCTTATCTAATCTTGATTTCGTGGTTAGAAGACGCCGTTCGATGGGTAGAATAGTCCCATAGGTTAAGTGCGATACTTGTGCAACAAGTTGGAGAGTCGCATGATTTTGAGATTTGATCACAAGGGAATGGCCAATTCCTCGGAATAGGATTGGCAGATTCTTGCACAATTTATTTTGCAAGAGAATGAGTAATCGTCCTGGTATAGCACCTTTCTTGGGAAAAGTGACCAAGATAAGGAAATTAGATATTTGCTTGAAGCAAAGGACCAATCAAAAATTTGGAGTAACATATTCACTATTAACAAAACTTAAGGTATCTGTTAAAATGGGTTAATAGGGTACGACCCTAGCCCAAGGACATACGGGTTAGCAAACAAACCCTTTGGGATCTTGCCAAGTTGCAATTGATCTCGGATCGAGTGCTAAATGCATTCGGAAATAATTATTTGCTCAAAGAATTAAAGGATGAAAAGATATCTAATGCTTCAGGTTGAAGGCCTGAAGGGACAGGAACCCTAAGTTACCCCCGATTGTCTGCCTGACCCTAACCAAGGGGGTTGTTAGCCGCGCCGAGAAGGTGGACCGAACCCACCACGAGAGGTCTCTCCATTGAACGCTACTTGGAGCAGGAGGATGCTTTGGTGCCAGGGGGCTCTGGCCGTAAATCCCTCACCTTTCGGGCCCTGCACAAGAGGCCAATTTGACTCAAGATTAGATCTCAAGGACCGCACACTAGTCTACGGGTAGAATCTTGGATTAGTAATCCCTATGGATTGGTGGATATCCTTCGGGTGGATTATGGGTAAGCATTCGGGGACTGGACTTTATAAATGTATTTCAAAGATAAATATGACAAGTTATTGAAAAGAAACTTGTTTGACATTGCCTTTCTATGTCAAGTGCTATGATTATGTGAAGGAACCAGTGCCTAACAGGCTAATGAAGGGAGCTGATTGATGTATGTCCAACTAAATGTGGTAGCTAATTAGACAACTAAAACAACCTGAGGAAAGTGCGGTGGATGTGGCCATGGGTCCGTCCTATAGATGGGTGGTCCCGGTTGCCTGAAAACTTTTCTCAATCATAAATAACAATAAGAAGATCGTTCGAAGGACACGAACAGCAAGGGCACTGACCTAGAGATTAAGTTATAATAATCTTGATTTATGATGTTTTAGGGGAACCAAATGGGATTATGCCTTATGGCAGAGAGGTTGAGCTTTGCATCCCTCTCATTTCCCATTCTCCTTGAACCAAGTGCAGCGTGAATCCGCTTCGGCCCTAGCGTTTCTATGTAAAATAATTCACTCGGGGTTCAATGCTAGTTGCCGTTCAGTAAATGACCATTAGGAAAAACCCTGATTCAGGTCGGTCCTAAGTGGAAATGGCCAAAATACTTCTGCTACATGGCAGATGTGGAGAGTCCTAGATCGCAAACCTCATGACATTCCGAGGGAGTGCCTGGCAGAGCTTTCTAAATCTCCTTTCTGATGGACTGCTAAAACGTGTCCTGAAGGGAATAGGTGGACACGTTATAGTTGGTATCAAAGCAAACCAACGAAGGATTTGTTTTCAAGAAATCTTTTTTTTTTTAAGTAAAGAAAATGTTACTGTTTTGAACATTTCCTTACTTTTGATGCTGTCTTGCAAAATAATGAAGCATGAAACAGGTTCTTAGTGTTCTGAGTCATGTTTATGACTGCCATGCATTCCGCGGATTATCGACAAAGGGTTGAGATGATGAACATCCTAGATCGTATTTATAACCCATCGCCTTTATACATGGAACGAAAATGGATGGGTGACTTAGGAATCTACTATATAGCTGCCCACCAGTTTGCATACCTTCAAACCAACCTAAAGAGGATCAAGTGGTTGGAAGACCTAAAGATCGTGAAGTTGTTCATTTTTGTGGAGGCTCACGTAAACTCAACTTTACATATTCGAGGTCGGAGGGTTGAGCAAAACTCATATGTATATGAGGAAGTGACCCATGTAATCCCCGCCGACAGGATCAAGGTGTTAGGGTGCTATGAGAAGAATGGGTTCCAAAGGAAAGGATACCCTAATCTTCCGATGACTTACCGATTCTTGAAGATCCATAACCCAAAACCTTACTATTATCCAATTCCCGTAGATAAATGTAATACAATATTATTCTCCCCAAACTAAATGTAACAGTTGCTCTATCATCTCAAGAAATGTTATACTCCGAAAGGGTTACACCCACATAAATGCAATAAGACTTATTTTTATCAATGTCTGTCTTATCCATGAGAATGGATAAAAAGTTAAGTAGTTGAATTGGGTATGAAATATAAATCATAACGATTAACGAGTAATAAAATTACGAAATCTTTATCCAGGCACAACCCCAGGTATAGATTCCTAGTTCGCCTCCTATATCAAGTACTGCCGTAATCCAAGAGAAGAAGTTTCTTCTCAAGCAAATTAAGCTACCTAAATTTGATGGGAAAGGCACATCCGTCCAAGCGGATGTTAAAATTCGGATTGAATCCATGGAGGATTACTTTGAAGCAGCAAGTACTGCACTCGCCAACGAGGCTATGCTCACCAAGGTGAAGCTCACCGGCAAAGCTAGGCTTTAATGGAAGCAATGGTGCAGAGATCAAGGGATCGCAGAAGGATCTGTTACCTGGGAGAAGCTCAAGAAAGCCATGCATGGAAGATACTTACCACATGCGTATCGCATGTAGAAAATGAATGAGTTCTACAAGCTGAAACAATTGGGACTCACTCTTGACGCATACTACTCTAAATTCGTCTCACTTCTTAAGTATGCGCCACAGATGGACATGACACAGCAAGTATCAAAATTTTGTGCTGGTTTAAACCCACCAGTGAAAACCCGTCTCGAATCTATGCGCCCATCAGATCTAGAGGACACACTCATTCGAGCTCCGCCTATAATTCAAGAGGTGCAGGCTAGGCCAAGAGGTAACAAAACTTGGTCTTATAATGACCCAAACAGAGGAGCATATAGGCCTCAAATGAAGAGAGTTCAAGGTCAAAATCGAGGACAAAGAAAGAAAGCAAGGACTAATAATGTCAACAACTTTGTCCCTACCCAAAGCAATGACTGAAACCTCCGTTGTTTCCACTACAACAAGCCCGGTCACTTCAAGAGGCAATGTCCCAAGCTTCGAGGAGAACATCTCCAGGCACCTTTCCAAGGAACGGGCCATGGCCAGGGAGCTGCTTCACGAGGTAGAGGAAGAACCACCAGTGTTGCCAACAGGGAAATGTGCAAAGAAGAAGATCCAACCATGGAAGCAGAGTTTGAAAGGGCGACGGTCTATGCCGCTCTTCATAAGAAAGACCCAAATCGTCAGTTATCGGTGATTCAGTCACCGTCGCACTATCAAGATAAAGGTTTCAAGACCTTGATTGATTGTGGCAATACACATTTCTTTATCTCACCAGCTTGTGCAAGAAGATTAGTGATAGCCACAATAGAAGTACCTACCTTGTTTTTGGAATTAGCAAATGGTCGTGAGGTCACTTGTACCAGGCAAACTACTAGGGTGGAATCCTTTCTGGGAGGAAGGACAACTTCGGTCAAATTCAGAGTCATGAACTTAGGTATCCATGAGTGTCTACTTGGAATGGATTGGCTTAAACCTAACCGCACCCACACTCATTGTGGAAAGGGCCAAATTTCGTTTTGAAACTCTGAAGGGGAATTGGTCTTAACTTAAGGAGAGGCTGGGAAGCCAAAAATTCAATTGGCCAAAGCATCTCAAATTATGAAGGGAGTCAGAAAAGGACTACTTGTATACTTGATTAAGCTCAACAAGTTAGATCAGAGGCAGGAGTCTAGTGAAGAACCTTCATGGCTAAAGGAATACGCGAACGTATTTTCTGAAGAGTTGACAAAACTCCCGGCCCAAAGAGAAGTGGATCATGAGATCAAGCTAGTACCAAGAGCTGCGCCAATTGCAAAGAGACCCTATAGAATGTCCATACCGGAAGCAATTGAGCTAAAGGAACAACTCAAGAAATTGCTAGATCAGGGTTATATCCATCCTAGTAGCTCACTATGGGGAGCTCCAGTACTATTCCTGAAAAAGAAAGATGCAATGCTTCGACTGTGTATTGATTACAGAGGGTTGAATCAATCAACTATCAATAACAAGTACAGTATTCCTACAATAGATGAGCTTCCTGATCCTCTTCAAGGGTGTGAAGATCTTCTCCAAGATTGATCTTAGGTCTGGTTATTATATTAGATAAGGATCAAGGAAGAAGATATCCCAAAGATGGCCTTCAACACAAGATATGGACACTTTGAGTTTCTAGTTATGTCATTCGGGCTTACGAATGTGCCTACTGTTAGCTATATATAGACAGACCTATATATAGTCTGTCTATATATAGCATCTGAGGTCCCCTCTATATATTCTTATCATGTGTGCTCATTTGACACACTTCTGGGGTTCCACTTCTGATATCTCATATCTCTCTTTTCTCCTCTCTTTCTTTCATCTCTCGTCTTCCTCGCAGTTTTCAACACCTGCTTCCTTCAACAGGTTAATGCAAGATATCTTTAGGCCATATCTTGATGACTTCGTGCTCTTCTTCTTCAATGATACGTTAGTCTATTTCAAACAAGAAGATGATCATGAACCTCAACTTCGGATTGTCCTTGAGACAATGAGGGCACATAAGCTATATGCTAAGATGAAGAAGTGAGCATTCTTCAAACGTCAGATTGAATATCTAGGATTCATCATTTCAACAAAAGGAATCTTAGTGGGTCCGACCAAAGTCAAAGATGTTCTAGAATGGCAAATACCAACAACTATCAAAGAAATACACAGTTTTCTTGGATTGACAGGATGGTATAGGGTCTTCATCAAAAACTATGCTTTGATTGCCATACCTCTGACGGACTTACTGAAGAAGCAAACATCCATTGCATGGTTAACTGCCGAACAATCTAGCTTTGATAGATTGAAGTAAAGTTTGGTATCAGTACCTATCCTAAAACTTCCAGACCTCAGTAATGAATTCGAGGTACTAACTGATGCTAGCACGCTAGCCTTAGGTTGTATGCTCATGCAGGAAGGTCATCCTGTAGCATACTCTTCAAGGAAACTAAAGAGCCATGAGAAGAATTATGCTACCCATGGTCTAGAATTGTTAGCTGTTATCCATGCTCTAAAGCTTTGGAGACACTACCTGTTGGGTAACAAGTTTACACTAGTGACTGATCATAAAAGTCTCAAGTGGATCTTTACCCAGAACAAGCTCAACATGAGGCAACGTCGGTGGATTGAAGTGCTGGAGGAGTATGACTTTGAAATCAAGTACCAACATGGAAAGGAGAATGTATTTGCCGATGCACTCAGTCGCAAGCCAATCCTAAATTCTCTAATCTTGCAAAACCCATCAACAACTAGATCTCTAGCCACAAAGGTGTCCATGCCAAACAACCCAATACTTGAGCTAGCTAGAGAGGAAGCATGGCATGATCCATCCTATCAAAAGATGCTAAGGGAGATCCCTATCAAGGACCAGGACCAAAAATTACAAGCTAAGTATCATGATTTCTCTATCGATAGTGGACTTGTCTACTATAGAACGAGGCTGTGTATACCGGCAAGCCTATCACTTAAGCAGAAGATATTGTGGGAAGCTCATGATTTCCCTTTCTCAGGACATCTTGGCTATGCCAAGACCCTCAATGCAGTTAGGAAGAGCTACTATTGGGAGAAGCTTAAAGCTGACGTTCTCAAGCATGGATGACCAAGTAAAGTCAATAAGAAAGGACATCCAAGTCGCCAAGGATAGACAGAGGGCATACGTGGATTTGAAGCGTCAAGATAGAACCTTCGAGGAAGCAGACATGGTCTTCATTCGCGTACGCCCAAAGAAGAGTTCCCTATCCTTATGAGATTGCAAAAAGCTAAGTCCAATGTATTGTGGACCATACAAGATCCTCAAGTGCCTAAGACCTAATTCGTATAGACTGCAACTCCTTAAGAACCTAAAGGTTCATAATGTATTCCATATTAGCCTATTGAAGAACTATGTACATAATCCTAACCATGTACTTGATGACCAACAAGCTATAATGCCTAGTCGAGGACTCCTTGAACTACGACTTGACATGATCTTACATGTTAGGGAGAGACAAGTGAGATCCAGAACCTTGAGAGAATGCCTTGTCCAGTGGAAAGATTATCCCGAGGAGAATGCCACTTGGATGGATGAAAGCACTCTCAACTATCAATATCCGTAGTTTATCTCGAGATGAGAAAATCTCGATTCCTCCAAGGAGGAGAGAATGTAATATTTCTGCTGAAAATATTACGAGGCCGTGTGAAGTGCCGGGCACAATGCCAGCATTGTGGTCATAGACAGTGCGGTCTTTAAATGGCACACCCTCCACGGGACAATCGAGACTTAGGACTAAGGTTTAATAAAAACCCGCATTCTTCATAAGAACCTCCTCTTGGTAGGAGGCCAAAAGGATAATCGATGGATATATGGAAAAAAAAATTATTTATTATCCCTTCTTTCCCCTAGCTGAAGGTCGTGCTGGAGGGAAGGGAGTGAAGGGGGGAATGATTCAGCACAGCATTGGAGGTCATGGGTGGAAATGAGCCATGCAGTTGGCCACATGGGAAAGAGAAGGCTCCCCTCCCTATCCCATATAAACCCCCTATTCGGGGGGGGGGGTAAGGGAGGTAGTCGTGAGAAGGGAAGCTGTTGACGGACGCTACCGCGATCGGGTGAAGGAGAGGATTCTAAGGGTAAGGGAGGAAGGTAACGCTGCCGGGCCATAGTAGAGAGGAAGAGAATGAGAGAGCCATCCCATTGTAGACTGTGAGAGAGAGAAATCACTTCAAAAAAAAGAAGGAAAGGAGGAGCTGAAGGCATCAAGGTGCTACGCGAGCTGCTTGGGGATCGTGAGCTTCCGCTTGGGGATCGTGCACTACCGCTATACTTTGCCTTCTGCCTGCCAATGCCCAGCAATAATAGTAATCCCCTCTCCCTCCACGTGGTTTCTGTCAACCACAGAAGCTTCTTGGAAGCTTCTAAGGGAGCTCCCTAAGCCCCCTTTCCTCTTGGAATTTTCCTTCAAAGTTCATTTTAACCCCCGGGTCTCTTTAAAACCCCCTTTCCTATTGCCCTCTCAAGCAGGTTTATAACACCACCCCCCCTCCCCCCCGGGATTTAAGCCTTTCCAATCTTGCTTTACACCCCTTTTCCTGCTTGCCCCCAAAAACCCGCCTTAGGCCGGGTTTTAAAGACCCTTCCCATGATCCATTTAAAGCAACCCTTCCCATGGAAATCCCCACTCTCGGAATTCAAAAACCCCTTTTTCATCGGCCCTACAAAGCAGGTTTTTCAAACCCAGAGTTTAAGCCCTTGCACTCAACAAAGCCATTTTTAAACCCTTTCATGGATTTTCCCCCACACAAGTTCTTTAAAGGTTCCTATGGCATTCCCACATAAGTTCATTTAGAATCCATGGTTTCCTTTTTACAAGCCTTCCATTTCAAGTATTTTAAATCCATTCCCTACTTTGAGGAAGCAGCCTATAAGGCCTTCTAAAGCCCGATTCCAAAAGACGGTGCAATCAATCAAGGAAGCCGAATCTCAAAGGGAGTTTTGCATGCGAAGGAGACAGGCCAAGATCATAAGTCCGTGACCAAGCCAAGAAGGTTGAAGTCTCGATGGCTCCTAAAAAGGCACAAGGCGCAACCGCAGGAGGATCATCTCATAACATCCATGTGAACATTTCACCACAAGTATAGGTTTTCTTCCTAATTTTGATTAACGTCTTAATATTTCAATTGTGCATGGATCATTTATGGAATTAGAATGCACTTTTTCCATTGAAATACTTTGGTCAAATTAAAGGAAATAACTTACGATCAAAGAATCGGTCATTTGTATTAAACGAATGAAAAAAAAGGGCATAAGATCTCTATACATTCCTAGCAAGTGGTTTTTATGCATTGCAAAGTAATGAATTTAGATTAACTAATACCCATCTTTACAAGTCGAAATTATGATAGTACACTTCGATTATGCATGGAAGGAATAAATCACATGTCGCATTATTGGGCATCTTTTCTTCCAAATGATTCTCTAAAGAAGGTTACTAACAACCGTAGGAAATTGCTAGGCATGGAAATGATTCTAAGGTTGCATGAAGTAGATTAAACTCTAGGCAATTCACATAAATTTCAATCAATTACGTAGGTAGTTACGAAAGGTTATGTGATGCTCATTCAGCATACAAATAATTCATTCAGAAATGAAATTAGGAAAAGGCTGCATGGTTCATTTTAAACATAAAACCCTAACACTTAGTAGCATGAATCTCGAATGCATGTTCTAGAAGAATCAATAGAAGTTATGCCGTAACTTAGCACATGCTTTGATTTTAACCAGAAAAGTAGGGTTTGTGAATCTACTCATATGTAGACAATGAATCATGTGATTACGAAAATGGTATCGTAAATATATTCAAGAATAGACAAGTAAATTGGTTAACCTAAACACCTAAAAACTCAAGGAACTCACTTAGGAATGGTTAAATCCATACAAAACATCCCAAAGTGCTAACTAGGGTAGCATGTTGAGGACGTGACCTAGTCGCACTTATTGCCAAGTTGAAACACTCATATCCAAAAAACCTGTCCACATTCATGGAATGCAGGGACAATAGGACATACTTGCGAGAAATGATCTAGGGTTTCTACCCTAAGGATCGCTCACTAAAAAGATGAAACTCGGTTTGAATTTGGAACCCTAGGACCGACAATGTCAACCTAGTGCAATCCGAAATGGATTGGATATGAAGACATCATATCCCTGTTTCCTCTCTAATCATGATTCCATGGTTAGAAGACGCCGTTCGATGGGTAAAATAGTCCCATGGGTTAAGTGCGACACCTTTCTTGGGAAAAGTGACCAAGATAAGGAAATTAGATATTTTCTTGAAGCAAAGGACCAATCAAAAATTTGGAGTAATATATTCATTGTTAACAGAACATAAGGTATCCGTTAAGATGGGTTAATAGGGTACGGACCTAACCCAAGGACATACGAGTTAGCAAACAAACCCTTTGGGATTTTGCCAAGTCGCAATTGATCCTGGATTGAGTGCTCGATGCATCCGGAAAGAAGAATTCACTCCTTAGCAGTTGGCCAAAAATAACGACCACTGGAAATGATTGTGCTTGTAACAGTTTAGAGAGCATTGTTTGCTTTGTTTGCTCAAAAAATTAAAGGATGAAAAGATATCTAATGTTTCAGGTTGAAGGCCTGAAGGGAGAGGCAGCCTCAGTTACCCTAGACTGTCAGTCTGACCCTAACCAAGGGGGTTTTTAACTGTGTCGGGAAGGTGGACCGAACCTGCCGCAAGAGATCTCTCCGTTGAGCGCTACTTGGAGCAGGAGGATGCTTGGGTGCCAGGAGGGCTCTGGCTGTAAATCCCTTGCCTTTCGGGCCCTGCACAAGAGACCAACGTGACTCAGGATTGGATCTCGAGGCCCGCATACTAGTCTATGGGTGAAATCTTAGATTAGTATTCGCTGTGGATTGCTGGATAGCCTTCGAGCGGATTATGGATAAGCCTTCGGGCTGGACTTTATAAATGTATTTCAAAGATAAATATGATAAGATGTTGAAAAGAAAATTTTTTAACATTGCCTTTCTATGTCAAGTGCTATGAATATGTGAAGGAACCGGTGCCTAACAGGCAAATTAAGGAAGCTGATTGATGTATGTCCAACTAAATGTGGTAGTTAATTAGACAACTAAAACAACCTGAGGAAAGTGCGGTGGATGTGGCCACGGGTCCATCCTACGGATGGGTGGTCCCGCTTGGCCGGAAACTTTTCTCAATCATAAATGACAGTAAGAAGATCGTTCGAAGGACATGAACAGTAAGGGCGCTGACCTAGAGATTAAGTTATAATAATCCCGATTTACACTATTTTAGGGGAACGGAATGGGACTATGCCTTATGGAAGACAAGTTGAGCTTTGCGTCCCTCTCGTTTCCCATTCTCCTTGAACCAAGTCCAGCGTGAATCCACTTCGGTCGTGGTGTTCTGCGTAAAGTAGTTCGCCCGGGGTTCGATGCTAGTTGCCGTTCAAGAAATGACCATTAGGGAAAACCCTGATTCAGGTCAATCCTAAGTGGGAATGGCTAGAATACTTCCGCTATGTGGCAGACGCGGAAAGTCCTAGATCGTAAACCCCGTGACATTCTCAGGGAGTGCCCGGCAGAGCTTTCTAGATCTCCTTTTCGATGGCTTGCTAAGACGTCTTGAAGGGAATAGATGGACACGTTACATAAAGACAAATCAAAGAATTACTTGATGCTAAACAGGGTCATCACTACATCTCAGATTTGTGTCAAAATCATCTTAGATCCTTTGCAGAAATAGCTTTGTGAGTTCCTTCAAGATGAGTTTATGCTACCTACAAAGATTTTGTATAATTATATATCTAATGAAGTATTCACTGCTTCTAGAATGGTACTCAAGGGCATGACTATTGATTGGAGTTCCTATCTCTTGACTAAAATGGATCAACACTTTATCAAGGTGACTAGGGATACTATGACTAATGTCACATATAGTTCTTATTTTGAAAAGTTTATGGAATAAATATTTCCACATCATTCATTCTTTATGCACTATCAGCAAATAGAGGCTGGCCTTTTACATGAAGCTATCCAATATGGATTTGTATCCTCTAGAGGATGGATGGGGTGGTGCTTGGTCCTCAAATCTTTTAGCACAAGTCTTGCAAATGGTTTTTGTAGATTCAATTATATCAGACATCATGATGTTGTCTTGTATGTATCTTAGAGGTGATCTTTTGATTTCCTATTATGAGCATATGTCTTGGTATGTGTGAGATATCATCTTGCAAGCTAGTCTTTATGTCACACACTTGGAGTTGTGGATGGATGATATTTTGCAAGCCTATCCTTTCAAAGTACATGCATGTCTTGAGGTTTCTTGGCATTCCATGAATGACTTTATAGTATTAAATGAGAGATAATTAAAAGCCACTACATGATATCTTTTAGGCTATATTTCTAATCAATTCCCTTTTGATACCTCCTTCTTTGATGCTTATAATCGCCACTCTATTCCATGTCCATGAGTGCCTTCCCTTGCTTACTATTAATAAATCACCTAGAGATTGGATTCTTATCTATCCATACTTCAAACGACCCCCCATGTTATTTCTTCTCTTTCTTTCCAACCACAAGGTGCGCCTCCAATTCTTATCTTTACAATTTCTTATTTATTATTAGTCATGTTTTCTCTCCTACTTCTCCTTGTACAACAATTTCTATCACACTACTTTCACCTTCTCTAGCCTATTTCTTAACTCCTTTCTTGTTTGATTTAATCAAATTACCTTAATCTCCATCTTTAACCCTTTCTTCTTTTTATGATTTTTCTTGTCCATCACTTCATTCATTAATGTTGATTCCTCTTCCTCCATCTACCTCCTTTATTCCTAGCCCCCCTCAATTGTTTAGTATCCACTCTAGTTTTGATTTGCAGACACAAAGATGAAGAGACTGGAGTCAGCAAACTAACTCATTCACATGGTCTCAAACACTACAAGGGAGTGGAAAAATAGTGACGATCATTTGCGATGAAAAACGACAGCCTCACTATTAGCATTGCATGTTAGCGATGCAAATAATGACACTAATAGTGACACCATTTTGAGAGAAAAAAAGGGCCAAAAACCCAAGTGTTGCACTTACTACAAATAGTTTCAAGACAGAGCAAAAGAGAGAGTGAGAGAGATCCTAGCTTTGGGAGAGGGAGAGGAAGAGGGAAATAGAAAGAAGGAGAGCCTCTCACCAACACTGCCACCACCCCCACCGTATGTAAAGAAGAGAGAGAAATGAATGAGAGAGAAAGAAGGGATGTCACGAAGAGGAGATCAATAATCCATCATTAGGCCTTTGTAGTAGGTACATCACATGTTCTTGCTTTGTTATTGTGCTTTCTTTACTTATTTTATTTGTTTTTCTTTGTAATGAGATGCATTGAAAGAGAAAGAGAGAAAAGAAGAGAGGAAGAAGAAGGAAGGAAAAATAAGAGAACACACAAGATACAAATAAGAGAAAAAGAAAGATAAGAAAAGTGTGTATCCATCATGCCTTACATTCACAAACTAATAGAATATCATATACAAAAACATTAGACGTGCTTGTAAAATTTATACAGGGATGATGTGATGCCTCATCCTAAGGAGGAATGCACTTATTGTGGCTAGTTAAAAGAGTTCATGGGCATATGATGGATGGATGGAGTGCCTGATACAATCAGCCTTTTGGACCTTCCTCCAATCTTGGAGTCTGAGATGGAGATAATGATCGATGCATTGATGCCCATGGATGCCAAGACATCTAATCCATTGAGAGAGGAAGCATCCATACCAATATATGATGGGTGCCAAGTATCTCATCTGCAGACACTACTTGTGGTCCTAAGATTGCAAGAAAAAGAGGAGTGGAGTGATGTGAGTGTGACCCAGTTATTCAAGTACATTCTATGTATGCTCTATTGATCTTTTTGTTTCCATTATAAGAAACACTTGTTGTGCTTTTTCAAGGTGTTTTATGATTTTTTTTATGTTACTAAAGTATCATATATTACGGTGACCTAAAAACAATGTGCTTGAGTCTCGTGATGATGTGCCATTAATATTACGAAAGCTTGGCATGGACTAGAACACCATCTATACATGTGTCAATAATTACATCCTGCTTCGAGGAGACAACAAGACTATAGAGACATGTCCATCCAAAGTGTGATGCTCACATGTACGGGACTTGCAAGGGCAAACTATCCCTTAGAAATTTCTTAGAAAATTTCCACTTATACCGCGTATACATCACATGTTTCATATGTCGGGAATAGCGAGCTTGACAATGTGGCATGTGTAAAATAGATCCACATATGGAGTCAATGAATATAAGTAGAATCACACCCATCGAGCCACATTGACTCTACCTTTCCAAGCTTTGCACGAGAGCCAACAAATCTTCAGTTTGGTCTTACTGTGGATGGCATGAACCCACTTGGTCTTGGCTCAACTTCTTATAGTGTGTGGTCTCCTGTAGTCCTTGTTAACTACAACATCCCACCATGGATTTCTACAAAGAAAGGACACATGATCCTTAGCATGCTTGTTCCTAGGCGCTACAAAGTCAAGAATATGGATGTCTTTCTCCGTCCATTAGTTGATGAGCTCAAGATTTTGTGGGAGGAGGGGGTCGCCATGGAAGGTATGAGCAAGCGCGATGGTCAACCGTCGGCCACTATAGCATGCATTCTTATGTGGACCGTGCATGACTTTTCGAGATTTGGGGAATGCTTAGGTAAGTAGGCTTCTATTCTCATTGGCGATATCATACATAGCTTGTTCAAGTTTTTTTTGACTAAATAAGGGTGTTATCATGCATGCCCATTGTGTGGGTCACAGTTAGACTCCCAAAGGTCAGGAAGTCAAGCTATTCCATTAGATCTACTTCAGCATGCTCTGATGCTTCAGTTTCTAGTAGATGAGGTCAACGTTCTAGACTAGGGGCCCAAATAGAGGGAATGGTTCTAGGGGTGCTAGAAAGATGTGGATATTGTGAGCATGCAATCAGCTTGAGATATGGGTGCTCCCTCTCGCTCTCATATAGGTTTGAGAGAGGGTGGCTCAGGTGGGTATTGTGGAGACATTGATATAGTATCTTCATCTTATCGTTCTAGTAGAGGGGTGTCACCTATAGGATTTGTCAAACTTGTGGAAACATCTAGTCCAATGACTACGGATTTTGCTTTAGCCATCCGTAGGTGGCACCCCTATGGGTGCTACTCCAAGGGATACCATCCCTATGGGTAGACCAGATATACAAGGGTCTCCTAATTATGCCTAGGAGCGTGGTTGTAGGTGCGAGAGAGGACACACGTGAGACATATTCAAGAGGGGTATGGTTACCTCATAGATGACATGACAGGAGCTTTGATCTTGAATGATGACAGGAGGAGGGTGATGTCTCACACAACGACTGTTTCCATTGTTGCTCTTGCCCAATGTGTATGGGAATAGTGACTACTTGGAATGAACCAAGCCTCTTCCTCCTCATGCATGTGTTGTAGACGGCCTTCTTTTTTAGAGGTGGGCTGCCCAACTGGTTTGGATTAGCCGACCATTACATTTTCAGCTTTCACTTCTTTAATTTTTGCATTCATGCTTTCTTTATCTTAATCTTTGATTGCTGCAATTAATTCTTTAATTACTTCAAGATGAATTCCTTGTGAAGTCAATTTCTCTTCATCCTGCACAAAAACTTGAAGAACTTGCAAAAAAGCATGCATTTTTTCTTCAGCTTCATCACCAATATTTTATCTGTTTCTTTTAATTACATTAATAATTACATCATGGAGTTTACGTTTTGCAATTCCAAGAATTTCACCTAAGGTGAATTCAATTTTGCTTTCTAGAATTCGTTCTTCTAGGACTTGTTTGAGATCGGTTGTAGATTTTGTGTCAGACTACAATTTGTAGCATGGCTGCTTGCCTTTCTTCTTTCCTTCGGTCTTCTTTGTTTGTGTCGCATCTTCCATCTCTTGATCTGGGATTATATTTTCAGCAAGTTTTTGTTGTTCATGTGTTCTTCTAGTTACCCGTTTTGGAGGGCCAGAAGAATAAGACCCTATTTCATCTTCTCTTATTCTCTTTTCTTCAATCAAGACTTCTTTATGATTAATGTCAGCTAAATGTTCAAAGACAAAAAAAGAATCTACCGGTTCCTTCCAGCTAGTTATTCCTCGAATGTAGTGGCTGGTGTTAGCCATTGGTTGCTTTACCATGTTCCATTTGATCTAGTGCATGCATCCATACTTTAGATTGCACATTAGCTTTACATGCTTTCAAACTTGATTTAGTTGGCTTAATTTGAAACCCATAGGTAGCTCTGCATCAACTGCTGTGTTGGAAAAAAAGAAACACCATGTATTGCACTCTTAGACCATGGCTCGTAGATAAACATTATGGTAAGAAGACTCTATGAAAGTGGTGGATGGCCCATAGATGTTGATCCAAGATGGCGAATAAGAGTTGCAAACAACTCTTCTCGAGAGTTATATACTGTATGTCCTAATGTGCATATAATTATTGGAGATAAAAAAGACAATTTTCACTTTTTTGTTGAAGACTCTTGTAGTTAACCTATCATTCTTGGGAAACCTTACATTTCGAAAGCCCGCTTGGAAACAAAAGCTCTCAATGATGTTCTTCCATTGCTTGAATCCGAAACAAGGATAATAAACAAGTTGTCTAATTTCTTATTGTGTGTGTTAACCATCATCAAAATAGAGATTGACTGCGTGATTATCTTGTGCCTTCTAATACTCAAGAATTCAAGGGTTTTTGGGCTGCACTACTATAAAAAGAGGCTATGGTAGTGCGTCATATAAAATTATTGAACCTCCTTATGCTACAGAAACTGTGTCTCTAGCAAATCTGTATGTATGTACAGCCAATAGTATGGGTTGTTATAAGTCTCTTCCAACTATGACTAAAGCTAAAAGAAAATACTTATGTCATGTAAAAAGGGAGCTAAAAACTTATGACATGATGGTTGAAAATAAAGATATTTTGGGCATTTTTTTGGGACTAATTACTACTGACACATTCGTTGAAATACATACAGTTGGTTATATAGAAAATTTGGTTGAGAATTAGTCCATAGAAGTATGTACATTGGATTTTTATCAAACAATTCAGGAATTTGTTGAGTAGGAAGGCATTGGTTTACTCAATAAGATTGAAGCACAAGCGGAGAAAAAATACAAGATAGTGGATAAAAAAGTCAAGCCTGTGGCAGTCCCATTGCCTCTTGAAAGTGAAGGGTTGGCTGATAAGGCAGCAAATTAGTCAAGTCTTCATGATCCTTCCAACATTGGTTACAAGTTCACATTTGAAAGTATAAAATAGCTCAAAATAGCTGAAAATTCTTTCATTTTTTCGGTTAAAAAACACTCTTTAATGCAAATACTAATAAAACATGGAAAAGTTTTTGTATTTCAGCCAAGCAAAATAGGTTGTGTGGATCCAAATATTGTGGCTCCTATGGTCATTTTTACAGTTTCACATGTACCTTGGAACCTAAAAAATATTCCCGTTCCAAGGGCGCATTTGCCCAAATTAGTAGAACTTCTAAATGAAAAGATCAGAATGAAGTTTTTGGAACCTTCTTCAGCACCTTACTCAAACCGATGGATTATTGTGCCTAAAAAAAATGGATCTTTAGGATTCAATGAAGATCTACAACCTATCAATTATGTCACAATCTAAAATGTTGGTTCGAGTCCAATTGTTGATGAGTTTGCTAAAGCTTTTATAGTAGGTAGAGAAATTTATTCTATGGATATGACCAATTTCAGCTTTCATTAGAAAGTTAACACATTACCACAATGAAGATATCTCTTGGATTGGTCTGCATGTGCACTCTACCACAAGGTGCAACAAACTCTGTAGCCCATATGATGAATGCCATGCACAAAGTCTTAAGGAACTTTATTCCACAACTTACTCTTCCATTTCTTGATTATATATCTATCAAGGGATGTGAAGTCAATTAAAAGAATGAGGAGCTTCACAAAGATGGTTGCAAGACATTTGTAGTTAACCATATTCATGATTGTGACAGGATTTGGACAAGGCTAGAAGAGGTACATCTTACCCTTTTTGGAGCTAAGTCAATTTTTGGAGTAGAAGGAGTCCTAGTGATCGGTCATCTATGTGGCCCCTATGGACGCAAAACTTCACCAATCAAGATAGATGCCATCAACAGAATGCAAGAAAAATGCACAAATGCTTTAGAAGTAAGAAGATTTCTTGGCGCATGCGTATTCTATCTCATATGGATACCACATTTTGCTCATGTAGCCCGAAATCTTTATCAACTATTAAGAAAATGCCAAAGATTCTCTTGGGGTAATGAGCATACTCTCACTATGCGTAAATTAAAGAAGTTGTTAATTTCGGCCCTCGTTCTCAAAAGGGTTGATTATTAAATGGTCAACCCATCATCCTTACTGTGGATACAAGTCCCATTAGGATAGGATGGGTTGTTTGCTAAGAGGATCTTGAAGATAACATGTATGCAATTCATTTTGGAGCAAAAATTCTCAACGAACATCAAAGAAGGTATACACAAGTAAAAAGGGAATTGTGGGGAGTTCTAACAACATTAAAGTGTGATAGTGAATACTTTATATGTGCTTCCGTAGTGGTAGAAACTGATTGTCTTCCATTCTTGGGCATGATTGCCAACTGCTCTACACCAAAAATTCCTATATTAAGATTGATTGCATATATTAAATCTCTCAACCCCAAATTAAAGCATATTGCAGGAAAGGTGAATCTATACTTGCTGGATTTCATTCCATGGCTGCTGAAAATACATTTTCAGTTACAGCATATATTGGACCAAAGCTGAAAACAATAGGGTGGTCAACTAGAAGCCAACATGCTCATTGCATAGCTCAAGTTTAGTTCATTTCCTTAAAGAAGATTGGCTGAAGATTGGCCAATATTTGAGCAGAATGAAGAAGAAGGAGACTTGAACTAATGAGGAGCTCAAGGATATCAAGAGAAAAGCTTATGGTTTTTTTCTTAAGGAATGACATCTATGGAAGCATGCAAAGAAGAAGAAAGGAGCACATGTCCAATTTTAGGTAACAAAAGGTCGCAATAAGAGATAATAAAGAGATTTCAGAAAAGCTTGTGGGTAGCACATAGAAGCATATGGGGAAGAAAAATATTGGTAGCAAAATAGGTATCGGGATATAGTACATTTTGTTGAAACATGTTGTGTGTGTCAAATGTATTCTATGGTCAAGCATCAAGATGGGTTACAACCGACTTATCCCTTATCTATACACTATAGATGGGTTATTGATCTTGTAAACATGCCTACAAGAATATGGAATATGTGATATTTAGTGCTTACAAGAGAGGATCTAACCAATCAAGTTGAGCGCAAATCCTTAACAACCAAATCCACTCAAGCTATTTATTATTTTTTGCTTGAAGAAGTGTTTTGTAGATATGGTTTTGTGGGTAAAGTAATTGCAAATAGAGGAGAGTTGGATGCTGATGAGGCACGCAACTTCTTTGCTCAATTGGGTATTAAGTTGGCTTTAACATCAACCTACAACCCTCAAGCCAATGGGAAAAGTGAGAGAGGGAACCAGCCTATTCTCAAAGCTCTAGCAAAGTCTTGTAGAGAAAAGATCAAAGAATGGCCTAAAATGCTACCTTTTACATTATGGGTTGACCGAACTACTCATAGTATAGTGACTGCTATATACCAGCGGAACTTATGCATGGAAAAAAACCCATTATGCCAATTGAAGAATCTATTCTCACATGGAGTCTTCTATCTTGGGAGAAAGGCATCAGTAGAGAAGAGTTGCTGACTTTGCATATATGTCAGCTAGAAAGAAGGCTTGAAGATGTTCAAGTAGATATTGAGAAGCTAAAGACAACAAGACTAAAGAACAAAAGAAGATTTGATAATCAACATCGACTTCGGCCAAGAGCAATTCAAGAAAATTATTGGGTACTTGTCTATGACAGCAGCCTAGACAATCAATACAGTGCTTCTAGGAAAATGGTAAAGCGTTGGTTTTTAGCCCATATGTGGTAAAGGTCATTCATGACAATGTGACATATTCATTGTCTGAATTGGATGGAATAAGCATGAAGATACCCATAGCTAGAAAAGAATCAAGCTCTTCAAACCAAGTGAAAGCTCAACATATAAGCTAGAAGACTTGAATATAATTCAAAAGCATAAAGACATAGAGGAAGAAGAAGATGCAGAAGATAAAGACATTGACATGGCAAAAGATACTTCTTCTAACACTGCAAATCCGTAAGAATTTGGCATATGTCAGAGGATGTGCAGGTTAAGAGGGGGTGGATGTAGTGTCGCTACGCACACACTGCGTAAAAAAATCTAGAGTGTGGCTTCCTTTTAGATTTAGAAGGCCAATGCCACTTTAGGCATTAGTGTTAGTGTCCATGGTTCAAAATATTAGATTTTTTTGGACAATTTTTTTGTCAATTTTTTATATTCTAGATATTATCTCTTGTAAAGATCCATAAAACTGTAGACAACTTCTAGATCAGGGTGACATGTAAAAGAAAGCATAAAGCTTTCAGCCAATTTGAGAGAATTGTATGTAAAAAGAGAGATTGACAAAATCCGCGACACGGGATCGTTGTTTTCACGTAGTGAACAACACTCCAAAGTGGGAGATGAAGAAGGAGTGATCGAGCTGAGTTTTTGGCCGGGTGTCATGGCATTTAACCCCCCTTTTGGAGCTAATGGAGGCATCATATTAATGATCTAAGAAGCATAGAGGAAGGTATTATTTTGTACACGTTTTTGTCTATTATAGTTATATTTTATTATAATGCTGAAAGAAACTGAGAGGCTTCCTCTCTGTTAGTATTATTATATATTTTCTAATTCTTTTTGGGAGTATTCTTCTACATCTTCAATCTCTTTGAACCTCTTCTCCTCCATCTATTCCTCTCCCTAAATCTATCTTCACCTTGCTCTCTCTTATCTTCAAGAACTTCACTTGAAACCTTCAATCCTTCTCTTGTCTCTACCATATTTGGAGTAAAAGCTCTTGAACCCCCATACATTCTTCTCTTGCCAAACCCATGTAGTGACCTTCAACCCTACATGCTGCAACAGTAGGCTCACCAAATCCACCTCTTTGTACCACTCCTCAATCAACTACGTAAGTAGTTACGAAAGGTTGTGTAATGCTCATTCAGCATACGAATAATTCATTCAGAAAAGAAATTAGGAAAAGGCTGCATGGTTCATTTAAACATAAACCCTAAAAGCTTAGCAGCATGAATCGTGAATGCATCAATGGAAATTATGCCATAACTTAACATACACTTTCATCTTAACCAAAAAAGTTAACTTATTGCCAAGATGAAACTCTCATACCCTAAAGACCTGTCCACATTCATGGAATGTAGGGACCATAGGACATACTTGCAAGAAACGATCTAGGGTTTTCTACCCTAAGGATTGCTTGATTAAAAAGATGAAACTCAGATTGAGCTGGAACCCTAGGACCGACGATGTCAGCTTAGTGCAATCAGGAATGGATTGGATATGAAGACACCATAACCTTGTTTTCTATCTAATCATGATTCCGTGATTAGAAAACACCGTTCAATGGGTAAAATAGTCCCATGGATTAGATGCGACACTTGTGCAACAAGTTACAGAGTTGCATGATCTTGTGGTTTGATCAGAAGAGAATGGCCAATCCCTCGGAATGAGATTGGCAAATTCTTGGGCAAGTTTATCTTGCAAGAGGATGAGTAGTCATCCTCATATAGCACATTTCTTGGGAAAAGTGACCAAGATAAGGGGGTTAGATATTTGCTTGGAAGTAAAGGACCAATCAATAAATTGGAGCAACATATTTTTTGTTAATAGAACTTAAGATATTGATTAAGTTGGGATAATAGGGTACGGCCCTAACCCAAGGACATAAGGGTTAACAAACAATCCCTTGCCGATCTTTCCAAGTTGCAATTGATCCCATATCGAATGCTGGATGCATTCCGAGAGAAGGATTCACTCCTTAGCACTTGGCCAAAATAACGACCGCTGGAAATGATTGTGATTGTAACACTTTAAAGAGCATTGTTTGCTTTGTTTGCTCAAGGAATTAAAGGATGAAAAGATATCCAATGCTTCAGGTTGAAAGCATGAAGGGAGAGGCAGCCTCAGTTACCCCCGATTGTCTGCCTGACCCTGACCAAGGGGGTTGTTAGCCGCATCGGGAAGGTGGACCGAAGCCGCCATGAGAGGTCTCTCTGTTGAGGGCTACTTGGAGCAAGAGGACACTTGGGTGCAATGGGGGGGTCTAGCCATATGTCCCTCGCCTTTTGGGCCCTGCACAAGAGGCTAACATGACTCGGGATTGGATCTCAAGGCCCGCATACTAGTCTACAAGCAGAATCTTGGATTAATAATCCCTGTGGATTGCTAGATAGCCTTTGGGCAGATTATGGATAAGCCTACGGGCTGGAATTTATATATGTATTTCAAAGATAAATATGATAGCCTGTTGAAAATGAACTTGTTTGGCACTGCTTTTCTATGTCAAGTGCTATGATTATGTGAAGAAACCGGTGCCTAACGGGCTAATTAAGGAAGCTGCTTGATGCATGTCCAACTAAATGTGATAGGTAATTAGACAACTAAAACAACTTGAGGAAAGTACGGTGGATGTGGCCATGAGTCCGTCCTATGGATGGGTGGTTCCTGTTGACCGGGAACTTTGTTTTTAAGAAATCTTAATAAGAAGAAGTAAACCAAATGTTGTTGTTCTAAACATTTCCTTACTTCGATGCTGTCTTGCAGAATTATGAAGCATGAAACAAGTTCTTAGTATTCCAAATCATGTTTATCACGGCGTTGCATTCCCCGGATTATCAACAAAGGGTTGAGATGATGAACATCCTAGATAGTATTTATAATCCATCGCCTTTGTACCGGGAATGAAGATGGATGGGTGGCTCAAGAATCTACTACATAGCTGCCCACTGGTTTGCATACCTTTAAACCAACCTAAAGAGGATCAAGTGGTTGGAAGACCTGAAGATCCTGAAGCTGTTCATTTTTGTGGAGGCTCACGTAAACTCAACTTTACATATTCAAGGTCGGAGGGCTGAGCTGAACTCAAATGTATATGAGGAAGTGACCCGCGTAATCCCCGCCAACAGGATCAAGGTGTTGGGGTGCTATGAGAAGAATGGGTTCCAAAGGAAAGGATACCCTAATCTTCCAATGACTTACCAATTCCTAAAGATCCATGACCCGAAACCATACTATTATCTAGTTCCCGTAGATAAATGTAATACAACATTATTCTCCCCAATCTAAATGTAAACAATTGCCCTATCATCTCAAGAAATATTGTACTCCGAAAGGGCTAGACCGATATAAATGCAATAAGACTTCTTTTTATCAATGTTTGTTTTGTCCATGAGAATAAAAAGTTAAGTGGCTAGGATTCTTGGTTGATAGTTGAATTGGTTATGCAATATAAATCATAATGATTAGTGAGTTATAATGTTAAGAATCCTTTATCCAGGCACAACCCTAGGTACAGATTCCCTGTTTGCCTCCTACATCAAGTACTACCGTAATCCAAGAGAAGAAGTTTCTTCTCAAGCAGATTAAGCCGCCTGAATTTGACAGGAAAGGTAGAACTGTCCAAGTGGATGCTGAAATTTGGATTGAATCCATGGAGGATTACTTTGAAGTAGCCGGTACTACACCCGCCAACCAAGCTATGCTCACCAAGTTGAAGCTCATCGACGAAGCTAGGCTTTGGTGGAAGCAATGGTGCAGAGATCAAGCAATCGCAAAAGGATCTGTTACCTGGGAAAAGTTGAAGAAAGTGGTGCAAGAAAGATACTTACCACCTACGTATCGCACGCAGAAAATGAATGAGTTCTACGAGTTGAAACATTTGGGACTCACTCTTGACGCATACTACTCTAAATTCGTCTCACTTCTTAAGTATGCGCCATAGATGGACATGACACAGTAGGTGTCAAAATTTTGTGCTGGTTTAAACCCACCAGTTAATACCCATCTCGAATCTAAGCACCCATCAAATCTACATGACGCACTCATTCGAGCTGTGTCTATAATTCAGGAGGTGCAAGCTAGGCCAAGAGGTAACAAAACTTGGTCTTATAGTGACCCAAACAGAGGAGTATATAGGCCTCAAATGAAGAGAGTTCAAGGTCAGAATTGGGGGCAAAGAAAGAAAGCAAGAACTAATAATTTCAACAACTTTGTCCCTACCAATTCCATATTCGGGATTTTGGGAATTTCCCATCAATATGGGAAAACCAAATCAAAATGGAATAAATCTCATTTTAGGAGTTTCATTAATTTGGAACTTGTTGCAATGAAACATAAAACTGCTTATGGTTGTTTCCAAGAGATTGAAAAAATGTAATGTTCTGATTTTTTTTCACGCGTGAACTACTTCTATAAGACATAGGGATAATTTTTTTTCAAATAAAGGCAAATTCTTTTTCCCCTCTCCTCCAGCCGACTGTCGAGCTGGAGGAAGAGGGGAATAGAATGTGAAGCAAGCTCCTTGCTGGAGCTTGCTTACACTCTGAATCATGCGAGTCGCCACGTAGGGGAGGGAGGATCCCCCTCTCCTTACCTATTTAAACGGGGGGATGCAAGTGGGAAGAGGAGGGAAAGCGCTACGGTAAATGCCAAAAGGGCACACTGTGTAGAGACTTGTGCGGGAAAGATTGAAGTCATCTGATTCTGTGCTACCGTGATGCTGGGCAAGAGAAAGAGGGGTGGTCATCAGCGCTGGAAGAGGCCATGAGCTGTGTAGCCACGTAGAGTGGTCGCCATGAAGGAGATTGCCCTGCCACCGAAGTCCTACATCATTTTGTGTCGGCCGGCTTGTCGACTGTACACCCCCCCCCCCCCCCCCGTGCTTCTAGAAGCTTCAAAAGCTTCTAAGGGGGGGGCTCTATAAGCATCCTTTCCCTCCCATAAAAGGTTTTACCCCAAAAGGGCCTTTTCCCCCCATGTTTTAAATCCCCCTTAGGCCCCTCCCCCCCCCAAATCCTCCTTGGAAAGCCTTAAGAGGTCTTTAAGCCTTTCTCCCCCCCCCCCCCCCCCAAAAAAAAGAGCCTTCACACGACCCTTAAACCTTCATCCGACTCCCTCAAATTTCCCCTAAGGGCTCCCTTAGGCCCTTTTTATACCCCTTTTTTTACCCCCTTACAAAAAGAAGATAGGGTGTTAAGGGTCTTTTGACACTTTTCTTTCCCCATAAAAAAGCCCTCGTAAAGGTCTTTACACCTTTTATTCCCTGTTTGTGTAAATCTTTATAAGGCCACTAAGTCTTTTCCATGGCTTTAATGGGTCTTATTCGCGAAATATTTTGAAATACCCCCTTTTTTGAAATCCCTTTTTCAAGGAGGAAGCCTTCTAAAATCACTTCCGATGGACGGAGCAACCTATCGTAAAGGGAGCCACGATGGAATTTCAAAAAGGAGTTGTAAAGCTGCATCTAGGACGGAAAGGCTGCATTCACGATGCCTCCTAATAAATTCCAAGGCGCAGCCGCACGAGGGTCGTCTCCTAGCATCCACGTGGACATCTCACCCCAAGTCTAGGTTTTCCTTCCTCATTTTATTTGGTATTGTTATAATTCAATCGTGCAAAGGATAATTATTGGAAATAGGATGCATTTTTTGTCTTAAATGCATTAGAAAAATTAGCTCACGACGGAGGAATTTAGTCATTAATATTTTCAATAAAACAAGCAAAATAAAGGGAGCATAAATGCATTTCTAGAAAATAGCTTTATGCAGTGCAATGAATTAAAATTACATTAATGTCCATTGTTATAGAATAGAATTAAAATAGTATACCTCGTTTAAACATGGAAGTATAAACTGCACATCGCATTATTAAACCAAATCTTCTTCGCAATGAATCATCATGGGAAGTGCTAGGAATCCTTAGGAAAGTGCAAGGCATGAAATGATTCTTACAATTCATAACTCTATGCAATTATCGTTTGTCGATTGCAAAAATTATCAAGTAAAAGATTGCTTGTTTAGCATGAATTTTGTTTGCAAGTTATAGGAAGATTAGTTGGAATTAACTTAACCTATGCCCGACCTTAAATTAATAAGTTAGGGTTGAAAAATCAATTTATGCATAGACAACGAGTCATGTGTCTATGAAATGATAGCATAACTATCGTCAAGAGTTAAACAAATTGGCATCAACCTAAACTCCTAAACCGCGGAGTACTCATTTGGAATGAGTTAAATTCCAAGAAATTCACTAGGAATTAATACGTGACCTAATCGTACGTATTTCTAAAACTGAAACTCCTATACCCTAAATACTTGCCCACATTCACCGAATGTAGGGACAGTGAAACATATTTGGGAAGTGATCTAGGGTTTTTCCCTAAGAATCTTACAAGATGGAACTTGGAACCCTAGGACTGACAACATGAGCCTAATGTAATTAGGAACAGATTGTTTCGTGACTCCATTTGATGAGTAGAATAGCCTCATAGTTCGATGCGACACTTGTGCAACAAGTGCAAAGTCAGATGAACTTGTGATTGGATCACAAGGGAATGGCAAATTCTTGCAATAAGGTTGGTAGGTCCTTATGCAAGTTATCTTGCAAGAGGATGAGTAATCATCCTAATATAGTATCTTTCTTGAGTAAAGAAAAATTGTTTGGAAGCAAAAGACTAGCTGATAAACCGAAATAATCTATGAACTTAAGGTTTGACCAAGTCGCGCTAGTAGGGTATGCCCTAACCCAGGATATAGGGGGATCTTGCCAAGTCGCAAGTCATCCCAGATTGAGGGCTAAATGCATTCGAGAGGAAGGATTCATTCCTTAGCAATTTGCCAACAAAAATGACCAATGGAAACGTTTGTGCTTGTTACAGATTTAAGAGCATTGTTTGCCTTTGTTTGATCAATGAATTAAAAGATAAATGGATATCTAATACTTCAGGTTAAAGGCGTGAAGGGAGAGTCAGCTTCAGTTACCCTCGACTGCCTGCCTGACCCTAGCCAAGGGGGTTGTTAACTGCGCCAAGAAGGCGGACCAAACGCACCACGAGAGGCCTCTTTGTTGAGCACTACTTGGAGTAGGAGGACGCTTGGGTACTAGAGGGGGCTCTGGCCATAAATCCCTCACCTTCCGTCCCTACACAAGAGGCTAACGTGACTCGGGATTGGATCTCGAGGCCCGCATACTAGTCTACGGGTGGAAACCTGGATTGGTAATCCCTGTGGATTAGTGGATAGCCTTCAAGTGGATTGTGGATAAGCCTACAGGCTGGACTTTTTGTATTTCAAAGATAAGTATGATAACTTGTTAAGAAGGAACTTGTTTGACATTGTTTTTCTATGTAAAGTGATATGATTATGTGAAAGAACCAGTACCTAACGGGCTAATTAAAGAAGCTGATTGATACATGTCCAACTAAATGTGTTAGGTAATTAAATGACTAAAACAACCCGAGGAAAGTGCGGAGGATGGGCCATAGGTCCGTCCTACAGATGGGTGGTCTCGGTTGGCCATGAACTTTTCTCAAATCATGATGGACAGCATGAAGATCGTCAAAGAACACGAACAACAAAAGCGTTGACCTAGAGTTATGATTGATCCCGATTTACGCTGTTTTAGGGAAACGAAATAGAACTATGCCTTATGGCAGAGAGGTTGAGCTTTGCATCCCTCTCATTTCCCATTCTCCTTGAACCAAGTGCAGTGTGAGTCCGCTTGGGACCTGGTGTTTCTGTGTAAAGTAGTTCGCTTGGGTCCAACGTTAGTTACCGTTAGGAAATGACCAATAAGGAAAACCCTAATTCAGGTCGATCCTAAGTGGGAACGGTCGGAATACTTTTGCTACGTGGTAGACTTGAAAAGCCCTAGATTGCAAACCCCGTAACATTTCATGGAGTGCCGGGTGGAGCTTTCTAGACATCCCTTCCGATGGATTGCTAAGATGTGTCCTCAAGTTACAAGTGGACACGTTACAGTTGGTATCAGAGCGAACCAACAATGGAATTATTTTTATGAAATCTTAATAAGATAAAGTAAAGTAAATGTTGTTGTCCAAACATTTCCTTACTTCAATGCTGTCTTGTAGAACTATGAAGCATGCAATAGGTTCTTCGTGTTCCGAGTCATGTTTATGACTGCGATGCATTCCCCGGATTATCGACAAAGGGTTGAGATGATGAACATCTTGAGCGAATCTTTAATCCATCGCCTTTGTACATGGAACGAAGATGGACGGGTGCATCAGGAATCTACTATATAGCTGCCCACCGGTTTGCATATTTAGAGACCAACCTAAAGAGGATCAAGTGGTTGGAAGACCTAAAAGTCGTGAAGCTGTTCATTTTTGTGGAAGCTCATGTAAATTCAACTTTACATATTTGAGGTCGGAGGGTTGAGTTGAACTCATATGTATATGAGGAAGTAACCCGTGTAATCCTCGCCGACAGGATTAAAGTGTTGGGGCGCCATGAGAAGAATGGGTTCCTAAGGAAAGGATACCCTGAACTTCCAATGACTTACCAATTCCTGAAGATCCATGACCCGAAACCATACTATTATACAATTCCCTGTAGATAAATGTAATACAACGTTGTTCTCCCCAAACTAAATGTAAGAGTTGGCTTATATCGCAAGAAATGTTGTATTCCGAAAGGGCCTATGCCCATATAAATACAAATAAGACTTATTTTTATCAATGTCTGATTGCGCATGAGAATTGATAAAAAGTTAAGTGGTTAGATTGTTTGGGTGACAACGGAATTGGAAATGTAATATAAATCAATAAACGATTATCGTGTAATAATGTTAAGAAACCTTTATCCAGGCACAACCCCAGGTACAGGTTCCTAGTTTACCTCCTACATCAATTACTGCTGTAATCCAGGAGAAGAAGTTTCTTCTCAAGCAGATTAAGCCGCCCGAATTTGACAGGAGAGGCAGGTCCATCCAAGCAGATGCTGAAATTTGGATTGAATCTAGGGAGGATTACTTTGAAGCAGCCGGTATTGCACCCACCAATCAAGCTATGCTCGCTAAGCTAAAGCTCACCGGCGAAGCCACGCTTTGGTGGAAGCAATGGTGCAGGGATCAAGGGATCGTGAAGGGATCCGTTACCTGGGAGAAGCTGAAGAAAGCAGTGCAGGGAAGATACTTACCACCTGCATATTGCACGCAAAAAATGAATGAGTTCTACGAGCTAAAATAGCTGGGGCTCACTCTTGATGCATACTACTCTAAATTTGTCTCACTTTTAAAGTATGTGCCACAGATGGACATGACATAATAGGTGTCTAAATTTTGTGCTAGTTTAAATCCCCTAGTAAATACATGTCTCGAATCTATGCGTCCATCAGATCTTCAGGACGCACTCATTCGAGATGCACCTATAATTCACAAGGTGCAGTCTAGACCAAGGGGTAACAAAACTTGATCTTATAATGACCCGAACAGAGGAGCATTCAGACCTCAAATGAAGAGAGTTCAAGGTCATAATCAGGGACAAAGAAAGAAAGAAAGGACTAATAATGTCAATAACTTTGTTCCTACTCAAAGTAATGGTCGAAACCTCCGTTGTTTTCATTGCAACGAGCCCAGTCATTTCAAGAGGAAATGTCCCAAACTTGGAGGAGGACATCGCCAAGCACCTTTCTAAGGAACGGGGGCCCTGGTCAAGGAGCCGCTACCCGAGGCAGAGGAAGAACTGCCTGCATTGCCAATCAGCAAATGTGCGAAGAAGAAGAAGATCTAACCTTGGAAGCAGAGTTTGAAAGGGCGATAGTCCATGTAGCTCTACACAAGAAAGGCCCGAATCGCTAGTTCTCGGTGATTTGGTTAGACACCATCAAACTATCAAGGTAAAAGTTTCAAGACCTTGATTGATTGTGGTAGTACACAGTCCTTTATCTCACCAGCTTGTGCAAAAAGATTAGGAATAGCCACAGTAGAAGCACCTACCTTGCTTGTGGAATTGGCAAATGGTCGTGAGGTTACGTATACCAGGCAAACTGCTAAGGTGGATTTCTTTCTGGGAGGAAAAACGACTTTGGTCAAATTCAAAGTCATGAATTTAGTTATCCATGAGTATCTACTTGAAATGGATTGGCTTAAGCCTAACGATGGCCACATTCATTACGGGAAGGGCCAAGTTTCCTTTCAAAACTCTGAAAGGGAATTAGTCACAACTCAAGGTGAGGCTCGAGGGCCAAAAATCCAATTGGCCAAAGCATCTCAGATCATAAAAGGAGTTGGAAAAGGATTACATGCCTACTTAATTAAGCTCAACAAGCTATATTAGAAGCAAGAGTCTAGTGAAGGACCTCCTTGGCTAAAGGAATTCATGGACATATTTCCTGAAGAGTTGACAGAACTCCCGCCTCAAAGAGAAGTGGATCATGAGATTAAGCTAGTACCAGGAGCTGCGCCAATTGCAAAAAGACCTTATAGAATGTCTATACCGGAAGCAATTGAGTTGAAGGAACAACTCAAGCAACTACTAGAACAGGACTACATCCGTCCTAGTAGTTCACCATGGGGATCTCCAATACTGTTCCAGAAAAAGAAAGATGGAACACTTCGACTATGTATTGATTACAGAGGACAGAATCAATCAACGGTCAAGAACAAGTACCCTATTCCTAGAATAGACGAGCTTCTTGATTGTCTTCAGGGAGCAAAGATCTTCTCCAAGATTGATCTCAGGTCGGGTTACTATCGGATAAGGATCAAGCAAGAAGATATCCCAAGACAGCCTTCAATACAAGATATGGACAGTTTGAGTTTCTAGTTATGTCATTTGGGTTTACGAATGCACCTGCCACTTTCAACAAGTTAATGCAGGATATCTTTAGGCCATATCTTGATGATTTCGTGCTTGTCTTCTTTGACGACACTTTAGTCTATTCCAAACAGAATTAAGATCATGAACCCCAACTTCAAATTGTCCTTGAGACAATGAGGGCACATAAGTTGTATGCTAAGATGAAGAAGTGTGTATTCTTCAAGCGTCAGATTGAATATCTAGGATTCATTGTATCAGCGGAAGGAATCTCAGTGGATCCGCCAAGGTCAGAGATGTGCTAGAATGGCCAATACCAACATCTGTCAAAGAAATGCGCAGCTTTCTTGGATTAACAGGATGGTATAGGGTCTTCATAAAAAACTATGCTCTGATGGAAGCACCTCTAACGGACTTACTAAAGAAGCAAACTTCCATTGCATGGTCAACTCCCGAACAAACTAGCTTTGATAGGTTGAAGTAGAGTTTGGTATCAACACCTATCCTAAAACTTCCTGACCTCAATAATGAGTTCGAGGTAGTAACTTATGCTAGCGCACTTGCCTTTGCATGTGTGCTCATGCAGGAAGGTTATCCTGTAGCATACTCTTCAAGGAAATTGAAGAGTCATGAGAAGAATTATGCTACGCATGATCTAGAATTGCTAGCTTTCATCCATGCTCTAAAGCTTTGGAGACAGTACCTATTGGGTAACAAGTTTACGCTAGTAACTGACCATAAGAGTCTCAAATGGATCTTTACACAGAATGAGCTCAACATGAGGCAACGTCGATGGATTGAAGTGCTAGAGAAATATGATTTTAAAATCAAGTACCGACCAGGAAAAGAGAATGTAGTTGCCGATGCACTTAGTCGCAAGGCATTCCTTAATTCCCTAATCTTGCAGAATCCATCAACAGCTAGATCTCTAGCTACAAAAGTATCTATGCCAAACAACCCAATACTTGAGTTAGCTAGAGAGGATGCATGCCATGATCCGGCCTATCAAATGATGCTAAGGGAGATCTCTATCAAGGATCAAAACCGAAAGCTGCAAGCTAAGTATCATGAATTTTCTATTAATAATGGACTTGTCTACTATAGAACAAGGCTATCTATACCAGCAAGCCAGTCACTTAAGCAGAAGATATTGTGGGAAGCTCATGATTCCCCTTTTTCAGGACATCCTAGCTATGCCAAGACTCTCAATGCAGTTAAGAAGAGCTACCGTTGGGAGAGGCTTAAAGGCGACATTCTCAAATATGTCACCGAGTGTTTCTCTTGTCAACATATCAAAACCGAACATGTCAAGATGCCAGGGAAGCTGCAACCGCTTGTGGGAAGCTCATGATTCCCCTTTTTCAGGACATCCTAGCTATGCCAAGACTCTCAATGCAGTTAAGAAGAGCTACCATTGGGAGAGGCTTAAAGGCGACATTCTCAAATATGTCACCGAGTGTTTCTCTTGTCAACATATCAAAACCGAACATGTCAAGATGCCAGGGAAGCTGCAACCGCTTGACATTCCCCAAATGAAATGGGAATTCATCAGTATGGATTTTGTTGTAGGCCTACCCCAAGTCCATGGAGGATACATTTCCATCATGGTTGTGGTTGACATGCTTACTAAGGTTTCACACCTTATTCTAGTAAAGACAAACTATAAAGCCTCAGACATTGCAAGATTGTTTATCAAGGAGATATTCAAGCTACATGGGCTACCAAGAAGAATCATTAGTGATCATGATTCTCTCTTCACATCACACTTCTGGAGAGCTATCTTTGAAGCCATTGGGACTCAACTCTGCTTTAGCACCGCTTACCATCCCCAAAGAAATGGCCAGACATAGCGAGTCAATCAAATCATCGAGGATATGCTTAGGGAATACTACTGTCGTGAGCCAAAGAGGTGAATTCAATACTTGCCTTTGGTTGACTTTTCTTACAACGCTTTTTACCAACAAAGCATTCAGATGACCCCTTTCCAAGCATTGTATGGTCATGACTGTTGAAGTCACCTAAACTTCTCAGATCCAACCTTAAGGGTTGAAGCTTCAAGGCAAATGTTGGGAGAGATGGACGACCAAATAAAGTCAATAAGACAGGACATCCAAGCTACCAAGGATAGATAGAAGGCCTACGCAGATTTGAAGCATCAAGATAGAGTCTTCGAAGAAGGAGACATGGTTTTCATTTGCATGCACCCAAAGAAGAGTTCCCTATCCTTAGGAGATTGCAAGAAGCTAAGTCCAAGGTATTGTGGACTGTACAAGATCCTCAAATGCCTAGGACCTGATGCTTATAGATTGCAACCCCCTCAGAACCTAAAGGTTCATAATGTATTCCATATCAGCCTATTGAAAAAGTATGCACCTAATCCTAACCATGTACTTGACGACCAACAAGTTGTAATGCCTAGTCAAGGAGTCCTTGAACTAAGGCTTGACAGGATCTTAGATGTTAGGGAGAGACAACTGAGATCCAGAACCTTGAGAGAATGCCTCGTCCAGTGGAAAGATTATTGTGAAGAAGATGCCACTTGGATAGATGAAAGCACTCTCAACCACCATCAATATCCCCTGTTTATCTCGAGATGAGGACATCTCGATTCCTCCAAGGGGGAGAGAATGTAACGTTCTGATTTTTTTTCAGGCGTGAACTACTTCTATAAGACATAGGGATAATTTTAATTTAAATAAAGGTAAAAAAAATTTCCCTCTCCTCCAGCCGATTGTCGAGCTGGAAGAAGAGGGGAATAGAATGTGAAGCAAGCTCCTTGTTGAAGCTTGCTTACACTCTGAAGCATGCGACTCGCCACGTAGGGGAGGGAGGATCCCCCTCCCCTTACCTATTTAAATGGGGGGGATGCAAGCAGGAAGAGGAGGGAAAGCGCTGCAGTAAATGCCAAAAGGGCACACTGTGTAGAGACTTGTGAGGGAAATATTGAAGTCATCCGATTCTGTGCTGCCATGACGCTGGGCAAGAGAGAGCGGGGTGGTCATCAGCGCTGGGAGAGGCCGTGAGCTGCGTAGCCACGTAGAGTGGTCGCCACGAAGGAGATCGTCCTGCCGCCGCCGAAGTCCTACACCATTTTGTGTCAGACGGCTGTCAACTGTCGCCCCCCACCGTGCTTCTAGAAGCTTCCAAAGCTTCTAAGGGGGGGGGCTCTATAAGCCCCCTTTCCCCCCCATAAAAGGTTTTACCCCAAAAGGGCCTTTTCCCCCCCCATGTTTTAAATCCCCCTTAGGCCCCTTTCCCCCCCCCCCCCCCCTTCTCGAATTTCCCCCTTGGGGTTCTATAAGCCCTTCCCCCCCCCCCCCCCCAAATTCTCCTTGGAAGGCCTTAAGAGGTCTTTAAGCCTTTCTTCCCCCCCCCCCCTAAAAAAGAAAACTTTACCTTAAAAAGAGCCTTTACACGACCCTTAAGCCTTCATCTGACCCCCTCGAATTTCCCCTAAGGGCTCCCTTTTTATACCCTTTTGTTTACCCCCTTATAAAAAAAAGATAAGGTGTTAGGCCCTTTTTATACCCTTTTTTTTACCCCCTTATAAAAAGAAGATAGGGTGTTAAGGGTCTTTTGACACTTTTCTTTCCCTATACAAAAGCCCTCGTAAAGGTTTTTACGCCTTTTATTCCCTATTCATGTGAATCTTTATAAGGCCATTAAGTCTTTCCCATGCCTTTAATGGGTCTTATTCACGAAAGATTTTGAAACACCCCCTTTTTCGAAATCCCTACTTCAAGGAGGAAGCCTTCTAAAACCGCTTTCGACGGATGGAGCAAGTTACCGCAAAGGGAGCCACAGTGGAATTTCAAAAAGGAGTTGTAAAGCTGCATCCATGATGGAAAGGTTGCATTCGCAATGCCTCATAAGAAAGTCCTAGGCAAAGCCGCAAGAGGGTCGTCTCCTAGCATCCACGTGGACATCTCACCCCAAGTCCAGGTTTCCTTCCTCATTTTTATTTGGTACTGTTATAATTCAATTGTGCAAATGATAATTATTGGAAATAGGATGCATTTTTTGTCTTAAATGCTTTAGAAAAATTAGCTCATGACAGAGGAATTTAGTCATTAATATTTTCAATAAAACAAGTAAAATAAAGGGAGCATAAATGCATTTCTAGCAAATAGCTTTATGCAGTGCAATGAATTAAAATTACATTAATGTCCATTGTTATAAAAGAGAATTAAAATAGTATACCTCGTTTAAACATGGAAGTATAAACTGCATATCGCATTATGAAGCCATATCTTCTTCGCAATGAGTCGTCATGGGAAGTGCTAGGAATCCTTAGGAAAGTGCAAGGCATGAAATGATTCTTACAATGCATAACTCTAGGCAATTATCGTTTGTCAACTGCATAAATTATCTTGTAAAAGGTTGTTTGTTTAGCATGAATTTTGTTTGCAAGTTATAGGAAGATTAGTTGGAATTAACCTAACCTATGCACGACCTTAAATCGATAAGTTAGGGTTGAAAAATCAATTTACGCGTAGACAACGAGTCATGTGTTTATGAAATGATAACGTAACTATCATCAAGAGTTAAACAAATTGGCATAAACCTAAACACCTAAACCGCAAAGTACTCGTTTAGAATGAGTTAAATTTCAAGAAATTCACTAGGAATTAATACGTGACCTAATCGTAAGTATTGCTAAAACTGAAACTCCTATACCCTAAATACTTGCCCACATTCACCGAATGTAGAGACAGTGAAATATATTTGGGAAGTGATCTAGGGTTTGTCCCTAAGAATCTTACAAGATGGAACTTGAAACCCTAAGACTGACAACGTCAGCCTAATGTAATCAAGAACAGATTGTTTCGTGACTCCATTTGATGAGTAGAATAGTCTCATAGTTTGATGCGACACTTGTGCAACAAGTGCGAAGTCGTATGAACTAGTGATTCGATCACAAGAGTATGGAAAATTCTCGCAATAAGGTTGGTAGGTCCTTACGCAAGTTATCTTGCAAGAGGATGAGTAATCATCCTAATATAGTATCTTTCTTGAGTAAAGTAAAAAAATTTGGAAGCAAAAGACCAGCCGATAAACTGAAATAATCTATGAACTTAAGGTTTGACCAAGTCGGGTTAGTAGAATATGCCCTAACCCAGGATATAGGGGATCTTGCCAAGTCGCAAGTCATCTCGGATTGAGGGCTAAACGCATTCGAGAGGAAGGATTCATTCCTTAGCAGTTTGCCAAAAAAAATGACCAATGGAAATGCTTGTGCTTGTTACAGATTTAAGAGCACTGTTTGGCTTTGTTTCATCATCAATGAATTAAAAGATAAATGGATATCTAATACTTTAGGTTAAAGGCTTGAAGGGAGAGGCATCTTTAGTTACCCCCGACTGCCCGCTTGACTCTAACCAAGGGGGTTGTTAACCGCGCTGGGAAGGTGGACCAAACCCGCCATGAGAGGTCTCTCCGTTGAGCACTACTTGGAGGAGGAGGACACTTGGGTGCCAGAGGGGGCTCTCGTTGTAAATCCCTCCCCTTTCGGGCCCTACACAAGAGACTAATGTGACTCGGGATTGGATCTCGAGGCCCGCATACTAGTCTACGGGTGGAAACTTAGATTGGTAATCCCTGTGGATTGTTGGATAGCCTTCAAGAAGATTGTGGATAAGCCTACGGGCTGGACTTGTTGTATTTCAAAGATAAATATGATAACCTTTTAATAAGGAACTTGTTTGACATTGTTTTTCTATGTCAAGTGATATGATTACGTGAAAGAACCAGTATCTAACAGGCTAATTAAAGAAGCTGATTGATACATGTCTAACTAAATGCGTTGTCGTAGATTTCGTGTAAGGGCTGCTGAACGCGGAGTTCAAGTTGCAACAAGGGAAGAGACTAACAAGAAGAAATCAAATTTTTGATGCCAAAGTTCACTTTATTCCTTGTCAAGTGAGTTACATGAGGTCCATGTTCAGAAAAAGCTGTACATATCCAGCTTTACATTCAGATGTTCGAGTTCAGTTTTGTCATTGGCACATAGACTTGTTAAATTCTACTGGGTAATAATTCCTGTGAACAAATTTTCAGGATTCCATACAAAGTCAAAACAAAGGAGTTCTGTAGGCACCAACCCCTATGTACATAAAACAAAGGAGTTCTGTGGGAGCAAAAGATGTAGGCCCAGCCAAGCACAAATGAGGAACAATCTATTTGTATCATGCAAAAGCCTGTTCAAACCCTTGACAAGGTTGCTAATCTGGGTAAAAACTGAAACTCTTGCGATCATGTGTTGTCACATCTCCAAAGCCAAAGTAGGGTATTAAATTGTCTTCATCAAAAGGTGAGAGTATTCTGCCAATAAAAGATATTGCCTGTTCATAAGAGCTGAACAATTTGGGAATGGACAGTAGACCCTTTCAGCTTCAGGCATCCTTGCCTCTATTAGTCTCTTGTTATAGAGGTCATACCATTTCTGAGAGAGGACAGGCAGGCACTGATCAAAACCAAGTGTTTGAATGCACCCAAATTGAGGACAACGAATAGGAACTTGACCTGACTGCACCTTAACCTCTGAATGCTGGATAATACATACACGGCAAAAACTATGTAGACACCCAAAAACCACGAACATATCTGCATGGCACTTCCGTTCTAAGCATATAGGAGCAGCGGAATCATATTTTCCTGACTTGCTGCCTGTAAATCAGTGCTATCCACTATAAATCCACGCCTTCTGCACTCCCTAACTTGTTGCCGATAAATTAGTGTTGTTCACAGTGACTCATTGACATGAACTAGAGCTTCCACAAGCTCTTATGCAAGCACTGACATAGATCAAAGGAGACTCATAGCCTTCATTGTGCATCAACAAAGCTTGCCATAGACATTAACCAAGCTTGGAATCTTTTATCAGCCCTAGTAGTGCTGGATACTGAAGTCATGGACCTGTTATTTATGTCAGACCAACAGCGCAATCTGTGCTAAACTAACTGCAACAAATGTGGCCAGATTCATCTAAAACACGGTGCTCACTAAGGTTCATATAAGGCAAATGGGCAAGGTTGAGCGAAACAATCTTGATCTATACTGATGACCTGAACCTTGGCGATGACGGTGCTTCCTAGAGTCATTCCTTATGTGCAACTTCGAGTTAACTGTCTCAACTTCTGGCATAGGGGCAGAAGCCCAAGAAGTTTGAATCTTCCTGTTATCCATGCGAAGCCCATCCTTGCCGGCTCCTGCAGCGATAACAGCCTCCGCAATCTCCTGTGCGTGAAAGGTGACGAAGCCATAGCCCTGCTGCTGCGAAACCACTTTGGCCTTGGATACATCCCCGACATTCTCAAACAAGCCCTTCAGCAGTTTGGAAGTAGTGGCCGCGTGCAGGTCTGCGATGAAGACAGTATTGCGAGGGACAGGCCTTGACCTCTTGATCCTGCTGTTGGTGCTGCTCCACCCATCCCCATCCCGTTGCTTGCGCTTGTTGTTGGGAAGAACGAGCGTGGGCATAAGGAATTCGTCTTCCCCATCTTCCTCTTCGTCCTCTTGTTGTACTTCTGCTGTTTTTCAGGCTCTCTCCCTTTCACTCCTTCAATTCCACCTCGACCTGCTTTTCCATTGTCAGACGTACCAGTCCACTTGCTCACAATCTCAGCAATGTCATTTCCTGTGACTTCCTCTCTCAACATTGGCTTGCCTGAGTTCTGATACTCATCCAAAGCTTTATCAGCTGCTTCCAGCTGTCTTTGAAGAGACATGAGACTGCCATATTTTAAGCTCTGCAGCTCTATTCAGGTCCTAATCTCATTCAGCTTGCTGTATCTCAATATTCACCCAATCCACCTTTTCCTTGATTGACCATCATCTTCCACGAGTCTTCTCTTTTTCCTTTAGCATCCCCCAAATTAGTCGATCGTCATCCTCTTTTTCCCCCATACTTTTCGCTGATTTGTTCAATATAGCTTGATAAAAAAAAGCCCAATGAATATAATTACATCCATCTTTAAGCCTTTCTTCTGTGGAGCATCATTTGTCTTTAGTGCTTTAGATATCAAAGACTCTTTAGCAGAAATTTGAGGCATTGCTACCTCTAGTTTCTTTACACCAACAGGAGATCTACGCACAAACTTTGATTTCGGCCTTAAGAACTGGGTGGCGAATTGCTTTCTCAGTGCTTCACTAGTACTGTCAAACCCCATTGAAGGATTCTTGAGAGTCCTTGAGAGATGGTTCAGACCTTGCTTATTGATGACTAAAGAAGCCGCTGAGCCTGAGTTTTCGCATCCTTTAATATGTACCTTTACTCGCTTAAGGAGCTTTTGAGAGACTTTCTTCAACTCTATTTCATGGGAACTTTTGAACTTAGATGATCGGGTTCCACAAAGCTTCCTTTGATTCCACAATTCCCTGCACTTTTCTTAGAGATCATAATTGAAATTATCAGCTTGATAATGTCCTTTGGCATCAGTTTTTCATATTTTTCTAACACACCCACATCATGCATACAAACAGAAACACACACACACACTAGCGGAATATATACATTAGATGCAAGTACTGAAAGGACGGATTATTGTAATGCATCAATCACAAACAATGAATCACAGGCGGAAAAATAACACAAATGCACAACAAAAAAAATGGAGGTGTATACGGCTCGGATGCGCAGCAGCACGACATTCACCCCCTCTAAACCTGTGCATCCTCCGGATGAGCCAACTATCAAAGATCATTCAAGTCCACAAACAGGTCGAGTCCTTCATCAGTTTCTAGTAGACCTGTTTCTCCATCAGCTTCATCATCCATATTCTCTGCTTCTTCTGCTTGACTTTCTTCTACCTACTCTTCTTCTGCCAATGCTTCAAGTGAATATTCTTCATATTTTGTTCTCTTGAAAATCTTGACCTGTTTTCCAGCAATGGGCACCCTCAATACTGTTCCATCTAATTCAGCCAACTCATAGGTACCATTGTCAAAAACCTGTTTCACCTCATACGATCCAAACCATCTTTGAACCATTTTTCTCATGCTACTATGCTGATTCTCTAGACTACAGTCGTAGACTAGAACCCAACCTCCTTCTTTTATGGCTCTAGGCCTCAAGTGATGCCTCAAATCAAACCTGTCCTTGTTTCTGAGTCGAGCTGCCTTCAAACGATCAACTGCTAGCTACACATCTTCTGTCCTTCTCTCTAGTTGACGAATCTGAAGAGCTAGAAGCTCCTTCCTTGATAAATTCTCATGCCATGGAAGAACACTCCACGTGAGAGCATAGATTTCTGTAGGCATGACAGGCTTTTGCCCATACATCCACTCTGTAGGCATATATCCAGTAGTCACACTATGTGTAGAGCGGTCTGCCTACAATGCAAAAGGTAGTAATCTCGGCCAATCCCCAATCCGACCTCTACAAGCTTTTGCCAATGCTTTAACTATCGGAGGATGTCCTCTTTTGCTCTTCCCATTTCCCTCTAGATTATAGGCAATAGTAAGAGCCAACTTAATCCCAAGCCGTGAGAAAAATTCTCTAGCTTCATCTGCATCTAGCTCTCCACGATTAGCTGTAATCTTGCCTATACATCCATACATGCAAAATATTTCTTCCAACAAGAATTTACATACTGTAGTGGTGGTCTTCATCCGTAAAGATCTGCCTTCAACATAGTTTGTAAGATCCTCCCTAGCTAAGACAAGATATCTCATCTACCAAAGTCCCACTGGCAAAGTAACCAAGTCTACCACCCACTTATAATGCATACATAGTGGATAGGTCGGATGCAACTCATCACGATGCGCACTAAAGAGTAAAGCTGGCAGTCCTTGCAAGTCTCCACAAAGTGAGAAACATCTTTATACATCCCTTTCCACCAGTATCTTTCTTTGATTTTCTCATAGGTATCCCACACACCTCTATGACCAGCCCATGAACTCTCATGAAACTCTTGCATAATTTGTATCTGCATCGCTACCTCACAAACTACTCTCAAGGGTAAGCTGCCTCTCTTCTTTGGATGCTTCCAAAGAAAACCATCTTTCAAGAAATACCCATAAGCCTTCCTTTTGATTTTCTTGAATTCATCATCTGTCCAATCAGCTCTTCGAGTCAATGAACTTAGATACTGTCCAATTTGCAGCGACTCGTCAACATAAAGTTCTTCAATAAAGGCTTCAACAGTAGATACATGACAATCATGAACAAGGACAGAAGCTGAAAACTCTATCTCATCATCTTTTGCAAGCATTGACTCCTCATCCTCATATCTCGCTCTAGATAGCATGTCAGCAACTGGATTATCTTTCCCTGCTATGTGTCGAAATTCTGGATTCAATGATTTGATATAGGCAATCCACCGAAGCATCGCTATATCTGGAGTCAAGCAGCTAGTAATCATGCCAAGCAAAGGCAAACAATCTGTTTCCACAACAACTGAAGCTCCAATAAAATACCCTTTGTCACACTTCAGTGCAGTGACTACTCCCCACAACTCTCTTTTAATCTGCGGATATCTCCTCTGCCGCTCATTAAGAACTTTAGCTCCAAAGCAGATTGCATATCTATTTCCATCAGCATCATCCTGTCCCACTGCCCAACCTATGCCAATAGGGCTAGTATCAACTGTCAACATGATTGGCCGTCCACATTGATAATCCGCCTTGCGAAGAGTAGGAGCTAACTGCAACAGCTTCTTAAGTTTATGCATGGCTTTCGAATGCTTCTCATCCCAATGAAATTTCTGCCCCTTTCGAAGCAGCTGATAGAGAACATCTGCTATGTGAGCAAAATGAGGAATCCAAATCATGTAAAATACACAAGCTCCCACAAATCTCCACACCTCTGAAGTAGTCGAGCAATACTCTACAATCCTGCTTATGGCATCCACCTTTGCAAACGAAGGCTTCTTGCCATAATAACCAACCAGATGCCCAACTATAATGACTTTATTAACACCAAAGACAAATTTCAGCCCTGAAAGAGTCAAGTTTACCTCCTCTAATCGTGTCAATATTTGCTCACAAGCATCCAAGTGTTCAGCCACAAACTGTCTACATCCTCGCAAATCAAGACTTTCATTCTTTTCTTCTTCTGCACAACCCTTAATAGGCACATCATCTAGGAAAGGCATGGTATACAGCGGAATATAGTCTCGTAGAACTCTATGTATAGCATTCATCATATGAGCAACTGAGTTGGTGGCACCTTGAGGCAAGGTACACATCCTCACAAGACCAATAGGTGTCCGCATAGTAGTAATATCCCTTCTTTCCAAGGCAAGCTAAAATTGATCATAACCTGAATACAAGTCACCTAGAGAATAGATGGCTCGTCCTGCAAAAGCCTCAGCAAATTCATCCACAACTGGACCTATTCCCACATTCCTGATTGTCACTTTGTTCACAGGCTGCATATCCTGAATAAATCTCAAAGTACCATTTTTCTTCGGTAGAGTAAACCATCTATTAGAATAGGGCGCATAAGAGGGTTCCAAAATCCCCATCTTAATCTTCTCATTCAGCAACTCTATCAGCTTTGGCAAGTGTGCTTTAGGCACAGGTATAGGACGTATATTCCATGGTACATGAGGAACAGTGAAGATGACCATAGGCGCAACCAATTCGGGACTAATGCAGCCAATTTCACAAGGAAAGAAAGCAAATCCCTTACCATGACATCTAAGCATCTCTCTAAAACATTCTTTCTCCACTGGAAGCAAGAAATCATCATTTCCAATCTTCAATTCTGCAAGAGTTTCAGCTGTAAATTTATGTCCAATATTTACAGGATCTCTCAACATAGGCTGCTTCATAGCTTTTTCTATCTGCTCACCACTATTAGGAGGAAGCGGCCCTGCAATCGGCTTAACCTTCTTATCAACTGTTTTATACTTCGTGTCAACCTTGGCATCAGTCACGCACTCTTTTCTTTGCTACAATTTCTACAAATTTTCAGCAACTCTCAACTCTGTTGGCTGAAAGATTTCAGCCCTTTGCTCTATGGACTGCATGGGTGCAGTCTGAAATTCTGTATGCTGAAATTTTTCAGCATTAAACTTTGTTGGCTGAATGAATTCAGCCCTCAACTCTATGGACTGCATGGGTGCAGCCTCATACTCCATATGCTGAATTTTTTCACCATTTAACTCTGTTGGCTGAAAGGTTTCAGCCCTCTACAACTCTGTAAGCTAATCAAGATCAACCATAAATTGAGTTTGCTGAGTTTTCTCAGCCTCTAACTCTGTTTTCAGCATAAAATCAGAAATTTCCTTAAACATATCCAAGGTTTGCATATGTATGATCTTTGAACCCTTACATACATCAGTTTTCAGCATTGTTTCCATCTCAAACAATGTATCTGCATAAGACATCCCTTCATACAATCCATCTACATGCTCTTCTGCTTGCAAAATACCTGTAATCTTCAACTCTTTCTCCTTACGACCAATGTACTGCCTGACAGCTCTAGGAAAATCTGAAATTTTCTGATAACTCACTGAACTATCTGAAGAAAAACCAACAAAATTAGTGGAGAAAGACTGGCTGCCAGGAGGCGAGATCTCCTCTTTTCTCCACTCTGTACCACTGGCGTCTTGCAAGACAGCGGTACCTAATGAAAATCCAACTCCTTCGCAGGTAGTGGTGCTTCATGCAACGAGTCCCTGTTTCTCGGATGATTTACTCCAACAGTCATAAACTGAACAGCTCGCATACCATCCTTACTGCGTATTCGTGCAAAGGCTAAACCATCATCCATCACTGTCGTCTCTATTCTTGCTTCTGTAATGAAAGGCTGTCCAAGAATAATCGGATAAGAGCAAGAATCCTGAATAAAGCAATGATAATCCTCTTCAACATTACCAATAGAAATTCTGATGCTCGGACAAGCAGCATACATATCACCATAAGTATTATTGGCGGCTCTCATGTGCCAGCCATGCTCTGCATCCATAGGCCACTTGCCACTCTCATAAACACCTCGAGCAATAAGATTAATCTCGGAACCATGATCGACTAAAGCGACCAAAGGAATCTGTTTCTCTCCAATCCTTACCACCGTCTCAGTGGTTGCTCTAGCCCAATGACTACGTGAAAAATGGCTACGAGGAATGAGAATAGGGGTATCATCATCTTCATACGGCATAGGCTGAACTATTTTCTCCAATTGCGGATTAACAGAAGAAGCATTCTCAACCATCACTGCATCATCATGCTCTTCCCCAAGAGCTCCATGCCATAATCCCTATAAAGCAGGTCCTTCCATCGCATGTTGTTTCCTCCACAAAAGATCCTGCATCTGATCCTGTATTTCTCTTCTAGCAAACCCAAGAGCTTCTCCAACAGTAAAAGTGACTTCACTATTTAAAATTCTTTCATGAAAAATCTTACTCATATCCGTCTGCATATCAAGGTCTGACAAGAGCTTGAATCCTGGCTCCTTTCTTGGTTGCCTCTTCTCTTTCATCTGCTTGTCTCCCATAGGTTGTTCAGGACCTGATTGAGCTGGAGAACTTGACATAGGTGGAGCTGTATCAGGTGGTGAAACAAAGTCACCCCCTCTAGTCTTTTTGGAGGTGTTGAGACCCTCCTCATCTCTTCTTCTCTTTTCCTCAACCATGGCATCTAAACCCTGTGTTTTTGCCATATAAGCAAAAATAGAATACCTGTCAACAAGAGAATCCCATCTCCTTTCTCCTCGAACGCTGGAGCCCACACAAGTCATAGTAGATGCCTGAACTTTCCCTCTTCTCGCTATCTCCAAGGCAGAGGACCATAAAGCAGAGTCTCCATCTGATTTCTGCTCAAGCTGGACTCCATAAGCTGAAGCATCTCCTCTAACACTCACATAAGCTGATCGTGCAGCCATATCATCAACGAGCTTCTTCATGCCTCCCTTACCAAAGTTTGTGTCAAGAGGAGCACCAGTCTTTGTCAGCCATATCTTCCCATCTTGACTCCAGAACACTACATTCTTCTTACGCGCTTCCTGAAAAGCATCACAATCTCTGCAGTGTTGGTGCTCTGTACTATCACACTAAATACATCATCTCCCTTTTCTTTGACTAGCTGGAAAAGCAGTCGCTAGAGTAGGTGCTATAGCAGGTACTGACATAAGTTGCTCCTTTAACTTACCAACTTCAGCTTTGACTACTTCAATCGCCAAATCTGCCAAGCCTTTAATAACATCATCTACAGATAAGGGCACTAGAGCAGCAGGAACTGGTGGATTTACAACAGGAGGAGTAAGTTTAGGCATAGAACTTGTAGCAGGGGTAGAAGAAGAAGTCTCGAAATATTTTTCAGAAGCAGATCCTGTATTACGATGCAATCGTACTCTCCTGCGCTGCTTCTTAACAAGAGCATTCACAGCATCAATGACATGTCTCCATTCGGTCTTTAAACCTGAATCAGTAGCTTGATCTTCCAAAATATCATCCAACTTTTCCTGTAAATCAACATCAGCGACTTGTAAAAATAATTCCACTTTCTGCATCTCCAAAGCTTGCTGCTCACTTCCATCCAACTGATCATAGTGGCTCTCAAACTCTTGCAGAAGGGCAGTAACTGAAAGTCCCTTATTAGGCATAGAAGCCCATGCTAAGAAATTTCTGCAGTTCATAAGACCTATATCCTCCAGGAAATATTCATATTTTAATACCTTCTTAAACTCTGCCCAAGCAGCATGTGTTTCTTGAATTTCTGAAATTCGGACTTCAAGAGCACGCACCATGATCCGCAAGAAGTAGCGGCTCCAAACATCTTGAGAAACCCCAAAAAACTTCATCTTTTCTTCATATAAATGTAGGTAAGTTGACACTTGTTGGCCGTTGAACTGCTTCATCTCTTGTTGGACAGCTTTCAAGGCATCCATGGCATCACTATCACGTTTCGCATGAGCTTGCTGCTGCATATAGGTTGTAAATGACTGAAACAGGTTCTTCATGACATTGTCATCTGTCATCTCTTCTTGCGAGTCTCCCATCTTGCTGAAAAGTGATGGAGCACTTTCACGTCGGGTTCACTAGAAATGTCATAGATTTCGTGTAAGGGCTGCTGAATGCAGAGTTCAAGTTGCAACAAGGGAAGAGACTAACAAGAAGAAATCGAATTTTTGATGCCAAAGTTCACTATATTCCTTGCCAAGTGAGTAACATGAGGTCCATGTTCAGAAAAAGCTGTACATATCCAGCTTTACATTCAGATGTTCGAGTTCAGTTTTGTCATTGGCACATGGACTTGTTAAATTCTGCTGGGTAATAATTCCTGTGAACAAATTTTTAGGGTTCCATACAAAGTCAAAATAAAGGAGTTCTGTAGGCTGCAACCCCTATGTACATAAAACAAAGGAGTTCTGTGTGGCAGCAAAAGATGTAGGCCCAGCCAAGCACAAATGAGGAACAATCTGTTTGTATCATGCAAAAGCCTGTTTAAACCCTTGACAAGGTTGCTAATCTGGGTAAAAACTGAAACTCTTGCGATCATGTGTTGTCACATCTCCAAAGCCAAAGCAGGGTATTAAATTATCTTCATCAAAAGGTGAGAGTATTCTGCCAATAAAAGATATTGCCTGTTCATAAGAGCTGAACAATTTGGGAATGGACAGTAGACCCTTTCAACTTCAGGCATCCTTGCCTCTATTAATCTCTTGTTATAGAGGTCATACCATTTCTGAGAGAGGATAGGCAGGCACTGATCAAAACCAAGTGTTTGAATGCACCCAAATTGAGGACAACGAATAGGAACTTGACCTGAATACACCTTAACCTCTGAATGCTCGATAATACATACACGACAAAAACTGTGTAGACACCTAGAAACCACAAACATATCTGCATGGCACTTCCATTCTAAGCATATAGGAGCAGCGGAATCGTATTGTCCTGACTTGTTGCCTGTAAATCAGTGCTATCCACTATAAGTCCACGTCTTCTGCGCTCCCTAACTTGTTGCCGATAAATTAGTGTTGTTCACAGTGACTCATTGACATGAACTAGAGCTTCCATAAGCTCTTATGCAAGCACTGACATGGATCAAAGGAGACTCATAGCCTTCATTGTGGATCAACAAAGCTTGCCATAGACATTAACCAAGCTTGGAATCTTTTATCAGCCCTAGTAGTGCTGGATGCTGAAGTCATGGACCTGTTATTTATGTCAGACCAACAACGCAATCTGTGCTAAACTAACTGCAACAAATGTGGCCAGATTCGTCTAAAACACGGTGCTCACTAAGGTTCATATAAGGCAAAGGGGCAAGGTTGAGCGAAACAATCTTGATCTATACTGATGACCTGAACCTTGGCGATGACGGTGCTTCCTGGAGTCATTCCTCATGTGCAACTTCGAGTTAACTGTCTCAACTTCTGGCATAGGGGCAGAAGCCCAAGAAACTCGAATCTTCCTGTTATCCATGCGAAGCCCATCCTTACCGGCTCCTGCAGCGATAACAACCTCCGCAATCTCCTGTGCATGAAAGGTCACGAAGCCATAGCCCTGTTGCTGGGAAACCACTTTGGCCTTGGATACATCCCCGAAATTCTCAAACAAGCCCTTCAGCAGTTTGGAAGTAGTGGCCGTGTGCAGGTCTGCAACGAAGACGGTATTGCCAGGGATAGGCCTTGACCTCTTATTCCTGCTGCTGCTGCTGTTCCGGCCTACCCCCATCCCGTTGCTTGCGCTTGTTGTTGAGAAGAACGAGCGTGGGCAGAAGGAATTCGTCTTCCCCATCTTCCTCTTCGTCCTCCTGTTGTGCTTCTGCTATTTTTCAGGCTCTCTCCCTTTTACTCCTGCAATTCCACCTCGACCTGCTTTTCCATTGTCAGACGTACTAGTCCACTTGCTCACAATCTCAGCAATGTCATTTCCTGTGACTTCCTCTCTCAACATTGGCTTGCCTGAGTTCTGATACTAATCCAAAGCTTTCTCAGTTGCTTCCAGCTGTCTTTGAAGAGACATGAGACTGCCATATTTTAAGTTCTGCAGCTCTATTCAGGTCATAATCTCGTTCAACTTGTTGTATCTCAATATTCACCCAATCCACCTCTTCCTTGATTGACCATCATCTTCCACAACTCTCCTCTTTTTCCAGCAGCATCCCCCAAATTAGTCGATCGTCCTCCTCTTTTCCCCCCATACTTTTCACTGATTCCTTCAACATAGCTTGATAAAAAAAAGCCCAATGAATATAATTACATCCATCTTTAAGCCTTTCTTCTGTGGAGCATCATTTGTCTTTAGTGCTTTAGATATCAAAGAATCTTTAGCAGAAATTTGAGGCATTGCTACCTCTAGTTTCTTTACAACAACAGGAGATCAACGCACAAACTTTGATTTCGGCCTTAAGAACTGGGTGGCAAAATGCTCTCTCGGTGCTTCACTAGTGCTGTCAAACCCCATTGAAGGATTCTTGAGAGTCCTTGGGAGATGGTTTAGACCTTGCTTATTGATGATTGAAGAAGCCGCTGAGCCTGAGTTTTCGCATCCTTTAATATGTACCTTTACTCGCTTAAGGAGCTTTTGAGAGACTTCCTTCAACTATATTTCATGGGAACTTTTGAACTTAGATGATCGGCTTCCACAAAGCTTCCTTTGATTCCACAATTCCCTGCACTTTTCTAAGAGATCATCATTGAAATTATTAGCTTGATAATGTCCTTTGGCATCAGTTTTTCATATTTTTCTAACACACCCACATCATGCATGAAACAAAAACACACACACACACTAGCGGAATATATACATTGGATGCGGGTACTGAAAGGACGGATTATTGTAATGCATCAATCACACACAATGAATCACACGTGGAAAAATAACACAAATGCACAACAAAAAAAATGGAGGTGTATACGGCTCGGATGCGTAGCAACACGACAACGTTGGGTAATTAAATAAGTAAAACAACCCAAGGAATGTGCAGACGATGGGCCATAGGTCCGCCGTCCTACATATTGGTGGTCCTGGATAGCCGTGAACTTTTCTCAAATCATGATGGACAGCAGGAAGATCGTCAAAGAACACGAACAACAAAAGTGTTGACCAAGAGTTATGATTGATCCCGATTTACGCTGTTTTAGGGGAACGGAATGGGACTATGCCTTATGGCAGAGAGGTTGAGCTTTGCATCCCTCTCATTTCCCATTCTCCTTGAACCAAGTGCAGCGTGAATCCACTTCGGACTTGGCGTTTCTGCTTAAAGTATTTCGCTTGGGTCCGACGCTAGTTACCATTAAGAAATGACCAATAAGGAAAACCCTAATTCAGGTCGATCCTAAGTGGGAACAGTCCAAATACTTCTGCTACGTGGCAAACGTGGAAATCCCTAGATCGCAAACCCCGTAACATTCCATGGGAGTGCCGGGCGGAGCTTTCTAGACATCCCTTCCGATGGATTGCTAAGACGTGTCCTGAAGATACAAGTGGACACATTACAAAAAAAACTCAAAAAAGTGGTGTTAAGAAACACCTTAGTTTTAATATCCTTGAAATATTCAAGGAAAATCTTCAGTCGATGGATTCATGTAGACTTTCTTTAGCCTTCAATACAACCTTTAGGGGAATTTTAAAATTTTTGGGAGATTGTGTACATTTCTTCATCCAAGAAAAGACAATGCTATCTATTGTTTCCCATTGTTCATGATCTTTTTTGTTGCACATCCAATATTTATCCCAATAATTAAAATACAGCTCTGCATATATAGCATTTTGACGACTACAAACTGGTTTCCAATATTGTATACGTACCTTGTTGAAGTTTTTGGAATGTCTATTTGTATCGACCTCACTTTGTGCAACACAAGACATATTGGATATACTGGATCTGAACGCCAGCAACATTTAAAAACCCTTTGGAAGAGTAGGCTTTCCTGAAAGGTCTCTCTTCCATAATTCAATGCACCTTCTCTTGGTAACTAGTCTGGGGACTTTGGATGCATCTTGTATTGCATGACATGTGTATCTCCTTGCATCAGGCACAAGTGTATCTTTCGAATCACACAAGTATCCTCAATGTATCTCTTAAAGTCATGCACATGTGTCAATAAGAAAGTTGTAGGACTAGTCATCTAGCATGATTGAAAATGTTGCATAAGACGAGGAAAAGTGAACGTCATGCTTGTCCTTAGCTTCTCTAAAAATTTGCCAAACATTGCATCGATGTCTTCATGTGTATGACCCACCATGAGAAACCCAAGCTGGATCATCTTGAATGTTCCTCGTGCAACAAGCAATGATAGATATGCAAAGAGATAGCGATTTTTGTTTTTTGATACACAATTATCAAGTTGAAGAAGTAAGTTCTCTGGCAATCATTTGAAATGATGATGGTCATCCTGTGGTGTATTATCTTCCATGCATGATTTATTTTGTGCAGCACCTTCATGGTGGTCTAGTGCTTTTTTCGAGTTGAGGGCATTTAGTAGCACAAAGGTTGATCTTGGCATTCCATCTACTTGTAGATCACCATTTGCATGCCTGTCTAGTCGCTTCAAGTTCCTAAAGCACAATGACAATGAGGCAATTGTGAAGTTAGGATCATGAGGCCATAGATCGAGTGAGAAATGTCCATATCTACCTTCTCCATGTCCATGTGTAATCATGCCTGTTAAAGAAACTGGTAGTTGAGTAGATCTTTCAGTCTCTTTTGATCGAAGCCTTAACCTGGGGATAGCTGTCTTTTGCTGGTCCATTTTATCATGTACGATACACAAGTTTTTATCTTGATCTAATGTTGAGGCCAAGCGCCAACTGTAGTATATGTTCCGACAACTTTGTTGTTGTAGCATGTGACATTGATGCTTCTTTAGAAGCACATTTCGCTATTGAAGACACTTTGTTGCTGCAAGTTTCTCTTTGATCTCTGAGAAAATACTATATTTGGAGAACTCACTTGTCTTTGCTAAGGTTACATGCTTGAACTCTGTGTTCCAAATACGATTGAAGGTGGACAAGGACATTTGCTTACATCCAATACCACTCAATGTTGTATTTACTTCTATCCATATATCTACCTGCTTGTAAACATTTGGGATGACCAATTGTGTCTCCCTTGATCCATCTTGCATTGTTCTACTTTTGTGTGGCATTTGCTATGCATTCTTCTTAACAAACTCTCTACTTCCCATCTCTGTGTGATCCCAAGCTGCTCTTATTAACCCCTTGTTTCAATGCATTGCCCTCCTCACGCCATGCTCAAATTGTGTTTTATACCTGTAAAAAGATGTCTTTGGGATTCCATGAATCTCATACCATGCCCCTCCACATACCACTTGTCCATTGAAGATAAAGCTGTACTTCCTTGTTCCCAAGTAATCAATCCTGCATGATGATTCAAACTTGTCATAAACATAGTTTGTGCGGTCTTCAAATTGCAAACCCCAAAAGTATTTACGTAATTGTTGCATTGCTTCTCTATCAGCAAACTCACAACACTTTTCTTGGAAAAAATCAATCATGGAAACCTGTGAAATGGAGTCCATAGAAGTCCTCAAGTTTGCACCTTTAGGAGCAATAATTTGAGGCTTTCTATTGACCATACAATATGATCTCTTTTGAACAAAAATTGATTTTTTTGCAAAAACATAATCTTCATTGGTATCTTCCATGTTTTTTGCACAAGCATTTGTAGAGACAAATTGCATGTATGATTGTTGTTGTAGCTGTGATGTTCCATCATCAAAGGTGACTTGTTTAACTTGGCCATCTTTCCAAAGTGACACAGTGGAGATTGTCATCTATGTATATTCCTGTGGTTTGATTAAGGGCTTTATCTACCACCACACCAACATCCTCTTCTCCTAGAAATTCAAAGTTTATCACATCATATGGAAAAGCCAATAATATAAACCCGGTCCCAACACACATAGTGTTGCCTTCTGTCCATAGCATCACTCTACATTCTCTCCAACTTTCACGAATGCTAAGCACATCAATATCCTCAGAAGGTAGGACATGGTCTGATTCGTAATCATCTCCACATTCATGAATTGTTATTGAGTTTGAAACAACCACCACATCTTTCTTTCCCCATTTTGCAAAACGACCTACAGTTTCATGAACCTTCATTGCATCAATTGTTGGGAATGACAAATACATTGCTATATTTAAACATTTATCAATAGCCACCACTGAAATATATCCATCTTCAAGTGTTTCTCCATGGCATGTCTCATTTGGATGTATTGCATGCACTCTACCAAGTGCAACAATCTCATGATCAACTAGCAAATTCACAGTTTCTCCAAAATAAAATTCGTTATTCATGATACCTGTACAAGTGAGAAAATGGAGATTTTATCATTTGTATGTTGTCACCTCTCAGAAAGAAGAAAATAGTGATGAAATTGCTAAATATAATGAAGTATCAAATTTCATTGAAACAAAAAAAGTACTTAAACATTAGATAGAATGAGTCCAACTTCCATAATAGAATGTATTAATGGAAACATCGTACAGGAAGAAGGGGATAGATTTGACCATATGGCCAAAAACAAACTTTCTCATGAGCTATGCTACCCTAAAGTAAATAAGAAAATTTCTTCTATTATTTTTAGTTGCCTTGATTTTACTTTATTTTATTAGCTACTCTTTGAGTAAGAAAAAACTTCCTTGTGTGTTCTCATTGGGAAAAGATATAGCAGATGTTCAAAACTTATACTATATCTATTCAACACGAGAACAATGATTAAAATTATTTGTAATGTGTATAGAAAAAGATTTAGCCACCTGGTCAAAAATCTATTGTATGTATTCCATACCATAGCAAATATAAAAATTATTTGTGATCCCCATAGGGGAAAACATAGTCAAATGATTGAAACCTTTGTTGCATGTATTTCACATGACAAAAAGGATAAAAGCTCATTGTGGGCTCCATAGAAAAATATTTAGCCAGTTGGTCAAAACTCAAGCCAAATACATATAACAAGGATAAAAGTTCATTGTGATCTTTATGGAAAAAAATTTAGCCAGATGTTCAAAACCTCTATTGTAACAATTTTACACAAGACTTAGGATTAAAATTCTTTGTGATATCCACAAGAAAATATTTAGCCATATGGTCAAAACATGTATTTAACCTAGATGATAGCAAGAATAATAATTATTTGTGATGTTTAGCCAAATGTTCAAAGCCTTTATTATATGTCAATAAGAATAAATAATTTATGTGATCTCAATTGGAAAATATTTGATCAAATGATCAAAACCTTTATTTCATGTATTCCACATGACAACAAGGATAAATATATTTTTGAGAAACTTTGACCTTGTGCTTAAATGTTGAAACCACAATGACCTCTAAAGAATAGGAGATTTCATTCACTATGACACAAAGTTATAAATATTGAGAAAATTTTAGCATCAATTAGAAGCTATTTGACAAGGAAATATAATTTTTATCATGGTTAAATATTTATGAATCTTATACTACCTACTTGTTGATAATAGTAAAATGTATCATATTACACTTTATTTTTAAGTTATACTATTTTAGTCTAAATCATGTTATATTAGTATATCATACTATGTGCATATTATGGAATATATTATCAAAATATATTTTTAAAATATATATATTAAATAAATTTATTAATAATTAATAAATATAATTTAAATATGTGAAATCATATTTTGTAAGATTATGTATATTAAATGTATCTAATATGTAATGTGTAATATCATTGAGGATTTTGAACCCACCTTAGTGATAGTTCGAGAGTAGAATCTCTAGTAGGGTAGGATAGAGAGTATGTAGGAAAAATCTCTAGCTATGGGAATAGGGGCAATATCCCAATGGTGGGTTCTTAAGAAGGGGCGAGGGGGAAGGAGTTGGTCTAGGAGAAATGCCTCTAGTAAGAGTTTGAGGGCAATGTCCTCCTAAGTGGAGGTTTGGGAGCAATGCTCCCAGTTGGGGTTTCGAGATAGCACTCGTTCTAGGGATTTTGGGGCAAAGCTTCTAATGGGGGGTTTAAGCAGTAGGGCCCTTGGTGGGGGTATGTGGGCACCACCCCTAGTAGGGGGTTAGGGGTAGTGTCCCTGATGGGGGTTTAGGGCAACGCCCCTAGCGGCGGTTCGAGGGTATTGCCCCCGGTGTGGGGGTTTGGGGGCAATATCCCCAACGGGGGGTCCGAGGGGCAAGGCCCCCTTGTGGGGCTCTGGGGGCAACGCCCCCAGCGGAGGTTCGGGGGCAGTGCCCCCGGTGAGGGTTTGGGGGCAATGCTCCCAACGACGAGGTATTGTCATTACATGATTTTTGAAAAAATCGCGACTTGAAATTTTTAATAAAATTAAAAAATAGACACAAAAATAAGATCTAAATCTACTCGTATTCCGTAACAAGTTATGGTTATTGGAATAGCGTGATACATTAAATGATTCGTTTCATGAGTCTGTCTTTACAACTAATCATGACGTTTTTTAGAATGAGTTTCTCTTGCCCTCCCTCTGTCTTCCACGCAACTCTCCAACCTGAGCATTTTCTCTATTCTGTGTTTTTACACTTGCAAGTTTCGCATCTCTGATCCTCTACGTTTTTATCTCTACTGCTGCTGTTGCCCCTGTCTTACTATAGGTATTGTAGTCCTCATCTTTGGTGGTTGTGTCCCCCTCTTCTTCTTTAACTACTCTCCATTGTTTCATTTTCTCAAACTGAAACAGATTGTGCATTGCAATTTCTGGTTCGAATCAGGGTATTATGACCAAAACTACGTGCGTCTTCAAATCAGAAATCTTGCTCCAAGGCTTTGGCAATTCAACAAGGTAGTGAATGATCGCCAATCCACACTGTGCCTGCTTCTACTTCACAGGTAATTTCTGTTACATTGGTACACATTACTGACCTACTAATTACAACAGGTTTTCAACTTTTCCCTACTTCATTTCTGATTTTTAGTTAAACTACATTGATTATGACCATTTCAATCCATACAATTACTACAAATCACACTACTACTCTTTTGTATGATTAGTATTGAATAATATTAGGATCAAACACCAAAAGCAATTTCTAAATAAGAATCATGTATGAAAATTAAATGCAATATGTATTTCTGTATATGTATTTCTATAGCAATGAGATTAGGCACTCACTCTTGAGAATTCAATGTCTTCTTCTTCTTCTCGATTGCTTGATTGATCTCCTAGAGCACTTGTCTTTCTGGTTCTCCAACCACTACCTTGCAAGTGATACCTTCACTCTACGTCAATATTGAAAACATGACTTCTTGCACTGTTGAAAATACTCTTTTTTTTGTGAATATGAAATATATGATAGTGTAATGTTGAAAAAAGTCTCTTAGATGTGAATATGGAATAAATGGTTTGTGCAATGCTTTTATCAATGATGAGTGCTTTCAAAATACTAGCCTTTCTTTCTATTCTGTGATGCTATATACCTCAAGATTTTGCCTCAAGGCTAAACCTAGCCTAATATTGTTGTATCATTCCGTAATATTGGAGCATTTTAGCAAGTTCTTATATATTGTATTATACTTTACTATATAGAACTTTCCATTATATTGTATTTTCATAGTAAAAGCATTAACATCAGATTTTATGGTTACATTCTTTATAATTTTTTTATAAGCATATGGCTATACAATACTTACAAATACTCAATATGATTTTACCATAGGATGTAATTTTATTTTCTAACAACACATATCATGATCTTTCATTAATTTATAGATCAGACCATATGGTCAAAAAAATTCTTGCAATATAAAAAGTACTTTTTGTTATTTTATTCAATACAATCTGAGATTTGGCCATGAGGTCAAACCTTTTCTTATAATATAAGAAGTAATTTATGTTCTTTTTTCCAATATACTGTGAGATTTTGCCATGTGGCCAAATCTTCTCCTTAAGCTATCTCTTAGCCAAAATAAGGACTCTTGTAGTATCACAATATCTTGCAACCAATCAAACACTTTGTTCATTTTACTACAAGAATGACATTTTCATTTGGTCAAATGCTTTCTTATATTATCAACCCTCGCTTACTTCTAAAAGGAAAGGCTAGTTTCTATTGAGAGAGAGAGAGAGTACGAGAGAGATACACAAGACATGCTCCCAAAGAATGATTCATATTGATGTAGAGTTAGTATATATAGGTGAGACCCAAGTCAAGTGAGAGATGATATATATAGTTGTAACATCCCCACTCAAACAAAGGTCTCTGGCTGCGAGTGAAAAAACCCTTGGGGAGAACAAGGGAAAAACTGGAGTCCCTACACATACCTACGATACAAAAATGAATTACTATAAAGTTTTCTTGAATACAGTGATACATAGCTCAATCAGTGAGACAAGAACTTGGAACAATACCAAGTGCATGCCTTAATGAGCTAAAGCGAGCTTCACTAAGAGCTTTTGTGAAGATGTCTGCAACCATTTGATCACTGGGACAATGCTCCACCATAATGGAACCTTTCTTGACTTCATGTCAAACATAATGATAATGAATAGCAATATGCTTTGATTTACTATGTTTTATATAGTCTTTGGTAAGACTGGTAGCACTTTGGTTATCACATCGAAGAGGTGTACTAGATGATGAAGGATGTCCCAAATCTGCAAGTAGTTGTCGAAGCCAAACTAGCTCGCGAGCTGCTAATGATACAGCAACATATTCAGCTTCAGTTGTAGAAACCGCAACACATCGTTGTTTCTTGCTGGACCAAGAAACCAAACATCCATTTACAAAGAAACAATTCCCACTTGTAGATCGCATGGATAAGTTTGAACTTGCTTAATCAGCATCTGTATATCCAATAAGGTCAAGAGAAGTTGAAGAAGATAAATAAGAATCCTCTCGACGACGATAAATAAGACCAAATTCCTTAGTACCCTTAAGGTACTTAAGAATACGTTTTGCAGCACTCCAATGAATAGTGGAAGGGGAAGAAAGATACCGTCCCAAAAAATTAGCTGCAAATAAAATATCTGGTCTTGTGTTTAAACCAATAAATTGAAGACAACCAAAAAGATTAGCAAAAGGTTGATGAATGGCTGATTCTTCATTGCGTGTTGTAGATGTACCCTTGGTAGAGCTTGAAAGAATGGGAGTGTTGGCAGAGTGCCTTGTTGTCGGTGCCTTCTTCACTAAGAGCTTTTGTGAAGAATGCCTTGTTGTCAGTGTCGTTGAACTTGAATACCCAAACAATAATGTATCTCACCAAGATCCACCATTTCAAATGCAGTCGATAAAAGCTTCTTCATAGCATCCAAAAAAGCAATATTATTTCACACAAGAATAGTATCATCAACATATAAAGCAAGAATAATAAAATATTTGTCATCCCTTTTGATGTAAAGATTTGGGTCAGCAAAACATGCAATAAAACCTTTAGATGTGAGGAACTGATCAATCTTAATATACCAAGCACGAGAGGCTTGCTTCAATCCATATAATGCATGATGAAGCTGGCATACAAGATGCTCCTTTCCTGCAATCATAAAACCTTCAGGTTGCTCCATATAGACTAGCATTCCTCGCGCTTCGCGTGAAAGGAACGCTATCCCGCTTCGCGACAGCTTCGCTACCGCGAAGCAGGGTGCGAGGGAAGTGAAGCTGCCGTGCGGCTTCACATCCCTATCGCACAATGGATAATGCTATCACAAAAACATCGCATGATTTACTCTCCTCTATATCGCACGGCAGCTTCACTTCCCTATTGCACAGTGGATAATGCTATCACAAAAACATCGCATGCTTTACTCTCCTCTACTCACAACCCCTCTATCTCTCATCCCATTTACACCTCCCCCCTCTATCCACACTCACTCAATCACTCCCAAATCAATTGCATTCAATTCAATGGAGTCGAATGCACTATGTCTGGAACATCTCTCTCTCTCTCTCTCTCTCTCTCTCTCTCACATGTATAAAAGACCAAATATGCATTTGCATCAAGGAGTACATAGACTCATATATACATGCAATGACCATGCACCAAACTTATAGACTTGTATCTATACTTGCTCTGCAAAACTTTTAGAAACAACCTGTATCCTTGGATGTTACAATGAGAAATAACATTCCTACGATGAAACAAACCACAAATAAAAGATATATGAGCCACACCACAAATTTAAGTTTGTCCAAGCATTGCATGCAAACTCCCAGTATTAATAACCCACATAGGTGAAGCAAAGCCCGAAACCAAAGTTTCTTCTAGAGACTGCACCAATAACCTTGCACCACAATTTCAAGTATCAACAAACCACAAAGTGTCACTCCTTGATTGTGCCCATGCATCTACATCCAAATGTTACAAAAAAATCTACAGTTCCCATAGGGTCTAACCAAAACAAAGCTTTTCTTTCTTTGAGAAATAATTGGAAAATTTTCCACTCTCCAACATAGCATGGCCAGGCAAAGCAAGTCCGATCGCCACTCTTCGTCTTGTTGATGGTACAGGGGACATAATAGTATTTCCGCTCTCCAATATAGTATGGCCAGGCGAAGCAAGTCCAATCGCCACTTAACATTAAAACAACAACACCTGCTATGCGCAATAGCTAGAAGTAGCTCTTCATGATCATTCGACGTTACAATCAGAAATAACATTGCTACGCTGAAAGGAACCACAAAGTTTAAGCATATCCAAGCATCAAATATAGATAGGTGAAGTAAAGCCCAAAACCAAACCTTGCTTCAGAGCCGAAAACTTTGTACCATAAATCCAAGTATCTACACCTATGATAAGTAGATATAGATACATATCTACATCCAAACGCTACAAAGATGTTGAAACTTTTCATCGGGCCTAACCAAAATGAAGCTTTCTTTTCTTTGAGGAATCACTGGGGAAAATTCCATCCTCCAACACAGCATGCTCAGGAGAAGCAAGTCCCATTGCCACTCTTCGTCCCGGTGATGGTACAGGGGACATGATAGTCTTTCCTCTCTTTCTTGCACCTAAAACTTTAAAAGCTCACAACGTAAATATGAACATATCCAACAATATTGACAAAGATCACTTAATATTGGAATAACAATACCTGGCTTAACACTTGCAAACCCCTTGGCAGGCATTGTCACAGCTTGATGCAACGTCACAAAACAACTGAGGTCCTTAAATTCATACGTCGACCACCCCCTTGGTATTCTATCAGTGTGAGATCGCCGAAACCTCTTGTCTTGCTCAGCTTCACCCATATGCACTCGAAAGCATTGAGTATACCCACAATGCACCACCTCAATAAAGACTGGAAGTAAAATCTCTATGTTGACATCATCATACAAACGCTCAATGACCCTTGCAAGTGTTCTTCTTATAATATCATCCGTTTCACTGCACACAAGCTACATTGCAGTTCCTTCTGATACTCAGAAGCTAGATAATAACCCCAACTTGGAGTAGGCATCTACAAAAGTCAAGCAAACACTTATATACAGTGCAGGGAATATATACTCAATTACGATCGAGTATATGCCAACCGAATACAGCTTTGAGGCTATCTCACCTACACACCAAGCAAGGACTACGAAGCCATCAAAATTCAATAGATACATCTCTAAAAAAATGCAAGCATATCTTCCACTCTCCAAAAAACTCATCTCCGTATGCATCTTTGTAAAAAAGCAATGCACCTCATTGCATCTTTTGAAGTACCTCCTTGTACACAATGTTCGTCGTGACATTCACAGTGCTTCCATCCTCATCTAATAACACCCTCACACCACATGAGGATTTCACCCTTGAAAATGCAACATACAACTGTCCATGTGTAAATACTGGTGTCTTTAAGTAAAGACCAACAACAGACAATGTCTGGCCTTGCGACTTATTGATTGTCATAGCAAAGGCCAATCAAATAGGAAATTGCCTCCGCCTCATAGCAAACGGAAACTGCAAGGTGCCAGGAATAAAAGTGATCCTAGGAATAAAAACTCGCTCCCCTACATTTGTCCCTGTTATTATTTCAGCATCTATCACTTTTTTATTGAATGCCTTACACATCAACCGTGTACCATTACACAATCCTTTTGCTGGATTTAAGTTCCTAAGCAGAATAATAGGTGCATTCATCTTTAGCAACAATAGATGGGGAGGAAATCCACCTCCAAGATCCAGTGTATTTAAATACTCTACAGAGTATAAAAATGAGCTATCACCTGTCTTTGCAATTGAATCCGCACTATAGTACTGTATAACTTCTCCTGGCATCGATTGCAATGCACAATCATTCAAAGAAGCCACCTCTGTATTCCGTGCTACAAGTATAGCACGCTCACTAAAATATGCCCCAAAGTCTCTCACCACGGATACTTCACCGTACACACTATTAACCAAGGTTTCAATAGAGCACCCTTTCAATACCATGCTAGATGGAATATGTAACTTATCACAATTCTCCATAATACCCACTCCATCCCCTATCCCTTGAATCCAACCAACAAATCCATTATCCATTACACCACCAACGGTTGACATTCTCATATTCCCAGACAACCTTAGCACCTTAACATACTGCCATAAATGAGAGCAACATAGTGCCGCATTAGCAATATCTTCACGGGAGCCCTTCATCACGACGGGCAAGATTTGCCTAAAATCACCCCCAAGCAAAGTAACCTTTCCACCAAATGGTTTATTACAGCCCATAATATCTCTTAAAGTTCTATCAACAGCTTCAAATGCAAACCTGTGCATCATGGGAGCCTCATCCCATAAAATAAGACTCGATTGTCTGAAAAGTTGAGCAAGATCGCTCTGAACAGCAATAGTACAGGTGGATCGATCACATAGATCCAATGGAATTTTAAATCTTGAGTGAGCAGTACGACCGCCCTGCTGAAGTAATGCAGCAATGCCAGATGATGTCGTTGCCAATGCTATATGACCATCACTGCGCAACCTAGCAAGCAAACACTTGTAAAGAAACGTCTTTCCAGACCCACCGGGACCATCCAAAAAAAAAACATCCCCAAAGTTTCCACCAATGGCACCCATAACTGCATTATATGCAACCCTCTGTCCATCATTCAACATTGCCTCCATACAAACACAAACTCTACGTTGCTCCAGTATATCATATGCATATTCATCTTCTAAAAGAGGGTTAGCACACAACTGAGAATCTGTTCGATGAGGTTCTGGCAATCCATCAAAGTCAGACAATCTTCGCCCATGCTGTCGCAAAAGATCCTGAAGATGCAATAAAGCCCTCTTTGATGCCTCTTGTTGTAGAACTACAGAAGATATATGCACATGCTCTAGCTGTAACTTATACAAAATATCCTCCACTATCGGTGACATAAACCTATCCCAGAGCTGACCAGGCTGTGCAGGCTCACAGAAGACCAAAATTGCAGCAAACAAAGCACGCAAGTGGGCACCAACTTGTACAGATGCAGCCTCTTCCAAGCACACAATACACTCATCATCACCCTCTAACATGCCCTTTGCAATGCAAGCTTCCTTAAAGGTGTTGTACACCACGTTGCCAACAGTACGCAAATCATCAAAAGACATACATCCTCGAGACACTGTCAAGAGCATTCGCAAGTAATCCGGACGATCATAAGCAATAAAGCCCTCTTTGATCATAAGCAATAAAGCATGTTTTTTATGAAATACCCGAGCAGTCAAATCCGGACGATCATAAGCAGTCTGTCCAGGCAACAAAGCATTAGTTATCTCTAACCACTTTGGATTACATGTCATCGTTATAAACAGATCAGGTTTTCCCTTACTTCGCACTATAGCCATGGCATCCTGATACAACTGATACATGTGTCTTGGCCCATCAGTAAAAGAAGACGGCAAAACCACCCTTTTACCAACAGAGGCACCAATAATCCCCATCGGCCCATCATCCATCACTCCCACCATATCTGCTAAGCCCTTATAAACTTCCGAGCGTAAAACTGATTGATTTTGACGACACCAAGCTAACCTACATTGCTCTATACTACAATAAGCATCAACAATAAATTGTTGCAACAATCTGCCACCCCGCAACATGCACACCTCAGTGTCCTCACGCACTTGTAGTCGAAATGCATAAAATTGCATCTGAGTAACACAGTCCTTATTAGATAATCCATGTATATTAATTGGAACATTAACACCACTATAAGGTACCTTTACATGCCAACCATCATCACCCATAGGAAAAAGAAGGACGTATAGCATTGGCATATATGCCCTATGCAAGTTTGAAATAGCAATACATCGTCCATCCCGACTATAAACATGTATGTCTCAACAATCAAGAGTATTCTCATCGCCTTGTCCTGGCATGATAGCCGCAACCTCAGTTGCCACTAGAACTGAGCATTGTCTATTAGCATGTTGAACCTCAAAAATAGTCATTCTCAAATCATGCAAGGGATTATTTTGCAATTGCATACCCACGGATCTAAAAGCTTGTGCATATGCATTGTGTTGATGCATCATAGACTGAAGCTCCCCAAGCAAGTTTGGCAATAAATTAGGCATAACATCCAACCGATTAGATAACTCATGCTCAGTATCATAAACATAAAGTTGTGCAAATCTTGGCCTTTCCTGTCATTGCACATTAGGAATCAAAGAGCCTATACGATGATAAATAGAGCCATGCACTCTAAAGGTATAAGAATTTCCCACAACAGGCAAAAGCTCATCAACATTGATACCAAGTGACACAAATGCAAGAGCACTATTATATGCTCGTATATTATTTTTAAATACTCTGCTTTGAGGATGCATACCATGCAACAAATCATGCAATAGTTGTGGTGGATATTGCAACTGTGGCAACATTACTTTTCCATTTCGACAACAATGTTTACCGAACAAAACTGACCCCTGCACTTGAGCCTCACATCTCCACAATTTAGCCGAACATCGCTCACACATCTCAGAAAAACTCCCCATGGAATGCACAATCGGGTCTTGAAATAGCAATATTGTAGTTGTAGGATGAATATCCATTGCAGGCAAAGCATGTAAAATGGAGCAAAAACCTCCATTTCGAGCACTAAAGGTCGGCACATTATTGACACGTGACTCATTAATCACAGCATTTCCTAAGTTTTGGTGATTTTCAACATCACAATTATAATCATTAGCAAATTTCTGCTCAATCAAGCTGTGAAGTATCTCACAAATCAAGCTATCATGATTTAGATCCCCTCCTTGCAAAACGTTCCGGCACTCAACTATAGTAGAACACATCTCTTTATACCCCCTCCGGTCATGTCTTGGCATTTGAGCCCTAAGCCTAGCAATTTGTCGTCGTCTATATCGTGTAGAGTTGAGTCTATGCCTATGAATACACAACACATAATCCCTGCTAGTTCTTTGATTATTTAATCCCATATTATTTGGATTCTCACAGAGCCTGCACATCAAGAGAAAACATGCATTATTTCAAGGAGAGTCTTGGTTGGGAATAGTATATTTTCAAAAAGACTTAAAAGTAAAATCAATCTCGAATCACATAATCGAAAAAATACTACGACAATTTAAATCATCACAATCCTCCTACGTGCAAGGAACAATGATAGTCAAAATTAGAATCATCATATATTTTTATATATTCTATACAATTAGTTATATCTAACCCAAAGAAAAAAAAAAGCTATATACAATCGACGCATGATCCCCCAACCTATAACTCAAACCCAAACATTACTCTTCAACATGAATGCGCAATAAACTATAAAGCGTTAGGATGTTTAATTTAAATCAATGAACTATTCTCTATAGATTGCAAGACATAATAAGTATTTCTATAGATCAAACCTCAAGAAAGAGACAATATACTTAAAAATAAAAATGTACTTAATATTTACAAACTCTTGAAAAGAGAAAAAATACACAATCTTATTATGATACATAGCAAGTTCCTAGACATTGAAACATATTTTTCAGAAAATATTACTCTTTGATACGTACTATATAGCAAAAACCAATGAAGTTTCTCTCTATATTGCAAGACATAATAATTATATCTATAAATAAACTACTATAGATATAGATCAATAAATCGAACCAATAAATTAAACCAAATACTGGAGAGAGAGAGAGAGAGAGAATATTACAATTAGACCATAGAATTCTTACATTAAAACCATAGAGAGAGAGAGAGAGAATATCACATCGTTACATTAAAACCAATATAAGCTTCACAAAAAGGAAGCACACATCATTACAAAAAAAATATTGGTCCAAGCACTTCCAAGCAAGATATAAGCGAGACGATAATAGATCATAAGCCTCAGCCAAGCAAATCCTCCTCAATTGGGACCATTCATTTGACGACTCAATTGTTGTAGCAAGGCATTGAACCTATTAACATTCATTTGGAACTGCAAAAACGGTAGTCCACAACCCCTCTGGCAAATCATAGGCTCACGATCATCTCCATGCCCCCAAAACGATGCCCACATATCATTCAACAACAAATTCATCAACCTACTTGTCTCAGAGACAATTGCTGAAAGTTCTCTTACTTCACCGCCCAAACCACTCGACACTTGTTGAATAACACTCTGGGTGTGCTTTGTCTCACACACAACACCATATAAACCCTTAGCTTGTTCATGCAACTCTGCATAGTAAATAGCAAGTGCATGATCGACACGTGTGGATAAACTCATCTGCAATTCCATCAACGCATCCATCTTGGTCTCGAGGCTTTTAAACTCCAAAGAATTTGAAGCAGCCTTTGTGTTTCTTCGGATCGTTGATGTCCTTGTGAATTTACTAACATGCCCTCCCTGTTGCCTCGCCACTTCTTTCATCTTTCGCACATTAACTTTATTCACTCTATTAAACTCCACATTTTGGCTGCAACAAAATACACAAATGACTATCTTCCAAAAAAGAACAAAATAGCTTGGTGAAAATACAATTATTAGAATAACAACTATCTCCCACACCCATGCGAACGACTCCAAGCAGGCAAGCGTCGAAGAGATGATGTTGTCGTTGTTTTCTTTGATTCAACCAAATCAATTGCATTCAATGGAGTCGAATGCACTATGTCTGGAACATCATCCATAGCTTTGCTTTGTTCCATGACGACTGCACGACACTTTCAATAGAGTATAAGAGTCCCAACAAAGAAACCTCAAATCTCAAATCTCAAAGCCATTGAAGACAAACACATTTCCAACTGAAAACCCTAAATTGAAAGTGTGTTGGACTCCAAGACAGAAGAACAGTCATACACGAACACGTGTAAATAATCATGCATGGGTACACACATACACAGTGCTCACCAAAATCCAATTAATGATTCCCCTCTTCAATGGATGTCCATTCATCCACATGTACACATGACACTCACCAAATATATAGTCATGCCTTACCTCCTCTCCTCTCTCTCTCTCTCTCTCTCTCTCTCTCTCTCTCTCTCTCTCTCTCTCTCTCTCTCTCTCTCTCTCTCTCTCTCTCTCTCTCTCTCTCTGTGCAAGCCCTACTAATGGATGTTCATTCGTTTAGATCCATACATAGATCTTGGCAAAGGCTCAAACGTGTTAAAGATCCAAAGATGAATACCAAGGTGAAAAGATGAAAATCTAAACTATCAAACTGAGATCAAAAATAAAAAAATCTTAATAATTTAGAAGAGATAGACAATGTTTATTAAAATGGAGGTTTTCATCAATTTAAAAAGTCTTTACACAACTCATTTAAAAAGTCTTACAAAGATTATATATATCAAGTATGTAGCAATTTTCAATTTGGAAGAGATAGACAATGTTTTTCAAAATGGAGGTTTTCAAGGATGTGCTTATGCAGCGGCGACTCATCCAAGTTAACATTGCCAAAAACCTATCCAGATAGACTTTGAAAGAAGCAAATTGCATATCAAGGGCAATGCTCTCGAGTGAAAGGGAATGAACCCACACGGTGATTCATCTGGGTTAACATTGCCGAAAACCTATTAAGGGAAACTTTCAAAGAAGTAAGTTGCACATCAAGGGAAACATTTTCATTCTTGTGAGCAATTAACTCACATATGCCATCCTCTATACGACCAGCACTGTCAATAAGATCTTTCATCTTCTCATCATGATCATCAAAGGATCCAATACGTGGCCAATACTTTCGGACATGCTCATATATCTCGCCCATGTAACCCTTGATTTCTTCCAACTCATCATGTATCCTCACCCAATCACAAAGGTTCCCTTCGTATTTCTCCTCCAAAATTCTCTCAATCCTCTGTAGACGGCTATCAATGCTTTCACCAAGAGAAATCGAAGCCCTTTGACGTCGAAATAGTGCCTTTACTTGCTTCTCAAGCCCATCGAAGCGATGAATGAATCTCAAAAAACTAACAGAACTTTCATATCCTCCAACATGCCTAAGTGCACGACGAATTGCTTTCCTCCTTATAACCTCTTTCCCTTTGCACACATTCATTTGCACACTGGGAGCGCACTGCACAACATTTGCTACAGACGCATTTTTTTCCTCCATGCTGCGCAAAACACATACGTCAACATCCAAGTGCATATCAACTATTCTTATCTTATCTTAAAAATTAAAAACAATGGAAGATCCTAGATGACATTAGATTAACTTCCAATGCATTAAATTTAAACATACGTGCATTAACTTCCAATGCTCAAACAGTGAAAGATCGTAGATGACATTAGATTGACTATAAAATAGAATTTGCTATAGTAAGTAGCATCTAAAGCGAGGTTTGAATTTGTTTATCCCACACAGGACTCAAGTGGGTCTTCAAGATGCATTTGGATTAGATTTCAAGCAAATTCTCATGGCTTCCTAATTGAGACATTAGGCTTTTTGTCACAATAGATATATCCATTTTATAATGAGAAAACGTCAATAACGAATTTTTAATGCCATGAAGGGCTACCACATCCATGCAACCCCACAGATCGCAATGAGTTGATCTGAAGGATAGTTGTATCTCTCAACAATGAAAGACACGACCACGAATAAGTAAATAGTAATATAATTAACAATAGCTTTCTAACTTGAATAATGCCCTACGAATTGCAATCAATGAGACAAAGGATAGTTTTACCCACATATCCTAAAACGTTTATCTTATCTAATCTAAATAAAATAAGACCACAATAAATTACAAATTATAAACTAACAATAAATAAACTAATAAACAATACAACAATAATAATAATAATAATCATCATCATCATTATCATCATCATCACTAATAAACTAATTAGTTAAATATAAACTGATTAGATATTAGATTAGATATTACATTACATATTACATAAAATGAACAATATAAACTAAATAGTCATCATTGTCGTCGTCGTCATCATCATATTCATCTAAACTAATTAGATAAAAAATAAAAAACAATCATAAATAATCATATCATCATCATATAAACTGATTTTATTTGTTTATAAAAAATAATCATATCATAATCATCATCATAAATAATAATAATAATCATCATCATCATATAAACTAATTAGATAAAAAAATAATCATATCATAATCATAAATCATAAATAAATATTAATAACTAAAACTAAAATAAAAACTAAATCTAATCAGATATTATATTTTTACTATTATTTTTATTTAGATTTTATTTTTATTATTATCTAGATCTAGATATATATTCAAACCAATAATAATAATAAAATAAAATAAAACTAATTAGTTAGTTAGATAAAAATAATAAATATAAATATAAATATAAATATAAACTAATTAGATATAGATATTATTTTATTATTTATATTATTATTCAGATTAGTTTTATTAGTTTATCTATCTAATCTAATATCTAATTCTTTCTAACATTAGTTTATTAGTTTATCTAATCTAATATCTATCTAATCTAATATTTAGTAATCTATCTATCTATCTAATAAACAAACAAACAAACTAATTAGATTAGATAACAATAAATTAATAAAACTAATTAGTTAGATAACAATATTTAGTAATCTATCTAATAAACAAACTAACTAACTAACTAACTAATAAATCTATCTAATAAACAAACAAACTAACTAACTAACTAATAAAACCAATTAGTTAGATAACAATAATCTAATTAGATAACAATAAACTGATAAAACTAATTAGTTAGATTAGATAAAGATAACAATAAACTAATTAGATAACAATAAATAAACCAATAAACTAATTATCAAACTAATAAACTAACTAATAAACTAATTAGTAAACCAATAAATAAACTAAGATATTATTTTATTATTTAGATTAGTTTTATTAGTTTATCTATCTAATCTAATATCTAATATCTAATAGTAGTTTATTTATTAGTTTATCTAATCTAATATCTATCTTATTATTATTATTATTATTATTATTATTATTATTATTCAGATTAGTTTTATTAGTTTATCTATCTAATCTAATATCTAATTCTTTCTAACAGTAGTTTATTAGTTTATCTAATCTAATATCTATCTAATCTAATATTTAGTAATCTACCTATCTATCTAATAAACAAACTAACTAACTAATTAGATTAGATAACAATAAACTAATAAAACTAATTAGTTAGATAACAATATTTAGTAATCTATCTAATAAACAAACTAACTAACTAACTAACTAATAAAACTAATTAGTTAGATAACAATAATCTAATTAGATAACAATAAACTGATAAAACTAATTAGTTAGATTAGATAAAGATAACAATAAACTGATAAAACTAATTAGTTAGATTAGATAAAGATAACAATAAACTAATTAGATAACAATAAATAAACCAATAAACTAATTATCAAACTAATAAACTAATTAGTAAACCAATAAATAAACTAAGATATTATTTTATTATTTAGATTAGTTTTATTAGTTTATCTATCTAATCTAATATCTAATATCTAATAGTAGTTTATTTATTAGTTTATCTAATCTAATATCTATCTATCTAATATATTTAGTAATCTATCTATCTATCTAATAAACGAAAAAAACAAACTAATCAAATTAGATAGATAACTAACTAACTAACTAATTAGATTAGATAGAATCTAATATCTATCTATCTATCTAGTATTTAGTAATCTATCTATCTATCTAATAAACAAACTAACTAACTAATTAGATTAGATAGATAGATAGATAACAATAAACTAATTAGATTAGATAGATAGATAGATAACAATAAACTAATTAGATAACACTAAATAAACCAATAAACTAATTATCAAACTAATAAACTAATTAGTAAACCAATAAATAAACTAATTAGTTTATCTATCTAATCTAATCTAATATCTAATTAGTTTATCTATCTAATCTAATATCTAATATCTAATCCTAATAGTAGTTTATTAGTTTATCTAATCTAATATCTATCTATCTATCTAACACAATTTGTTGGTAACAAAATAATAATAAAATAATAATAATAAAATCATCATCATCATTCATTCATTCATCATTCATCATTATTATAAATATAAATATCTATCTAAACAACAATAAACCAATAAACAATACATTTAACTATTTAACATCATCATTCATCATTCACATTCATTAATAAATAAAATAAAATAAAATAAAATAACACAATTTGTTGGTAACAAAACTACACAACTATATCATAATAATAATAATAATAATAATAAAATCATCATCATCATTCATTCATTCATTCATCATTATTATAAATATCTATCTAAACAACAAGGAACCAATAAACAATACATTTAACTATTTAACATTCATTCACATTCACATTAACATTAACTTTGACATTAACTATTTAACATTCACATTCACATTCATATTAACATTAACTTTAACTATTTAATTTAACATTTAACATTCATATTCACATTCACATTAATAACTATTTAACTATATTTAATTAATTTAATTAATTTAACATACACATTCACTATTTCACATTCACATCCATTCAAATATTCAAATTTAAATAAAATCTAAACCAACAAATAACAATAATAATACCACAATAAATAAATAATAAATGGAGAATAATATAATAAAATATAATAACTAACAATAAAAATAAAATAATAAATGAAACAATAAACTAATTAGATAACACTAAATAAACCAATAAACTAATTATTAAACTAATAAACTAATTAGTAAACCAATAAATAAACTAATTAGTTTATCTATCTAATCTAATCTAATATCTAATTAGTTTATCTATCTAATCTAATATCTAATATCTAATTCTAATAGTAGTTTATTAGTTTATCTAATCTAATATCTATCTATCTATCTAACACAATTTGTTGGTAACAAAACTACACAACTATATCATAATAATAATAATAAAATAATAATAATAAAATCATCATCATCATTCATTCATTCATCATTAATCATTATTATAAATATCTATCTAAACAACAATAAACCAATAAACAATACATTTAACTATTTAACATCATCATTCATCATTCACATTCATTAATAAATAAAATAAAATAAAATAACACAATTTGTTGGTAACAAAACTACATAACTACATCATAATAATAAGAATAATAATAATAAAATCATCATCATCATTCATTCATTCATTCATCATTATTATAAAATATCTATAAACAATACATTTAACTATTTAACATTCATTCACATTAACATTAACTTTGACATTAACTATTTAACATTCACATTCACATTCATATTAACATTAACATTAACTATTTAATTTAACATTTAACATTCATATTCACATCCACATTCACATTCACATTAATTAATAACTATTTAATTTAATTTAACATACACATTCACTATTTCACATTCACATCCATTCAAATAATCAAATTTAAATAAAATCTAAACCAACAAATAACAATAATAATACCACAATAAATAAATAATAAATGGAGAATAATATAATAAAATATAATAACTAACAATAAAAATAAAATAATAAATGAAATATAATATAATACAATAACTAACAATAACAATGATAAAATAACAACCATTAACAAAACTATATATAAGAACTATATAATATTGTAATAATAATAATAATAAAACCAAACAACGCAATTTGTTAGTAACAAAACTACACAACTATATCATAATAATAATAATAATAAAACAATAATAAAATCATCATCATCATTCATTCATTCATCATTCATCATTATTATAAATATCTATCTAAACAACAATAAACCAATAAACAATACATTTAACTATTTAACTATTTAACATTCATTCACATTAACATTAACATTAACATTCACATTCATATTAACTATTTGATTTAACATTTAACATTCAAATATTCAAATTCACATTCAAATAATATAAATAATAAATAAACAAAACCAATAAAAATAAAACAAAAACCAAACCAACAATTAAAATAACAATAATAATACCACAACAATAAATCAACAATAAACAATAAATGAAATAACAATGATAAAATAACTAACAATAACAATGATAAAATAACATCCATTAACAAAACTATATAAGAATAATAAAAATAAAATAAAATAACACAATTTGTTGGTAATAAACACAACAGTAATTATATATAATATAATACAATATAATATATAATATAATGAACAATACAACAACATCAATAATATAAAACAATAATATGTAAATCTAATAACTATTTATAACTATAACTATTAGCTATATTACCTATAACATTAATTAACTACTAACTATTAACTATTAACTATTAACATAACCAAAACAATATCTAACTCTAAATAAAACAATACCAAAAACAACAACGATAAACTAATAACATCATAATCATATCATCATAACAATGTTATAATCTATAAACTAACAACATAAAAAACAAATAATATCTAAACAATAATAAATAATACCATCATAACATAACAAAATAATAAATTATAACTAACATTCACATCCACTTCACATTTATTTACATTTACTATTTCACATCAATCCATCCACATTCACATTATAAATCAAATATTAACATTTATCAACTATCAACTAACTATATTAATTTAATTAATTTAACAATAAAAATAACAATAATAACAAATTAACTAATAAAATAATAACAATAAAATCTAACAACTAAAATAATCTATTAATAATAATATTAATCTATTCTAATACCAACAATCAACAATAATCAATAAATAAACTAACTATATTAATTTAACAATAAAAATAACAATTAATATTAATAACTTAACTAACTTAACTAAGAAACTAACTAATCTATAACAATTATTAATAACTAATTAATAACTAAGAAACTAACTAATTATTAATAACCTCACGCTCGCCCGGCGTGACGGCGGACGGGACACGGGGCGAGCGGGACGCCGAGCGAGCAGGAGGTCGCGACGGCGGACGGGATAGGGGGCGAGCGGGACATCGGGCGAGCGGGAGGTCGTGATGGCGGGCGTGACCGGACGGACGGCGGCGAGTGCGACGACGGACGGCAGGCGGGAGGGCACGGCACCGGCACAGGCGGGAGGGCACAGGCATGACGAGAGGGCACAGCCGAGAGGGCACAGGCGGGAGGGCATCGAGCGGGGGTTCAAAGGCTAGGGGAGAGGGAGAGAGAGAGAGGGAGGGCAGCGACTTGGCGGGGTGGGGGGGGGCGCCAGATTTTGGAGGGGAGAGAGACAGCGACTTGGCGGGGTGGGGGGGGCGCCAGATTTTGGGGCACAGCACTTGGCGGGGGCGGGGGGGCTCTCACAGAGGTGTTATGAGAGAGAGAGAGAGAGAGAGCCAGCGAGGAGTACCTCGGTGAATGCCTGAGTGAGCGAGGAGCGCCTTGATGAACACCTGAGCGAGCGAGGAGCGCCTTGGTGAACGCCTGAGCGAGCGATCGAACGATTGAACGATTGAACGACGAATTGAACGATTGAACAACGAACGAAGCCTGGATATATGCACTCATCCTCCTCATCATGAAAGAGGGAGGACGTGAGGACGTGGGGAGCATTAAAGCCACCTCAACCCTCATGCATGCGCATGCAATTCAAAATTCAAATCTAGGCTTGGGACAACCATTTAGGCTTGGGACAACCATGGAGGCTTGTGGAGGTTCGGGAGATACCGAACCTCTAGCGAAAATGATAAGTAGATATAGATTTCTTCTTCAAGATCTCCATTGAGAAAAGCCGTTTTAACATCCATTTGGTGAATTTCTAGATCAAATAGAGTTTCAAAAGCCAAAATCATATGAATAGTTATGGAGCGCACAACGGGAGAAAATGTTTCTTGATAATCTACTCCTGCAACCTGTGAGTAACCTTTTGCAACAAGTCGTGCTTTGGTCTTGGTTTTATAAACCCATTTACATTTGATAGGAACACGATTTGGGGGGAGTTCAGTAAGAATCCATGTACCTTTGGAGATTAAAGAATCGTACTCAGCTTGCATAGCTTCTTGCCATTGATCCCTTTGAGACGAATTGATAGCTTCCATATACGGTATTGGATCCTCTTGGACAGACATAACATCATCAAAGACATCATATTCAATAGAATAGAATCCATGCTCTATCTCAATAGGAAGATCGACATAGATCTCCAAATTTTCATCAATCTTCTTTGGAGGTGAAGGAGGTTTATGATCATCAGAATTAGTAGAATCACAAAGCAAGTAAAGAAATGCACTAGCAAAGACTGTGTATCATCTGAAACATCTAACGACCATGTGCCACCCATAGTCTTCTCATCAAATATAGCATCACGACTAATGATAACCTTTTGAGAAGAAGGATCATAAAATTTGTAACCTTTGGAATGATCTGAATAACCAAGAAAAATAACCTTCAAACCTGGAGGATCCAACTTATGTCGAGTGTCCTTGGGCACATGAATATAAGCAATGCATCCAAATGTGCGAAAGTGAGAGACTGAAGGTGTCTTTCATGTCCAAATTGTTATAGGAATTTTACCAGCAGGTGCAGTAGTTGGAAGATGATTTTGAATAAAAACAACTGTTAGAAGTGCTTCAATCCAAAACTTTCGAGACAAACCAGAGTGTATAACCATGCAACGTATAGCATTAAGAATCGTGCAATTTTTGCGCTCAGCAACACCATTTTGCTGAGGAGAATAAGGAACTGTAAACTCATGATGAATACCTTGATCCTTACAGAAGTCATCAAATAGATTGGATACATATTCACCGCCATTGTCACTCTGAAGCGTCTTTATAGAGAATCCAGTTTGAAGCTCCACACTTATCTTGTATTGTTTAAATATAGGTAAAGCCTCAGACTTATGTCGAAGAAGATAGACATGTGTGTACCGTGAGAAATCATCAATGAAAATGAGACTTTGAGGCAGGAAAAGGACCGCAAATATCGGTATGAACCAAATCCAAGAGAGCACAGGAATATGATGAAGCAGAAGTGTGGAAAGGCAAATGATGGTGTTTTCCAAGTGCACAATACTCACATATTTCCATATGTGGATGAGATTTAAGATCCATACCTTGCATGAGACCATGACGATGAAGATCAAGAATTTTGGCAAAATCGGAGTGTGCAAATCGTTGATGCCATAATTTGCAATTTGCATCTCCAGGGGCAGTAACAACATTTGCAATTGTATCGTTCAATGATAGCTCAAATAGATTACCATGTGGAGGAGCCACTGCTATAGTATGCCCGTATTTCTCTATACGACATTGATTATGATTAAATCCAACAAACAAACCAAGATCAACTAGACGAGCAACAGAAAGAAGATTTCTTTGCAAATCTAGAACATGAAGAACTCCTCTTAATATTCTAGTGGATGAAACAGTCCCCAAATATAAATCACCCACTCCTTTGACTTGACAAGTCGTATCATCCGCAAGGTAAACAAACTTCTTGACAGGAAGAGAATGATAATTGTGAAGCCACTGCGATTGGTATGTCATGTTTCCAGTGGCACCTGAATCAACGATGAATAGAGAACCATCATGAACATGAAGTACCTTTTCTAGAGAGATATCATAATGGACGAAATTGAGCTCCTGATGAGTATGATCATCATCAGTTATAGTTTGTTGAGCAATATAAGCTCGAGAATATTCTTCATCATATCTGTGTTTATAACAACGGCGAGATGGATGATCTATATGTGCACAATAATCACAAGGAGGAAAACTTTTGGACGAGCGAGGTTACTTTGTAGTAACTCCATGCTCCTCATCATATTGACATGCCCATCAATCAGAAGCCACATGACCTTTCTTATCAAAATAAGAACAATGTTTGTTAGGATAAGCAAGACGAGAAGATCTACTACCTGGATTAGGGCGTCCACCCTGCTGAAAACGTGAAGCAGGACGCTTGCAAGCGACAAAAGCAACATCAAAATCCCTTTGTTTGCGAGTGACCAAAACAGCATCAGATTTTTCCAAATGATGCTCATGATGTTGAGAATATTCAATAAGAGATATACATGCTTTGTCAAAGTGTATATCATCCTTGTTAGACAAAATAGTGATGATATTGTCATATAAAGGATCTTTGATGGTATGGAGAAGTTGAGTAACAATTTGATTTTTAGCAACAGGAGCGCCCACAGCGCCAAGCTGATTGATAATGTCTTTAAAAGCCTCGATATGAGAGTGCATAGAAGTACCAACCTTATATTGAAGATTCTTCAAACAAGTTTGGAGATATAAAATTTCGGTGACCGATTTCTTCTCAAGCGTTGAGATAAGATACTCCCAAATAGCATGAGAGGTTTCCAGATGAAAGACATCCAACATAAGTGAGTCAGGAAGTGCAGACAATATATAACGACGAGCCGCTTTATCACGACCAATCCAATCAGTATGATCAATTTTCCATTGTTCAAATAATGGGCCATTAGTAATCACAGAATTGTTATTCATCATATCAATAGGTTGAACTCGGTAAGACAGGTCGCCCAAAACAATATCAAATAATTTGTCACCTTCAAGAATTAGCATCATCTTTGCTTTCCACCCAGGAAAGCCTTGTCCTTGGAAGAAGGGAAGCGAACGTTGGCCAGACAGATATCCGTTAACAATTACACAATTGGCCATTCATGTATGTCGAAAGAAAACAAATAAGATAAGATTGCAAAATCTGCAAACCATGATCAAGACGAGTGTAGTTGAGATGCATGACAATCAAAATAGGGATATGCACGTAAGAATGACGAAAAGTATTGAGTGACTAAAAAGAAATCCTGAAATAGAGATCTTCCTTGTTGTTGCTATGCATCCATAGCTCCGATACCATGTTGAGAGAGAGAGAGAGAGTAGGAGAGAGATACACAAGACATGCTCTCAAAGAATGATTCATATTGATGTAGAGTTAGTATATATAGGTAAGACCTAAGTCAAGTGAGAGATGATATATATAGTTGTAATAGTTTCTACTTAGAAATCCTTACTTTCTATAATTTGGCCATGTGGTCAAATCTTGTCTTGCAACAAACAAACTACTTTTGGAATTTGATCCTAAAAAAGTAAGACTAAATCTATGGTGGATTCAATCACACAAATTTTGGGTATGCTAGATTTGGTTGTATGGAAAAATGTTCTAAGAAAAACATTTCTATATTATCTCCAAAAAAGAAAGACCATGTTCTACTTAGAACTCCTTGATTACCTACTATATTTATAGGAAGTCTCGCCATGTGGTCAAAACTTGTAGTGCAAGAAACAAACCACTTTGTTTCCATAAACCATTTCTTTCATTTCAATTTTTCATAACTTCCTATAAATATCATATCATTTTTCCACAAATTAGCCACTTTTTCCATTCCACTACAAAATAAAAACTGGCCATATGGTAAAATCTTTCATTTTGTTATCAATGTTAGCATCCAAGAATCCCCCATTCTTGTTTTGTTCAGCCATATGATCAAATCTAATCTCATAAATCTTGCAAACCATGAGACCAAATTTTCATTCCATTATAAAACAATATTTGGCTATATAGTCAAATCCAATTTCACAGCATGTTACAACAAATGAATCACTTTCTTCATATGGTTATGAAACTAGATTTGGCCATATGGTTGAAACCAGTTTATAGAAATCGTCTTATCTTGTAGGTTTTGCCATGAGGTCAAATCTCTACCTTTCAAATGTTTTTCACTTTATCTTATATTGATATCTATGGGATTTGCTACATAGCTATATTTGTTTATATGTGAATCTCATATCACAATAAACCGTATCCTCTCTTTAACTAGCCTTTAAGAACCCTATGGTAAAAAACCATGGCAAAGTTTCTAATTTTATAGATAAGTCTTATGACTAAATAGGATTTGACCACATGTATAAAACCAATGACAATGTCTCTACAATATAGCTCATTTCAAGGGAAACTTACATGTGTAGTAATTAAAATGTTAACTTTGGGCCAAATGGAATTGTGAGATTGCTACATAACCACATTGATAGATAGATGAATCTCATATTAGACTAAATCTCATTCTTTGATTAAATAGGATTTGACCACATGGCCAAAAATCTTAGCAAAGTTCCTAGAGTATGATCCTTGCATAGGAAACTTACATGGAGAAGAAATCTAATATTAACTTAGGGAAAAAATCATCCATGTCATTTTCTACATAACCAAAATGATTTTTCACTTTATCTCATACCACACTCACACTCAACATTTCATTATCACTTTACCATTTGGTTAAGCCCATGGTCAAGTCTCACTATTAATAGAATTTGATCTTCAACCGAAGTCCATGGCAAAGTTTTTACTATATGATTCTTGTAAGAGAAACATAATAATGCTAACTTAGGGCTAGGATAATTGATGAGATTTTATACATAAGCACACATGTTTATGGTTGGATCTCATACCACACTTAATCTCAAATTTAAATATTTTATTTTATGGAAGAGTCCCTTTCGAGTACATTTGTCTTGTATTTTGTAAAATCTTGTGTTGTTGTGTTTTCAATTTTCAACTCAGAAATCTTATACATTTATTTGGGTTTTGTGAATTTTGAATATTTTTAAATCCACTTTTTTTAAACAACTTTTTCTCTTTGTAGAACTATTCAATGGCAAAGAAAGATAGCATATCCAAAAAGGAAACCAAAACCATTGATGGAGTTAGTGGTGGTTTTGTGTATCCATGGTATGTGGATGTTTATGATAGTCAAGGAAAATGACTGACAATGTTCTCTTATTCACTTTGAAGAGTGATATTACATTTTTTCAACAAGATGGTGTCATAGAGAAGATAACAGATGGATGTGCTGGAAAAGAGGGAATACCATGTAATCTTGTTAAGATCAAGGGGAAAAATGTAGTACACAAACTTGATCCTTTGTCATTTCACTTTGCCCGTATTAAAGAGGATGAAGAATACTCTTTGAAAACAATGGGATGGACCGTATTTGAGGAGGTAAATGGCACAGAAGATGTAACATGTCCACTAGTATCATCCATGACACGTCTTAGCAGTCCATCGTAAAGGATGTCTAGAAAGCTCCGCCTGGCACTCCCATGGAATGTTACGGGATTTGCGATCTAGGTCTTCCCGTATCTGCCACGTAGCGGAAGCATTCTGGCTCTTCCCACTTAGGATCGAATGGAATTAGGGTTTTCCTGATTGGTCATTACCTAACAACAACTAGCAGGACGCAGAAACGCCAAGTCCGAAGCAGATTCATGGTGTACTTGATTCAAGGAGAATGGGAAACGAGAGGGATGAAAAGCTCAACCTCTCTGCCATAAGGCATAGTCCCATTCCGTTCCCCTAAAACAGCGTAAATCGGTTAAGACATAACTCTAGGTCAATGCTTTTGTTGTTCGTGTCTTTTGACGATCATCCCGCTATTCTTAGAGATTTGAGAAAAGTTCCCGGCCAACCGGGACCACTCAACCATAGGACAGACCCATGGCCCATCCTCCGCACTTTCCTCAGTTTGTTTTAGTTATGTAATTATCTAGCACACTAGTTGGACATGTAACAATCAGCTTCTTTAATTAATACGTTAAGCACTAATTCCTTCACGTAATCTTATCACCTAACATAGAAAAAAAATATCAGATAAGTTCTTTGTTAATACATCATCATATTTATCTTTGAAATACAAGGAGTTCCGCCCGTAGGCTTGTCCATAATTTTCCCGAAGGCTATCTAGTAAGCCATAGGGATCACTATTTCAATCTTCCGCCCGTAGACTAGTATGCGGGCCTCGAGACCCAATCCCAAGTCACGTTAGCCTCTTGTGCAGGACCCGAAAGGCAAGCGATTTACGGTGAGAGCCCCCCTGACACCCAAGCGTCCTCATGCTCCAAGTAGAGCTCAATGGAGAGACCTCTCGTGGTGAGTTTGGTCCACGTACCTGGCGTGGTCAACAACCCCCTTGGTTAGGGTCAGGCAAGCAGTCGAGGGTAATTGAAGCTATCTCTCCCTTCAGGTCTTCAACCTGAAGTATAGATATTCATTTAATTTGTAATTCATAAATCAAACATTGCTCTAAAATCTCTAGCAAGCACAAACATTTCCATTAACCGATCTTGTTGTTGGAAAATTGCTAAGGAATGATTCTTTCCTTTCGAATGCATCAGCACTCATTCCAGGGTGTCTTGCATATTTCCTTTCAAATGCATCGGCACTCATTCCAGGGTGTCTTGCATCTTGGCAAGATCCCTTATATTCTGGGGTTAGGGTGTACCCTATTAACCCAACTTGGTCAACCCTAAAGTTCATTGGATACTTTAGTTTTCGGTTTTTAACATTCCTTACTTAGAAGGATATCAAAGAATACATCCTTTTGCAAAATAACTTGCGTAAGGATCCACCATCCTTGTTGAGGATATTTAACCTTTCTTCTTGTGAATCAATCACAAGACCATATGATTTCGTACTTACTGCGCAAGTCTTGCATCGTAATATATGAGGAAATAATCTATTTTAGTTTCTTTAAGCTGACAAACCTAGGGTCTCTTTTTAAGAACCTCAGGAACAAACCCTAGTTCTTTTACATTTACGATTTATTGACCCTACAATCAGGGAAGGTGGGCAAGTATTTAAGGTATAAACGTTTCTTGGATTTTAAATCATTCCTAATGCATATTTCATAGTATAGGTATTTCTAAGTTTATATTAACTCAGTTAACTTTTAGAAGGTAATATCGAGATCACCTCGACATGAGTTGTTATCTATGTGATAATTGATTTTTCAATCCTAAACTTTATTGCTTTGAGTTTAGGCAAATTCAACTAATCTTCCTTTTTCCTTGTGAACCAAAACTCATGCCAAATAAACAATATTTTCCTTGCTAAGATATGCAGTTAGCAATGATAACTTCCTAGAGTTTAAAAAATGTAAGAAACCTTTCATAAATTTCACCTTCTATGATGATTCGTTGCAAAAAAAGAATAGGGGTTAATGGTGCAAGATGCAGTTTTTATGCCTTCACGATTTAACCGAAATATACTACTATAGTGGGTAGATAATCTTGCTCATAATTCATTTCAATGCATAATGCTATTTGAAGGAAAACTATGTTTGTACTTTATCCATTTTGCATATTCAACTAAACTAAATTCCTTGATCGTAAATAACTAGGACAAAATATATCTTATCCCTAACAATTTATCTTGCATGATTAAATTAAAACCGATATAAAACCAAGAAGAAAAAACCTGGTTTTGGGGTGAGATATCCACATGAATACCGAGAGATGACCCTCCCACAGCTACTCCTTGGACATTCTTAGGCGGCATCACAGTTGTAATCCTTCGAACGTGGAATTAGCTTTACACTTCTTGTAGAACTTCCACCGTCGCTTCAATACTCTTCTTCTCTCTTTCGAGGCAAGGAATCGTTAAGGGATTAACCACAAGAAAGGGATAACAAGACCTTAGCTTCTTTGGAAGGGAAAGGTTTATAAAGCCTAAAAAGAGAAGGCCCTATAGGGTTATATACATGGTGCAAGGGTGTGTGTGAGTGTGGTTACAAAAACATATGAGCCTTGGGAGATCTTTGGGGCACGGGAGTGAAAGGACTTAAGGGTTTCACACCCAGGGGTGAAATTGAAGGGTAACACAAGGGTTTATAGCACGGGGGGAAAAGGGTGTGTAAAAAGGGGACACGAGGGAGGGTGGAAGGCCCTTAAAAATTATTAAAACCAGGAGGGGGTTAATGGTTTTTGAGGCCAAGGGGAGTGGGCCTAAGGTGGCTTAAGCATGGGGTGGGGAATTAGTGGCTCCACGGGAAGGGGAGCTTAAGGCCTCCACGGGAAGGGGGCTTAGAAGAGCCCCCCCTTAGAAGCTTCCCAAGAAGCTTCTAGGAAGCTTCTGGGGTAAACAAATCGAGGTGGAGTAGGAAAACTCCAAGAGAAAGAGGAGGGACGATGCTAGAAATTGGAGCCGACGCTCGACGGGACTTCCCCCCCCACTCTGGTAATGGCAGGGCATCCACTTCTACCACTGCGTAGCTGAACACGAGCAGCTCTCTCTCTCTCCTTTCACCCTTCTCACGGCAATTGGCGGGTCGCTCTCCTTCTCACGCATAGAATCCTCCTTCCCTCTGAACATTCACGTATCGTCTTCCTCTCCCTCTCTACCCCCTTGATCTTTGGAGGAGGAGGTATTTATGGGAAGAGGGGGGGGTAGGGCCTCCCTCTCCCACGTGGATCCTGCATGCAGTCCCTCTCCTCCACCTCTACACTCTCCAATTAGAACCATCCTCTTCCCTCAGCCACGCTTCGGCTAGGGGAAAGAGGACTAAATTTTTTTGCATTAAATCCAATATTAATCCCTTATCCTCCTCCCAAGAGGAGGTTCTCATGAAAAATATGCGGTTTTGTTAAACCATGTCTCGTTTGGGCACAATAGAGAGTGTATTAGTAAAGACTAACCCATCCCAAACCACAATGCAACATTGTCATTTTCCCGAGACTTCACATGGCCTTATAATATTTTTAATAGAAATATTACATTCTCTCTCCCTTGGAGGAATCGAGATGTCCTCATCTCGAGATAAACTGGGGATATTGATGGTTGAGTGTTCCTTCATCTACCCAGGTGGCATCTTCTTCGAGATAGTCTTTCCATTGGACGAGGCATTCTCTCAGGGTTTTGGATCTTAATTGTCTCTCCCTAACATCTAAGATTCTGTTAGGCCTTAGTTCAAGGACTCCTTGACTAGGCATTACAATTTGTTGGTCATCAAGTACGTGGTTAGGGTTGTGTAGATATTTTTTCAATAGGCTGATATGGAATACATTGTGAACCTTTAGGTTCTCAGGGAGTTGCAATCTATAAGCATTGGGTCCTAGGCATTTGAGGTTTTTGTATGGCCCACAATACCTTGGACTTAGCTTCTTGCAATCTCTTAGGGATAGAGAACTCTTTTTAGGGCGTACGCGAATGAAGACCATGTCTCCTTCTTCGAAGACTCTTTCTTGACGTTTCAAATCCGCGTATTCCTTCTGTCTATCCTTGGCCGTTTGGATGTCCTGTCTTATTGACTTTATTTGATCATCCATGTCTTCCAAAATCTGTCTTGAAGCTTCAATCCTTAAGGTTGGATCGAAAAATTTTAGGTGGCTTCGACAGTCATGACCGTACAATGCTTGGAAAGGGGTCATCTGAATGCTTTGCTGGTAAGAAGCATTGTAGGCTAATTCGACCAATGGCAAGTATTGAATCCACCTCTTCTACTCTCAACAGCAGTATGCCCTAAGCATATCCTCGATGACTTGATTTACTCGCTCTATTTGGCCATCCGTTTGGGGATGGTAGGCGGTGCTAAAACAGAGTTGAGTCCCAATAGCTTCAAAGAAAGCTCTCCAGAAGTGTGATGTGAAGAGAGAATCTTGATCACTAATGATTCTTCTGGGTAAACCATGTAGCTTGAATATCTCCTTGATAAAAAATATTGCAATGTCGGAGGCTTTATAGTTTATTTTTACTGGAATAAGGTGTGCAACCTTAGTAAGCATGTCAACCACAACCATGATTGAGTTGTATCCTCCCTGGACTTGGGGTAAGTCTACAACAAAATCCATATTGATGAATTCCCATTTCATTTGGGGAATGTCAAGCGGTTGCAGTTTTCTTGGCATCATGACATGTTCGGCTTTGATATGTTGGCAAGACAAACACTCAGTGACATATTTGAGAACGTCACATTTGAGCCTCTCCGAATGGTAGCTCTTCCTAACTGCATTAAGAGTCTTAGCATAGCCATGATGTCCTGCGAAAGGGGAATCATGAGCTTCCCACATTATCTTCTGCTTAAGTGACTAGCATGGTGGTATACACAGCCTCATTCTGTAGTAGACAAGTCCATTATCAATGAAAAATTCCTGATACTTAGCTCGCAACTTTTAATTATGCTCCTTCATAGCGATCTCCTTTAGCATTGTTTGGTAGGCCAAATCATGGCATGCTTCCTATCTAGCTAACTCAAGTATAGGGTTGTTTGGCATAGATAATTTTGTAGCTAGCGATCTGGTCGTTGATGGATTCTGCAAGATTAGGAAATTTAGGAATGCCTTGCAACTAAGTTCATTGGCAACTACATTCTCTTTCCCTGGTCGGTACTTGATTTCAAAGTCATAATCCTCCAACACTTCAATCCACCGACGTTGCCTCATGTTGAGCTCGTTCTAGGTAAAGATCCATTTGAGACTCTTACGGTCGGTTACTAGAGTAAACTTGTTACCCAACAGGTAGTGTCTCCAAAACTGTAGAGCATGGATGACAGCTAGTAATTCCAGATTATGCGTAGCATAATTCTTTTCATGTCTCTTCAATTTCCTTGAAGAGTATGATGTTGGATGACCTTCCTGCATAAGTACACATCCCAAGGCAAGAATGCTAGCATCAGTTACTACCTCGAACTCTTTATTGAGGTGTGGAAGTTTTAGAATAGGTGCTGATACCAAACTTTTCTTTAATTTGTCGAAGCTATTCTGTTCGGGAGTCGACCATGTAATGGAAGTTTGCTTCTTTAGTAAATCCATTAGAGGTGCTGCAATCAAAGCATAGTTTTTTACGAAGACCCTATACCATCCTATCAATCCAAGAAAGCTATGTATCTCTTTGACAGATACTGGTATTGGCCACTAAAGCACATCTCTAACCTTGGCTGGGTCTACTAATATTCCTTCTCATGATACTATGAATCCCAAATATTCAATGTGACGCTTGAAGAATGCACACTTCTTCATTTTTGTATACAGCTTATGTGACCTCATTGTCTCAAGGACAATCCGAAGTTGAGGTTCATGATCTTCTTCCTGTTTACAATAGTCTAAAGTGTCATCGAAGAAGACAAGTACGAAATCATCAAGATATGGCCTAAAGATATCCTGCATTAATCTATTGAAGGTGGCAGGTGCATTCGTAAGCCCGAATGACATAATCAGGAACTCAAAGTGCCCATATCTTGTATTGAAGGCCATATTTGGGATATCTTCTTCCTTGATCCTTATCTGATAGTAACCTGACCTGAGATCAATCTTGGAGAAGATCTTTGCACCGTGAAGACGATCAAGAAGCTCATCTATTCTAGGAATAGGATACTTGTTCTTGACTGTTGATTGATTCAACCCTAAGTAATCAATACATAGTCGAAGTATCCCATCTTTCTTTTTCTGGAATAGTACTAGAGCTCCCCACGGTGAATTGCTAGGCCGAATGTAGCTCTGATCTAGCAGTTGCTTGAGTTGTTCCTTCAACTTAATTGCTTCTGGTATGGACAATCTATAAGGTCTCTTTGCAATTGGCGCAGCTCCAGGCACTAGCCTAATCTCATGATCTACTTCTCTTTGAGGCGGGAGTTCGATCAATTCTTCAGGGAATACGTCAGCGTATTCCTTTAGCCAAGAAGGTCCTTCATGAGACTCTTGCTTTTGATCTAACTTGTTGAGTTTGATGAAGTAAACGGGTCATCCTTTTCTGACTCCTTTTATGATCTGAGATACTCTGGCCAATTGGATTCTTGGCACTCCTGCCTCACCTTGAGTTGTGACTAATTCCCTTTCAGAGTTTCGAAAGGAAACTTAACCTTTTCCACAGTGAATGTGGGCGTCGTTGGGCTTAAGCCAATCCATTCCCAATAGATACTCATGGATACCTAAATTCATGACTCTGAATTTAATTGAAGTCTTCTTTCCTCCCAGAAAGAATTCCACCTTAGCAGTTTGCCTGGTAGAAGTTACCTCACGACCATTTGTCAATTCCACAAGCAGGGTAGATGCTTTTACTGTGGCAATTTCTAATCTTTTTGCACATGTTGGTGAGATAAAGGAATGTGTACTGCCACAACCAATCAAGGTTTTGAAACCTTTACCTTGATAGTCCGACAGTGTCTGAATCACTGAGAACTGGTGATTCGGCCCTTTCTTGTGTAAATCGGCATGGACTGTCGCTCTTTCTAATTCTGCTTCCATGGTCGGATCTTCTTCTTCCCCTCCTTTTCACATTTGCCTATTGGAAATGCATGTGGTTCTCCCTCTTCCTCAGGTAGCGGCTCCTTGACCACGGCCTGTTCCTTGGAAAGGCGCTTGGGGATGTCCTCCATCAAGCTTGGGACATTGCCTCTTGAAGTGATCGGGTTCATTGCAATGGAAACAACAGAGGTTTCGGCCATTACTTTGAGTAGGAACAAAGTTGTTGACGTTATTCGTCCTTGCTTTCTTTCTTTGTCCCTGATTATGACCTTGAACTCTCTTCATTTGAGGTCTGAATGCTTCTCTGTTCGGGTCATTAAAAGACCAAGTTTTGTTACCCCTTGGTCTAACTTGCACCTCTTGAATTATAGGTGCTGCTCGAATGAGTGCATCCTAAAGATCTGATGGACGCATAGATTCGAGATGGGTATTTACTAGTGGATTTAAGCCCACACAAAATTTGGACACCTATTGTGTCATGTCCATCTATGGCGCATACTTTAAAAGTGAGACAAATTTAGAGTAGTATGCGTCAAGAGTGAGTCCTAAATGTTTTAGCTCGTAGACCTTGTTCATTTTTTATGTGCAATATACAAGTGGTAAGTATCTTCCCTACACGGCTTTCTTCAGCTTCTCCCAAGTAACAGATCCCTCTGGGATCCCTTGATCCCTGCACCATTGCTTCCACCAAAGTCTAGCTTTGCCAGTGAGCTTTAACTTGGCGAGCATAGCTTGATTGGCAGGTGCAGTACCGGCTACTTGAAAGTAATCCTTCATGGATTCAATCCAAATTTCAGCATCAGTCTGGACGAATCTGCCTCTCCCATCAAACTCGGGTGGCTTAATCTGCTTGAGGAGGAACTTCTTCTCCGGGATCACAGCACTACTTGATGTAGGAGGCGAATTTGGAACCTCTACCTGGGGTTGTGCCTGAATAAAGTTTTTCTTAACGTTATTATACGATAATCGACATTGGCTTATATTACATCTTTAATTCAGCTATCTCGTAAATAATGTAGCTACGTAACTTTTTATCAACTCTTATGCACAGCCAGACATTGATAAAATGAAGTTTTTATTTGTATTCACATGGGCATAGCCCTTTCAAATACAATGTTCCATGTGATGATAAGTCAATTGTTACATTTAGTTTGGGGAGAACAACGTTGTATTGCATTTATCTACAGGAACTGTGTAATAGTAGGGTTTTGGGTCATGGATCTTCAGGAATCGATAAGCATTGGAAGTTCAGGATATCCTTTCTGTTGGAATCCATACTTCTCATGGCATCCTAACACTTTAATCCTATTGGCGGGGATTACACGGGTTACTTCCTCATATACATATGAGTTCATCTCAACCCTCCGACCTTGAATATGTAAAGTCGAACTTACGTGAGCTTCCACAAAAACGAATAGCTTCACGACTTTCAAGTCTTCCAACCACTTGATTCTTTTTAGGTCGGTTTGTAGATAAGCAAACCGGTGGGCGGCTATATAGCAGATTCCTGAAGCACCCGTCCATCTTCATTCTATGTACAAAGGTGATGGATTATAAATCTTCTCTAGGATGTTCATAATTTCAACCCTTTGTCGATAAAGCGGAGAATGCATTGCAGTCATAAACATGACTCGAAATACCAAAAACTTGTTCCACGCTTCGTAATTCTGCAAGACAGCATTGAAGGTAAGGAAATGTTTGGACATCAACAATTTCTTTACTTCATTTCATTGAGATTTCATAAAAACAATTCCGTTGTTGGTTGGCTCTGATACCAACTGTAACGTATCCACTAGTATCATCCAGGACACGTCTTAGCAGTCCATCGGAAAGGATGTTTAGAAAGCTCCACCCGGCACTCCCATGGAATGTTACGGGATTTGCAATCTAGGTCTTCCCGCATCTGCCATGTAGCGGAAGTATTTTGGCCATTCCCACTTAGGATCGACCGGAATTAGGATCTTCCTGATTGGTAATTACCTAACAGCAACTAGCGTCGGACCCAAGCGAACTACTTTACGCAGAAACGCTAGGTCCGAAGCGGATTCACGCTGTACTTGGTTCAAGGAGAATGGGAAACAAGAGGGATCCAAAGCTCAACCTCTCTGCCATAAGCCATAGTCCCATTCTGTTCTCCTAAAACAGCGTAAATCGGTTAAGACATAACTCTAGGTCAACGCTTTTGTTGTTCTGTCTTTTGACAATCATCCAGTTGTTCTTCGAGATTTGAGAAAAATTCCAGGCCAACTGGGACCACCCAACCGTAGGACGGACCCATGGCCCATCCTCCGCACTTTCCTCGGTTTGTTTTAGTTATGTAATTATCTAACACATTAGTTGGACATGTAACAATCAGCTTCTTTAATTAATCGGTTAAGCATTGGTTCCTTCACGTAATCTTATCACGTGACATAGAAAAATAATATCACACAAGTTCTTTGTTAATACATCATCATACTTATCTTTGAAATACAAGGAGTTCCGCCCGTAGGCTTGTCCATAATCTACCCGAAGGCTATCCAGTAATCCACAGGGATCACTATTCCAAGCTTTCGCCCATAGACTAGTATGCGGGCCTCGAGATCCAATCCCAAGTCACGTTAGCCTCTTGTGCAAGACCCGCAAGGCGAGGGATTTATGGCGAGAGCCTCCCTGGCACCCCAGCATCCTCCTGCTCCAAGTAGAGCTCAATGGAGAGACCTCTCACGACGGGTTCAGTCCACATACCCAGCGCGGTCAACAACCCCCTTTGTTAGGGTCAAGCAGGTAGTCGGGGGTAACTGAAGCTACCTCTCCCTTCAGGTGTTCAACCTAAAGTATAGATATTCATTTAATTTGTAATTCATAAATCAAACAGTGCTCTAAAATCTCTAGCAAGCACAAACATTTCCATTAACCAATCTTGTTGTTGGTAAACTGCTAAGGAATGATTCTTTCCATTCGAATGCATTGGCACTCATTCCAGGGTGTCTTGCATCTTGGAAAGATCCCTTATATTCTGGGTTAGGGCGTACCCTATTAACCCAACTTGGTCAACCCTAAAGTTCATTGGATACTTTAGTTTTCGGTTTTTAACCTTCCTTAGAAGGATATCAAAGAATACATACTTTTGCAAGATAACTTGTGTAAGGATCCGCCATGCTTGATGAGGGTATTTAACCTTTCTTCTTGTGAATCAATCACAAGACCATATGACTTCGTACTTGCTACGCAAGTCTTGCATCCTAATATACGAGGAAACAATCCATTTTAGTTTCTTTAAGCTGACATTTGTGAGACCTAGGGTCCCTTTTTAAGAACCTCAGGGAGAAACCCTAGTTCTTTTACATTTACGATTTATTGACCCTACAATCAGGGAAGGTGGGCAAGTATTTAAGGTATAAACATTTCTTGGATTTTAAATCATTCCTAATGCATATTTTGCAGCATAGGTATTTCTAAGTTTATATTAACTCGGTTAACTTTTAAAACGTAATATCGAGATCACCTCGGCATGAGTTGTTATCTATGTGATAATTGATTTTTCAGTCCTAAACTTTATTGCTTTGAGGTTAGGCAAATTCAACTAATCTTCATTTTTCCTTGGGAACCAAAACTCATGCCAAATAAACAATCTTTTCCTTGCTAAGATATGTAGTTAGCAATGATAACTTCCTAGAGTTTAAGCAACGTAAGAAACCTTTCATGAATTTCACCTTCTATGATGATTCGTTGCAAAAAAGGAATAGGGGTTAATGGTGCAAGATGCAGTTTTCATGCCTTCACAATTTAACCGAAATATACTACTATAGTGGGTAGATAATCTTGCTCGTAATTTGTTTCAATGCATAATGCTATTTAAAGGAAAACTATGTTTGTACTTTATCCATTTTGCATGTTCAACTAAACTAAATTCCTTGATCGTAAATAACTAGGACAAAATATATCTTATCTCTAACAATTCATCTTGCATGATTAAATTAAAACCGATATAAAACCAAGAAGGAAAAACCTAGTTTTGGGGTGAGATATCCACATGGATACCGGGAGATGACCCTCCCGCAGCTACTCCTTGGACTTTCTTAGGCGGCATCACAGTTGTAATCCTTCGAATGTGGAAGCAGCTTTACACTTCTTGTCCCACTTCCACCGTCGCTTCAATACTCTTCTTCTCTCTTTCGAGGCAAGGAATCATCAAGGGATTAACCACAAGAAAGGGATAACAAGACCTTAGCTTCTTCGGAAGGGAAAGATCTATAAAGACTAAAAAGAAAAGGCCCTATAGGGTTATATACACGGTGCAAGGGTATGTGTGAGTGTGGTTACAAAAACATATGAGCCTTGGGAGATCTTTGGGGCATGGGAGTGAAAGGACTTAAGGGTTTCACACCCAAGGGGGGAATTGAAGGGTAACACAAGGGTTTATAGCACGGGGGGAAAAGGGTGTGTAAAAAGGGGACAGGAGGGAGGGTGGAAGGCCCTTAAAAAGGGTTAAAATCGGGAGGGGGTTAATGGTTGTTGAGGCCAATGGGAGTGGGCCTAAGGTGGCTTAAGCACGGGGTCGGGATTTAGTGGCTCCATGGGAAGGGGAGCTTAAGGCCTCCACGGGAAGGGGGCTTAGAAGAGTGCCCCCTTAGAAGCTTCCCAAGAAGCTTCTGGGGTAAACAAATCAAGGTGGAGTAGGAAAACTCCAAGAGAAAGAGGAGGGACGGTGCTAGAAATTGGTGGCGTGTAAGGATGGATGGTGGCCGATGACCAATGGGGCCGCACAGTGCAACACGGCCTTGATCTGGTGGCGACCACCACGGCACAGCCGAACATGAGCCAACGCTCGACAGCTTCCCCCCCCCCCTCCAGTAATGGCAGGGCGTCCACTTCTACCACCACGCAACGGAACACGAGCAGCTCTCTCTCTCTCCTTTCACCCTTCTCATGGCAATTGGCAGCTCACTCTCCTTCTCATGCACAGAATCCTCCTTTCCTCTGAACATTCACGTATCTTCTTCCTCTCCCTCTCTACCCCCTTGATCTTTGGAGGAGGAGGTATTTATGGGAAGAGGGGGGGTAGGGCCTCCCTCTCCCACATGGTTCCTCCATGCAGTCCCTCCCCTCCACCTCTACACTCTCCAATTAGAACCATCCTCTTCCATCAGTCACACTTCGGCTGGGGGAAAGAGGATTAAAAAAATTTGCATTAAATCCAATATTAATCCCTTATCCTCCTCCCAAGAGGAGGTTCTCATGAAAAATATGCGGTTTCGTTAAGCCATGTCTCGTTTGGGCACAGTGGAGAGTGTATTAGTAAAGACTAACCCGTCCCAAACCACAATGCAACATTGTCATTTTCGTGAGACTTCACATGGCCTTATAATATTTTCAACAGAAATATTACAAAAGACATTATATTAGCATTCCAAGCTATTCAAATTAGTGAGCTACTTTCCCTATCAAGAAAATGTGATCACCCCAACAAAAAACTGAAGCTCCAAGATAAACAAATAGACTTGAGATCTTCACCTTCTCCTCAAGAAGGTGAAGATAAACAAATAGACTGGAGATCTTCACCTTCTCCTCAACAAATAGACTTGAAGATCTTCACCTTCTCCTTAAGAAGAAAATAATTCATGGAATCCCACAAGCTCAAAGTCAAAATAACCTCAACAAAGTTCCTTGTCACAAGCTCTTCTTGTTAGTATGGCTGCTAACACTACTAAGAATGATGCCACTTTACCTTTCATGTTAGAAGTTACACCTGCAAAGCCAATAATTTCTCTTGAGGTCAAAGGAGTAGAAAGAACATTTGATTTTCCTGAAATAGTTAAGAAGAAGGGAAAGAAGGAAGAATCAGGATTTCACATGTTTGAAAAATTCTTTCCATTTGGTCCAACAACACAATTTCCTATTCTCCTTGATAGGTGTTATGAGGCACCTCCTTTGTATGCTTATAGGTCACTATGTTGGGATTATGTAGAGAAGCTAACCATGTCTTTCATAAAGACTCCCATGAACCCAGCAGCAACAATAGCATATCTTATGCCTTTTGTACAAGACAACAATGAAAAGAGACCCATGCATCGTGATGAGGTGGATGCTAATAAGTTGGACACTTATAGTTATTGGATTATATCAGGGCTTCACTCAATTCATGCAACAAAGAGATATATTTAGAGTAATACTACACGTTGTCTAGTAACCAAGCATTTATACACCACAAGAAATGCTAGAATATTAGTTGATTTTCTTGCGGAAATGTGCATTGAGCTTTCACGAATGACAAATATGGAATCACATATTGTTATGAAGAATGCACCTTATGTTGAGCAACTTCAATAATTAAGAGATCAATGGCTAGCTTTTGGTTCTCCACCAAAACCCCAACAGGGGATTTCTAAGATAAGCTCTCAAAGAGTACCATGGCAGGTAATCACATATAAGCTTACCTTCTTTTTTTGTGAAGATTAGTGTGATGCTCTTTCCTTTGTTCTATGCTCACTATTTTGATCTTTTTTTTGCAGAGATTTGTGGTATACATTGGAGAAAATTGTGCATCTAGAGATTGCCATATGATTGTTAGCTCCCAAGAAATATCTGATAGTTGGATCAAAATCATGAAGAGATACTCTAGAGGTGAACCTATATCCCAAGAGGAGAGTTTGAGAAAAAAGGGAAGGCAACCTTCTCTTGTTGCATTTCGTTGCCTTATGGGTTTAAAGGATGGAGACATCCTTACACTACAAGAGGAGATCAATGAAGGTCATGTCCTTTTTCTTAGAAACAAATGGGATAAGGAAGATATGATTGACATGGAAACAAGGGCTAAGAAAATCAAGTAATATAGGGTCCTAAAGGAGGAATTACTCACTCTTTTCAATGCTTCAATTCCATAAAGTAGCGTTGTGATGAAGACTTGCGAAGAGCTCGTTGATGATTATGATATCAATGATGAAGTCTACACAAAGATTTTAGGCATTTGCAATGATTGGGTATCAAAGAATGTCACACGTGGAGTTGATGCAGGGTCCCTACCAAATGGAGCAAAAGATATTGTGAACTTCCTAATTGGAAAAAAGAAAAATCCTCTTCAATCCTCCACTACTTCCCCTTTCCGTGTATATGTTGTCAGATGCTATCTAGAAACCTTTGATCTTATACATAATGTTTACAGAGATCCAATTACCATTGGGGTTGTTGTTCTAGATGCAGCACATGGGGTTGAGGGAATGAAATGGGACTCTATAAAGTTTGGAAAGGTTGTATCCACTCTACTACAAATGACATGTTAACCTAAACAATTCATGTTGTTATCATTTCTTGATCAAAAGCAAATGCCAGCTTTGGAAAATGATCTTGAGAGCATTTATTGCAAGTATCGCATGCTAGTTGCTAGTGTTGACTTCCTACCAATGGATAGAACATTTGCTTTTGGATCTATAGATTCTTGTAACGTGTCCACTAGTATAATCCAGGACATGTCTTAGCAGTCCATCGGAAAGGATGTCTAGAAAGCTCTGCCCAGCACTCCCATGGAATGTTACATGATTTGCGATCTAGGGCTTCCGCATGTGACATGTAGTGGAGGTATTCCGGCCATTCCCACTTAGGATCGACCTGAATTAGGGTTTTCCTGATTGGTCATTTCCTAACAGCAACTAGCGTCAGACCCAATCAAACTACTTTGTAATATTTCCGTTTGAATAAAAATATTACTAGACCAACCTCCCACAAACCGTAAATTCGTGAAAAGATTATCTCCATTTCCGGTAGTTGACTTATGACCGTTCGCAAAGGAAAACTCCGCATTGGTCAACCAGGACCGAGGATCAAAAACCGCATCACCTATGGGGAAACATCCTCTTGGTAGGAGGCCAAAGGGATAATGGATGGAGATATGGCTTTTTAATTTCTTTATAAAAATTATTAGCCTTCTTTCCCTCCAGCCGAAGGCCGTCTTGAAGGGAAGGAAGTGAGGGGCGGATGACTAAGCTCGTCTCGCTGGAGCTCGTACAAGGGGTTAACCCATGCAGGATGCCGCGTGCGGGAAGGGAGGATCCCCTCCCCTCACTTATATAAATCATGTGGAGACATTGCTGCCAATGGCCAGGATGCACCGTGTGGAGGGAGGAGTTGCTACATGAGCTGCCCATGGCCATGCTGTATCAGAGGAGGGTAGGAGGGAGGCTGCGTACGTCGTCGCCGCATTGAAAAAGGGAGCCGCCACCAGCCGCTGGGATGGCTACTACTGCCGCCACTCTCCGCCACGGGCTATCACGCCACCTCCAACCTCTGCCAAATCCCCCCTTCTGCGTTTACAGCAGAACAGGCCCCCCCTCCAATGGACGTAGATGTAGTAGAGAGCTCCCCCTCCCCTTTATTGTCAAACCACAATGAACCCCCCTGTTGTGGGCAATAACAGTGGTCTTCCCCCCCCCCCCCCCCCGGTGATCCTCATGAAGGAAATAGTTTCCCCCCACGTGATCCGTGTGAAGGGGGAGGCCGTGAAGGAGGAGGCGGCCGTGAGGAAGGAGAGGGGGGATGATGCAGCATCAGCCGTCCCCGTATTACAATTCCTATTGTCATGGGAGGGCCATAACGCCACAGTCTGAGAGGATTGTGGAAAGGGGTGAGAAGGGGGGGAGTCGCGGTGAAGCTAAGAGGTCGTGAGGCTGCTGAAGACCGTCGTGGGGGTGAAGAAGGAAGTCCGTAGAAGAGCGCGAGCTGCCGCCTGATTCATGAAGCCGCCGGCTGATGACGGACGTCACCAGCTCTGCATATATTCGGCCACCATACTCTCGTCCACGTGGTTTAACGAGAGAAGCTTCAAGAAGCTTCTTGAAAGCTTCTAAGGGGGCTTTCATAAGCCCCCTTCCTAAGTGATTTTTACACCCCTTTTTCTTGGAATCTAAGCCCCTTTTCCATTACAACTTTCACAAGCCTTTATACCCCTCCCCCGTTTTCTAACCCCCTTCCCATGAATTCCCCATAAAGCCATTCTACCCCCACGGGTTTCTTTTAAACCCCTTTTCCATTGTAGCACCCACAAGCCCCCTAGCCCGGGCTTTGAAGAGAAGAAGGAGAAGTCTATAAGCCCTTCCATCAATCATCCACAAGCCCATTCCTAGCCTCGGAATTTTGAAGAGAAGAAGAAGAAGCTTATAAAGCTCCCTTCCCGCGAGACCCATCGTAAGAGCCTTTCCGCAAATAGGCTTCAAAGCCCACAAGCCATCCGTAAACCCATTCCTAGCCACCACCCCGATTTCTTCCCTAGAAGCTCATAAAGCCCCTTTTTCCGCAAGCACCATTCATCTGAAGTCCCGCGAAGGAATTTCCTATGTACGATGGGGAAAGGCAAAGATCATAAGACTGCATACCAAGGTGAGTAAATTGGTAGACTGCGAAGGCAAACCACAAGCCGAGATCATGCCTACAATGGCCCTAAAAAGTCACAAGGCGCGCCTGCGGGAGGATCTTCTCCTAGTATATATGTGGATATTTCCCGGAGTCCACATATCCAGGTTTCATCTATTTGGATTCCTCACAAAATTATTGAATTAGTCACGATAACTTCATGGATTAGGAAGCACTCATGCATGTTCAAATTTCAACTAGTCAAGTTAAATGCAATTGAAAAATGAATTGGCTATTTGAACATTTACTAGAATTAGCTCAAGATATGAAAATTGGTCATTGGTACGTTCAATGGAATGAATGAAAAGAACATAAGGTGCCTATGCATTTTTAGGACCTTACCAGTAAGTTTCCTTTTGTGCATTCAAAAGTGACGAGCCTAGGTCAACTGTTGCCTCATTACAAGGTTGAAATTATTGAGGTACACCTTTTTTTACTAGGCATGGAAAGATTAATGGCATGTCACATTTTTAGATAAATCTTCTTGGTAATGATTCATTAAGGAGGTCGTTATCACCTGTAGGAAATAGCAAAGCATGGGAATAATTCTAAGGGCTGCATTAAATAGGTTAACTCTAGCTTCAATTGGCATAACTCTTATTTAACTACGTGTAGTTAGGAAAGGATTGCATGTTGCACACTCACTGCATGTAAGAATTTCATTCATTCAATGTACGAATATTTCTTTCATAAATGTAGTTAGGGAAAGGCTGCACGGTTCATTTTAACATAAAACCCTAAAAGCTTAGTAGCATGAATCGTGCATCCAGTTCCTAGTAGGATCAATGGAAGTTATGTGAATTTTAGCAGGTGTTTGGGCTTAACAAGTGTAGTTAGGGATTGCAACTCTAGAGGAAATGAATCACGTGCTTACGTGAGTTAGGATGTAATGCAACTAGTTTTTCCCCTCTTAGATCAAGACAATATCTTTAGGAATGGTTCCTCCTTGTCGTAAGACAAGTAAATGGGTTTACCCAAAACACCTAAACCGCAAAGGACTCATTTAGGATGGTTAAATCGATACAATATACTCCAAGTGCTAGCTAGGGTTTAGCACATTAAGGACTTGACCTAGTTTCACGCACCTGTTACCAAGACGAACCTTTAAACCAAAGGTCCTACCCACATTCACAGAATGTAGGGCACAATTAGACGCTCATGCATAAAACGATCTAAAGTTTCTACCCTAAGGATTACTCATTCAAATGATGAAACTCGGATTGAGTTGGAATTCCTAGGACCGAGCGTTGTTGGCCTAGTGTAATTAGGAATGGGTTGGGTAAGAAGACACCCTAAACCCTGCTTCTCGTCTGGAGATAATTCCGTGACCAGAAAACGCCATTCAATGGGTCAAATGATCAAATGGAATAGATGCGATACTTGTGCAAAAAGTTGCAACGTCGCATAGACTTGTGATTTGTTCACAAGAGAGTTTTGCCATTTCTTGAAATGAGGTTGGCAATTTCTTACGCAAGTTTAACTTGCAAGAGGATGAGTATTCATCCTGTTACATCACTTTCCTAGGGAAAATTTACCAAGAAAAGGGAAATTAGGTATTTTCTTAGAAGAAAATGATCAATCAATAAATTAAAGCGACATGGTCGCCAGGATTTACTGTTAATAAAACCTAAGGTATTGGTTAAGTTGGGTTAATAGGGTATGGCCCTAACCCAAGGACAAAAGGGTGAACAAACAAAACCTTGGGGATCTTGCCAAGTCGCAATTGATCTCGGAATCGAATGCTGGATGCATTCGGAGAGAAGGATTCACTCCTTAACAGTTGGCCAAATAAACGACCACTGGAATTGATTGTGCTTGTAACAGTTTAGAAAGCACTGTTTGCATTGTTTGCTCAAGGAACTAAAGGATGAAAAGATATCTAAAGCTTCAAGTTGAAGGCCTGAAGGGAGAGGCAGCTTCAGTTACCCCCAACTGCCTGCTTGACCCTAACCAAGGGGGTTGTTGACCGCGTCGGGAATGTGGACCGAACCCGCCATGAGAGGTCTTTCCGTTGAGTTCTACTTGGAGCAGGAGGACACTTGGGTACCAGGGGGGGATCTGGCCGTAAATCCCTCGCCTTCCGGGTCCTGCACAAGAGGCTAACGTGACTCAGGATTGGATCTCGAGGCCCGCATACTAGTCTACGGGCAGAAGCTTGGAATAGTGATCCCTGGCGGATTACTGGATAGCCTTCGGGTAGATTATGGACAAGCCTATGGGCGGAACTCCTTGTATTTCAAAGATAAAATGATGAAATGATAATAAAGAATTTGTCTGATATTGTTTTTCTATGTCACGTGATAAGATTATGTGAAGGAACCTGTGCTTAACAGGATTAATTAAAGAAGTTGATTGTTATATGTCAAATTAATGTATTAGATAATTACATAACTAAAACAAACCGAGGAAAGTGCGGAGGATGGACCATGGGTCCGTCCTACGGTTGGGTGGTCCCGGTTAGCCGGGAACTTTTCTCAAAAGTCTCAAAGAACAGCAGAAAGATCATCGAAAGCAATGACCTAGAGTTATGTTTTACCCGATTTACGTTGTTTTAGGGGAACGGAATGGGATGTTGCCTTATGGCAGAGAGGTTGAGCTTTGCATCCCTCTCGTTTCCCATACTCCTTGAACCAAGTGCAACGTGAATCCGCATCGGACCTGGCATTTCTGCGTAAAGTAGTTCGCTTAGGTCTGACGCTAGTTGATGTTAGCTAATGACCCATTACGAAAACCCTAATTCCGGTCGATCCTAAGTGGGAACGGCCAGGATACTTTCGCTACGTGGCAGACGCGGGAAGAACTAGATCGCAAAACCCGTAACATTCCATGGGTGTGCCAGGCGAAGCTTTCTAGACATCCTTTCCGATGGACTGCTAAGACATGTCCTGGATGATACTATGGGACACGTTACATACTTTACGCAGAAATGCTAGGTCTGAAGCGGATTCACACTGCACTTGGTTCAAGGAGAATGGAAAACAAGAGGGATGCAAAGCTCAACCTCTCTACCATAAGGCATAGTCCCATTCTGTTCCCCCTAAAACATTGTAAATCGCGTAAGACATAACTCTAGGTCAACGCTTTTGTTGTTCATGTCCTTTAACGATCATCCCGCTGTTCTTCGAGATTTGAGAAAAGCTCCCGGCCAACCAGGACCACCCAATCATAGGATGGACCCATGACCCATCCTCCGCACTTTCCTCGGTTTGTTTTAGTTATGTAATTATCTAACTCATTATTTGGACATGTAACAATCAGCTTCTTTAATTAATCCGTTAAGCACTGGTTCCTTTACGTAATCTTATCATGTGACATAGAGAAACAATATCAGGCAAGTTCTTTATTAACATATCATCATATTTATCTTTGAAATACAAGGAGTTCTGCTCGTAGGCTTGTCCACAATCCACCCGAATGCTATCCAGTAATCCACAGGGATCACTATTCCAAGTTTCCGCCCGTAGACTAGTATGCGGGCCTCGAGATCCAATCCCGAGTCACGTTAGCCACGTGTGCAGGACCCGAAAGGTGAGGGATTTATGACCAGAGCCCCCCTGGCACCCAAGCGTCGTCCTGCTCCAAGTAGCGCTCAACAGAGAGACCTCTCGCGGCTGGTTTGGTCCATGTTCCCAGCCCGGTCAAGAACCCCCTTGGTTAGGGTCAGGCAGGCAGTCGGGGGTAACTGAAGCTGCCACTCCCTTTAGGCCTTCAACCTAAAGTATAGATACTTATTTATTTTGTAATTCATTGGTCAAACAAGTCAAACAGTGCTCTAAAATCTCTAGCAAGCACAAACATTTCCATTGATCAATTTTGTTTTTGGCAAAGTGCTAAGGAAGGAATCTTTCCTTTCGAATGTATCCAGCACTCGATCCGGGGTGTCTTGCAACTTGGCAAGATCCCTTATATTTTGGGTTAGGGCCTACCCTATTAACCCAACTTGGTCAAACCCTTAAGTTCATTGGATACTTCAGTTTCCGATTTTTAACCTTCCTTACTTAGAAGGATATCAAAGTATACATCCTCTTGCAATATAACTTGCATAAGGATCTTCCATCCTTGTTGTGGGAATTTAGCCTTTCTTCTTGTGAATCAATCACAAGACCATATGAGTTCGTACTTGCCGCGCAAGTCGTGCATTGTACTATACGATAATGGAGTTACAAAACAATCTGTTTCAATTTCTTTAAGCTGACGTTTGTTAGACCTAGGGTTTCCTAGCTTTATTATTTTCTTTTAAGAAACTCAGGGAAAAACCCTAGTTCCCTTTTTTGGTTACAATTTACTAACCCTATATTCAAGAAATGTGGACAAGTATTTAAGGTATAGAAGTTTCTTGGAATTTTAACTCATTCCCAACAAATATTTCGTAGCATTTTAATTTGGTTAACTCTAGAAGGTAATTTCAAGATTACTTTCGTATGATTTGTTATCTATGTGTCAATTGACTTTTCAATCTTATACTTCATCGATTTGAGGTACGGTTAAATCCAACTAATCTTCCCTTTTCTTTGCGAACAAACTTAAGCTAAATAAGAAATCTTTCCCTTGCTAAGTTATGTAGTTAGCAATGATAACTTCCTAGAGTTTAAGCATCGCAAGAATCCTTTCATGATTTGCACTTTCCATGATGATTTGTTGTAAAAAGGAATAGGGGTTAATAGTGCAAGATGCAGTTTTATACCTTCTAGGCTTAACCAAAGTATACTACTTTAGTGGGTAAATAATCTTGGTCATAATTCATTTCAATGCATAATGCTATTTGAAAAAACTATGTTTATACTTTATTTATTTTGCATGTTCCATTAAACTAAATTCCTTCATCGTGAATAACTAGGACAAAATAAATCTTATCCCTAACAATTCTTTTTGCACGATTGAATTACAACTGATATAAAATTAAGAGGAAAAACTTGGGTTTGGGGTGAGATATCCACATGGATACCGGGAGATGACCCTCTCGCAGCTACTCCTTGGACTTTCTTAGGAGCCATCGCAGTTGTAGTCCTTCGAACGTGGAAGCAGCTTTCCACTCCTTTTCTGAATTCCACCGTCGCTCCCTTGCACGTCAATACTCTTCTTCTCTTTTTCGAGTAGGGGAGAAACCAAGTCCCAAGGGTATTTTGGAAAGGCAAGGAATCGTTAAGGAATTAACCACTAGGAGGGGGTAATAAGACTTTTAAGGCCTTAATTCTTTTGGGAGGGGAAGGCTTACAAAGCCTAAGGAAAAGGCCCTATAGGGGTTTATACATAGGGGGGGGGGAAAGTAACAAGCCGAAAAGAAAGGGGCTTAAGAGTTAAATACCGGGGAAGAAAGGTTTAAATTATAGGGTTCCAACACCCATGGGATAAGGGCCTTAAAACACAGGGGGGAAAAGGTGTGTGTGTGGTTCCAAAAGGCATAAGAAGGGGGCCTTGGGGACTTTTAGGACATGGGGTAATAATAAGGCTTTTGAAAAATACAATAAGGGGGAGAAAGGCCTTGAAGAGGGTAAAACCGGGAGGGGGTTTAATAAGACTTTCAAGGACTTAGATCCTTGGGGGGAATGGGGCTTATGAAACTTCTTTTTAAGAAGCTTCTTGGAAGCTTCTTAGCGTGTGCTATCTACGTGGAAGAGGGGAGATGATAGTTACGTGGATGGGGAAAAAGGATAATGCCCACATGGAAACATGGGAAGGGCTAAGGTTTACACACGGGGGGGGGTGTGGTTCCAAGGGAAAATGGCTTAAGGGGTAAGAATTTTCTGTGAGGGAATTAAATCCCAGGGGTTGGAAAAGGGTTAAAAAAAAACCCTATAAAGGAGGGCTTAAGAAAGCATAGGAAGGGGGGCTTAGATCCCTCCCCTTAGAAGCTTCCAAGAAGCTTCTTGGAAGCTTCTCTAAGTGGGTTTATAACATGTGGAGGAGAAAGAGGATGTTTCCACAGCGGCTTATTGGCGGGCAGGGCCAATTGGTGGCTGTGATGGGTCTCGGTGGCTCTCCTCCCTCAACCAGCAAACTGCAGGCGGCGGCCATGTGTGTATGTGAGGTCGTCGAGCTCTCCCTCCCTTTTGGCATTCGGACGGCATTTAGGGTCGAATCCACCCCCTCTCTCGTTTAATCCTGGCGGCGTCCGATTTCTCCCTGAAACTAGCAGCCTCATGGCTCATGGCTCCCCCCTTCCAGCTCCCATGGCGATGGGTTTTATAGGGAGAGGAAGAGGTACCTCCCTCCCTCCATGCGCCATTTTCATGGCATTCACCTTCCTCCTTGGCATCTAGCGTGATGCTGATTCAACCACATTCGCTAATCCATGACCTCCTTCGCAAGGCTTACATGCCTGTGCTTTACTCTCCCTCCTCAAGCACAACCTTCGGCTGGGGAGAAAAAAAAGATTAAAAGAAATTTTTTTCCATAAGTTCTCTCAATTTCCTCTTGACCTCCTCCGAAGAGGAGGTCCACACAGAAATATGCAGTTACAATAAACCATAGTTTCGATTCTACAAATGGAGATTATGATACATCATGTTTTAAATTCGCATCTTTCGTGACCCAATGCCAACTTTGTCTTTTGTCTAGGAATTCACATGGCTTCGTAATATATCTTTAGTAGAAATATTACATTCTCTCCTCCTTAGAGGAATCGAGATGTCCTCATCTCGAGATAAACTGCGGATATTGACGACTGAGTGTGCCTTCATCTATCCAAGTGGCATCCTCTTCAGGATAATCCTTCCATCGGACGAGGCATTCTCTTAGGGTTCTGGATCTTAATTTTCGCTCCCTAACATCTAAGATCCTATCAGGCCTTAGTTTAGGGACTCCTTGACTAGGCATTACAATTTGTTGATCGTCAAGTACATGGTTAGGATTAGGTACATACTTTTTCAATAGGCTAATGTGGAATACATTGTGAACCTTTAGGGTCTCAAGAAGTTGCAATTTATAACCATTAGGTAGGAGGAATTTGAGGATCTTGTATGGCCCACAATAGCTTGGACTTAGCTTATTGCAATCTCCTAAGGATAGAGAACTTATTTTAGGGCGTACGCAAATGAAGACCATGTCTCCTTCTTTGAAGATCCTTTCTTGACACTTCAAATCCACGTATGCCTTCTGTCTATCCTTGGCTGCTTGTATGTCCTGTCTTATTGACTTTATTTGGTCATCCATCTCTTCCAACATTAGCCTTGAAGCTTCAACCCTTAAGGTTGGATCAGAAAAGTTTAGGGGACTTTGACAATCATGACCATACAATGCTTGGAAAGGGGTCATCTGAATGCTCTACTGGTAAGAAGCATTGTATGCAAATTCTACCAAAGGCAAGTATTGAATCCACCTCTTCGGCTCTCGACAATAGTATGCCCTAAGCATATCTTCGATGACTTGATTTACTCGCTCAATTTGGCCATCCGTTTAGGGATTGTAGGTGGTGCTAAAACAAAGTTGAGTCCCAATAGCTTCAAAAATAGCTCTCCAGAAGTGTGATGTGAAGAGAGAATCACGGTCACTAATGATTCTTCTGGGTAAACCATGTAGCTTAAATATCTCCTTAATAAACAATCTTGCAATGTCTGAGGCTTTATAGTTTGTCTTTACTAGAATAAGGTGTGCAACCTTAGTAAGCATGTCAACCACAACCATGATGGAGTTGTATCCTCCTTGGACTTGGGGTAAGGCTACAACAAAATCCATACTGATGAATTCCCATTTCATTTGGGGAATGTCAAGCGGTTGCAGTTTCCCTAGCATCATGACATGTTCAGCTTTGATACGTTGGCAAGAGAAACACTTAGTGACATATTTGAGAATGTCACCTTTGAGCCTTTCCCAATGGTAGCTCTTCCTAACTGCATTAAGAGTTTTAGCATAGCCAGGATGTCCTGCGAAAGGAGAATCGTGAGCTTTCCACAATATCTTCTGCTTAAGTGACTAGCTTGCTGGTATACACAGCCTTGTTCTGTAGTAGATAAGTCCACTATTAATGGAAAATTCCTGATACTTAGCTTGCAACTTTTGGTTCTGCTCCTTGATAGAGATCTCCTTTAGCATTGATTGGTAGGCAAAATCATGGCATGCTTCCTCTCTAGCTAACTCAAGTATAGGGTTATTTGTCATAGATACTTTTGTAGCTAGAGATCTGGCTGTTTATGGATTTTGCAAGATTAGGGAATTTAGGAATGCCTTGCGACTAAGTGCATCAGCAACTACATTCTCTTTCCTTGGTTGGTACTTGATTTCAAAGTCATATTCTTCCAACACTTCAATCCACCGATGTTGCCTCATGTTGAGCTTGTTCTGGGTAAAGATCCATTTGAGACTCTTATGGTCGGTACTAGAGTAAACTTGTTACCCAACAGGTAGTGTCTCCAAAGCTTTAGAGCATGGATGAGAGCTAGTAATTCCAGATCATGCGTAGCATAGTTCTTTTCATGACTCTTCAATTTCCTTGAAGAGTATGCTACTAGATGACCTTCCTGCATAAGTACACACCCCAAGGCAAGAATGCTAGCATCAGTTACTACCTCGAATTCCTTATTGAGGTCTGGAAGTTTTAGAATAGGTGATGATACCAAAATTTACTTCAATCTGTCGAAGCTATTCTGTTCGGGAGTTGACCATGTAATGGAAGTTTGCTTCTTCAGTAAGTCCATCAGAGGTGCTGCAATCAAAGCATACTTTTTGATGAAGACCCTATACCATCCTATCAATCCAAGAAAGCTACATATCTCTTTGATGGATACTGGTATTGGCCACTCAAGCATATCTCTAACCTTGGCTGGGTCCACTAATATTCCTTCTCATGATACTATGAATCCCAGATATTCAATCTGACACGCTTGAAGAATGCACACTTCTTCATTTTAGCATACAGCTTATGCAACCTCATTGTCTCAAGGATAACCCGAAGTTGAGGTTCATGATCTTCTTCCTGTTTAGAATAGACTAAAGTGTCATTGAAGAAGACAAGCATGAAATCATCAAGATATGGCCTAAAGATGTCTTGCATTAACCTTTTGAAGGTGGCAGGTGCATTTGTAAGCCCGAATTACATAATTAGGAACTCAAAGTGCCCATATCTTGTATTGAAGGCCGTTTTTGGAATATCTTCTTCCTTGATCCTTATCTGATAGTAACCTGACCTGAGATCAATCTTGGAGAAGATCTTCACACCCTGAAGACGATCCAGAAGCTCATCTATTCTAGGAATAGGATACTTGTTCTTAACTGTTGATTGATTCAACCGTGGGTAATCAATACATAGTCGAACTGTCCCATCTTTGTTTTTCTGGAATAGTCCTGGAGCTCCCCACGATGAATTGCTAGGCCGGATGTATCCCCGATCTAACAATTTCTTGAGTTGTTCCTTCATCTCAATTGCTTCTGGTATGGACATTCTATAAGTTCTCTTTGCAATTGGCGCAGCTCCTGGTACTAACTTAATCTCATGATCCACTTCTCTTTGAGGTGGGAGTTCTCTCAATTCTTCAGGGAATACGTCCGCGTATTCCTTTAGCCAAGAAGGTCCTTCATGAGACTCTTGCTTTTGATCTAATCTGTTGAGTTTAATCAAGTAAACATGTAATCCTTTTCTGACTCCTTTTATGATCCGAGATACTATGGCCAATTGGATTCTTAGCACTCCTACCTCACCTTGAGTTGTGACTATTTCCCTTTCAGAGTTTCGAAAGGAAACTTGACCCTTTCCACAGTGAATGTGGGCGTCGTTAGGCTTAAGCTAATCCATTCCGAGTAGACAGTCATGGATACCTAAATTCATGACTCTGAATTTAACCGAAGTCTTCTTTCCTCCTAGAAAGAATTCCACCTTAGCAGTTTGCCTGGTAGAAGTTACCTCATGACCATTTGCCAATTCCACAAGCAGGGTAGATGCTTCTACTGTGGTTATTTCTAATCTTTTTGCACATGCTGGTGAGATAAAGGAATGTGTACTGCCACAATCAATCAAGGTCTTGAAACCTTTATCTTGATAGTCCGACGGTGTCTGAATCACTGAGAACTAGCGATTCGGCCCTTTCTTGTGTAAAGTGGCATGGACTGTCGCTCTTTCGAATTCCGCTTCCATGGTCGGATCTTTTCCTTCTCCTTCTTCACACATTTGCCTATTGGCAATGCAGGTGGTTCTTCCTCTTCCTCGGGTAGCGGCTCCTTGACCACGACCTGTTTCTTGAAAAGGCGCTTGGCGATGTCCTCCACCAAGCTTGGGACATTGCCTCTTGAAGAGACCGGGATCGTTGTAGTGGAAACAACGGAGGTTTCGGCCATTACTTTGAGTAGGAACAAAGTTGTTGATGTTATTCGTCCTTGCTTTCTTTCTTTGTCCCTGATTATGACCTTGAACTCTCTTCATTTGAGGTCTGAATGCTTCTCTGTTCGGGTCATTATAAGACCAAGTTTTGTTTTCCCTTGGTCTAGCTTGCACCTCCTGAATTATAGGCGCCGCTCGAATGAGTGCATCCTGAAGATCTGATGGACGCATAGATTTGAGAGAGGTACTTACTGGTGGATTTAAACCCCCACAAAAATTGGACACTTGTTGTGTCATGTCCTTCTGTGGCGCATACTTTAAAAGTGAGACAAATTTAGAGTAGTATGCATCAAGAGTGAGTCCTAGCTGTTTTAGCTCATAGAACTCATTCATTTTCTGCGTGCGATATGCAGCTGGTAAGTATCTTTCCTACACAGCTTTCTTTAGCTTCTCCCAGGTAATGGATCCCTCTACGATCCCTTGATCCCTGCACCATTGGTTCCACCAAATTTTGGCTTTGTCTATGACTTTTAACTTGGCGAGCATAGCCTGATTGGCGGGTGCAGTATCGGCTACTTTGAAGTAATCCTCCATGGATTCAATCCAAATTTCACCTTGGACGAATCTGCCTCTCCCGTCAAACTCGGGTGGCTTAATCTACTTAAGAAGGAACTTCTTCTCCTCGATTACAACAGTACTTGATGTAGGAGGCAAATTAGGAACCTGTACTTGGGGTTGTGCCTGAATAAAGGTTTTCTTAACGTTATTATATGATAATCAACGTTAGCTTATATTACATCTTTAATTCAGCTATCTCATAAAAAATGTAGCTACTTAACTTTTTATCAACTCTTATGCACAGCCAGACATTGATAAAAAGAAGTTTTTATTTTATTTATATGGCCATACCCCTTTCGAATACAACGTTTCATGCAATGATAAGCCAATTGTTACATTTAGTTTGGGGAGAACAACATTGTATTGCATTTATCTATTGGAACTATGTAATAGTAAGGTTTTGGGTCATGGATCTTCAGGAATCGATAAGTCATTGAAAGTTCAAGATATCCTTTCGGTTGGAATCCATACTTCTCATGGCGGCCCAACACTTTAATCCTGTCGACGGAAATTACACGGGTTACTTCCTCATATACATATGAGTTCATCTCAACCCTCTGACCTCAAATATGTACAAGTGAATTTACGTGAGCTTCCACGAAAACGAACAGCTTCACGACTTTTAGGTCTTCCAACCACTTGATCCTCTTTAGGTTGGTCTGTAGATAACCAAACCGGTGGGTGGCTATATAGTAGATTCCTGAAGCACCCGTCCATCTTCGTTCCATGTACAAAGGTGATGGATTATAGATCTGCTCCAGGATGTTCATCATCCCAATCCTTTGTCTATAAAATGGAGAATGCATTGCAATCATAAACATGACTCGAAATACCAAAAACTTGTTCAACGCTTCCTAATTCTGCAAGACAGCATTGAACGTAAGGAAATGTTTGGACAACAACAACTGCTTTACTTCATTTCATTGAGATTTCATAAAAACAATTTCGTTGTTGGTCAGCTCTGATACCAACTGTAACGTGTCCACTAGTATCATCCAGGACACATCTTAGCAGTCCATCGGAAAGGATGTCTAGAAAGCTCCATTCGTCACTCCCATGGAATGTTACGGGATTTGCGATTTAGGGCTTCTGCGTTTTCCACGTAACGGAGGTATTTCGGCCGTTCCCACTTAGGATTGATCTAAATTAGGGTTTTCCTAATTGATCATTTCCTAACAGCAACTAGCATCGGACCCAAGTGAACTACTTTACACAAAAACGCCAGGTCTGAAGCAGATTCACGTTGCACTTGGTTCAAGGAGAATGGAAAATGAGAGGGATGCAAAGCTCAACCTCTCTGCCATAAGGCATAGTCCCATTCCGTTCCCCTAAAACAACGTAAATCGGGTAAGACATAACTCTAGGTCAATGCTTTTGTTGTTTGTGTCCTTTGAGGATCATCCCGCTGTTCTTCGAGATTTGAGAAAAGTTCCCGGCCAACCGGGACCACCCAACCGTAGGATGGACCCATGGCCCATCCTCCACACTTTTCTCGGTTTGTTTTAGTTATGTAATTATCTAATACATTAGTTGGATATGTAACAATCAACTTCTTTAATTAATCCGTTAAGCACTGGTTCCTTCACGTAATCTTATCACATGACATAGAGAAACAATATCAGACAAGTTCTTTATTAACATATCATCATATTTATCTTTGAAATACAAGAAGTTCTGCTGGTAGGCTTGTCCACAATCTGCCCGAAGGCTATCCAGCAATCCACAGGGATCACTATTCCAAGTTTTCGTCCATAGACTAGTATGCGGGTCTCGAGATCCAATCCCGAGTCACGTTAGCATCTTGTGCAGGACTCGGAAGGTGAGGGATTTACGGCCAGAGCCCCCCCTGGCACCCAAGCGTCCTCCTGCTCCAAGTAGCGCTGAACGGAGAGACCTCTCGCGGCGGGTTCGGTCCACGTTCCCGGCGCGGTCAACAACCCCCTTGGTTAGGGTCAGGCAGGCAGTCGGGGGTAACTGAAGCTGCCACTCCCTTTAGGCCTTCAACTTGAAGTATATATATTTATTTATTTTGTAATTCATTGGTCAAACAAATCAAACAATGCTCTAGAATCTCTAGCAAGCACAAACATTTACATTGATTGATTTTGTTGTTGGCAAACTGCTAAGAAGGAATCTTTCCTTTCGAATGTATCCAGCACTCGATCTGAGGTGTCTTGCAACTTGGCAAGATCCCTTATATTTTGGGTTAGGGCGTACCCTATTAACCCAACTTGGTCAAACCCTTAAGTTCATTGGATACTTCAGTTTCTAATTTTTAACCTTCCTTACTTAGAAGGATATCAAAGTATACATCCTCTTGCAAGATAACTTGCATAAGGATCCGCCATCCTTGTTGTGGGAATTTAGCCTTTCTTCTTGTGAATCAATCACAAGACCATATGAGTTCGTACTTGCCGCGCAAGTCCTGCATTGTACTATACGATAATGGAGTTACGAAACAATCTGTTTCAGTTTCTTTAAGCTGACGTTTGTCAGACCTAGGGTTTCCTAGCTTTATTATTTTCTTTTAAGAAACTCAGGGATAAACCCTAGTTCCCTTTTTTGGTTACAATTTACTGACCCTATATTCAAGAAATGTGGACAAGTATTTAAGGTATAGACGTTTCTTGGAATTTTAACTCATTCCCAACAAATATTTCGTAGCATTTTAATTTGGTTAACTCTAGAAGGTAATTTCGAGATTACTTTCGTATGATTTGTTATCTATGTGTCAATTGACTTTTCAATCTTATACTTCATCAATTTGAGGTACAGTTAAATCCAACTAATCTTCCCTTTTCTTTGCGAACAAACTCATGCTAAATAAGAAATCTTTCCCTTGCTAAGTTATGTAGTTAGCAATGATAACTTCCTAGAGTTTAAGCATCGCAAGAATCCTTTCATGATTTGCACTTTCCATGATGATTTGTTGTAAAAAGGAATAGGGTTTAATAGTGCAAGATGCAGTTTTATACCTTCTAGGCTTAACCAAAGTATACTACTTTAGTGGGTAAATAATCTTGGTCATAATTCGTTTCAATGCATAATGCTATTTGAAAAAAACTATGTTTATACTTTATTTATTTTGCATGTTCCATTAAACTAAATTCCTTCATTGTGAATAACTAGGACAAAATAAATCTTATCCCTAACAATTCATCTTGCATGATTGAATTACAACCGATATAAAATTAAGAGGAAAAACTTGGGTTTGGGGTGAGATATCCACATGGATACTGGGAGATGACCCTTTCGCAGCTACTCCTTGGACTTTCTTAGGAGCCATCGCAGTTGTAGTCCTTTGAACGTGGAAGCAGCTTTACACTCATTTTCAGAATTCCACTGTCGCTCCCTTGCACGTCAATACTCTTGTTCTCTTTTTCGAGTAGGGGAGAAACCAAGTCCCAAGGGTATTTTGGAAAGACAAGGAATCATTAAGGGATTAACCACGAGGAGGGGGTAATAAGACTTTTAAGGCCTTAATTCTTTTGGGAGGGAAAGTCTTACAAAGCCTAAGGAAAAGGCCCTATAAGGGTTTATACATAGGGGGGAAGTAACAAGCCCAAAAGAAAGGGGCTTAAGGGTTAAATACGAGGGAAGAAAGGTTTAAATTACGGGGTTCCAACACCCATGGGATGAGGGCCTTAAAACACGGGGGGAAAAGGTGTCTATGTATGGTTCCAAAAGGCATAAGAAGGGGGCCTTGGGGACTTTTAGGACATGGGGTAATAATAAGGCTTTTCAAAAATACAATAAGGGGGAGAAAGGCCCTTAAGAGGGTAAAACCGGGAGGGGGTTTAATAAGACTTTCAAGGACTTAGATCCTTGGGAGGAATGGGGCTTATGGAACTTCTTTTTAAGAAGTTTCTTGGAAGCTTCTGGGCATGTGCTATCTACGTGGAAAGAGGGGAGATGATAGTTATGTGGAGGGGGAAAAATGATGATGCCCACGTGGAAACATGGGAAGGGCTAAGGTTTACACATGGGGGGGGGGGGGTGTGGTTCCATGGGAAAAGGGCTTAAGGGGTAAGAATTTCCTGTGATGGAATTAAATCCTGGGGGTTGGAAAAGGCTTAAAAAAACCCCTCTAGACAAGGGCTTAAGAAAGCACAGGAAGGGGGGCTTAGATCCCTCCCCTTAGAAGCTTCTTGGAATCTTCTGTAAGCGGGTTTATAACACGTGGAGGAGAAAGAGGATGTTCCAACGGCGGCTTACTGGCGGGCACGGCCAATTGGTAGCCATGATGGGTCTCGGTGGCGCTCCTCCCTCAACCAGCATTTGCAGGCAGCAGCCGTGTGTGTGTGTGAGGTCGTCAAGCTCTCCCTCCCTTTTGGCATTCGGATGGTGTTTAGCGTCGACTCCACCCCCTCTCTCGTTTAATCCTGGCGGCGTCCAATTTCTCCCTGAAACTAGCGGCCTCACGGCTCATGGCTCCCCCCTTCCAGCTCCCATGGCGATGGGTTTTATAGGGAGAGGAAGAGGTGCCTCCCTCCCTCCACACGCCATTTGCATGGCATTCACCTTCCTCCTTGGCATCCAATGCGATGTTGATTCAACCACATTCGCTCATCCATGACCTCCTTCGCAAGGCTTACGTGCCCGTGCTTTACTCTCCCTCCTCCAACACAACCTTCGGCTAGGGAGAAAAAATATATTAAAAGAAAAAAAATTCCATAAGTTCTCTCAATTTCCTCTTGACCTCCTCCAAAGAGGAGGTCCACACGGAAATATGCGGTTACAATAAACTATAGTTTCAGTTCTACAAATGGAGATTATGATACATCGTGTTTTAAATTCGCACCGTCTGTGACTGAATGCTAGCTTTGTCTTTTTCCCAAGGATTCACATGGCTTCGTAATATATCTTTAGCAGAAATATTACAATTCTTTTGTGGTTTTGACATTAGTGACCATGGAGAAAAGCTTCATCAATTTTGAGCGATATATAAACAATGTCAACAAGCCTTCCATTTTGGACTTTGAAGGCTTGGACAAGGAGTGCAATGAAGAAGATCTTGAAGAAGAACAAAGGATTGCAAAGGCCGTTTTGAGAAAGAAAATGAAAGTTATGGAAACTACAATCAAAGCATTCAATGATGCTCATGAGATTGCATTTGATGTATATGCAAGTGGACTTGCATCTAAGGTGGCATTGATAAATCATATGAAGACTATTGTAGTGGTTTGCAACACTCAAGAGAAAAGAGAGGTTAAAGCATAATTATGGAGGGTCCATGAGAGTGCCAAACAAAATTCAAACTCCCAAGAGGTTCCTCCTACTAAAGTTCAAGTTCTTGAAGTACCACCCAAGGACATAGAAGAATCAAGCCAAGATATAGGAAGTCTAATTATGAAAGACAAATTAAGGGCTACTTCAGGTGTTTAAACTCCGTTCCCTCTCCTTTCATCAAGGAAGACACATTGATGTAATTTTAATTTTTTTCTTGAGAAGTTACTTCCATTAGCATTTGCAATATTTTCTTTCTTTGATGATATTAATTAAAGAAACTATGTCTTTGGTTTTTTAATTTTTTATAAAATGTACAAAGCATGTTTGGTTTTAAAAATCTATTTAAGTAAATATTTTACCAAATCGGTATTAAAGAGCTCATTAAAATTTATCATCCTTTGTAAGGATAACTATTTAATTGTAATCTAGTGTGTAAGAATACTTATCATAATGAAAAGTTTGAGCTAGCTATGCAAAATTTACTTAAGTCTATTTTAGATCTTATTTCAATTAAACTCTTACATGTGTTGTGTTATAATCTTGTCATGTTAGTTTTGGTTAGATTTGTCCACATGGTCAAATCTCTTATCTCTTATAGCCTCTTTTACTACATGACTAGTGTATGTTTATGCATGTACCAACAATAAAATGCACACCCCAAAAAAGATTCATTGCACCTCCCAAAGGAGTTTTACCTTATTAATAAATATTGCAACAAAGATTTCTCTCCAATGTATCTTTTGAGATGTGTATATGGAATATTAAGGTAAAATCCTTGTTACAATTCGTGAGTTTAAATATCGTTGGGATATAACTAGTTTAAAAATAGAATGGTTAGTCCTTAAGAAGAAACTATGAAAACTTATTCAAATAGAGTATAACTTATCTCAATTAAATTGTCATGTGTCACTTATATGTGACATAGTTTTGGTCACATGGTCAAAAGTATCATGTTTAAATTTTCTTTTAATAATTAGGACTAATAAACATCTTCTTTGTATATGCCATTTTGAAGGCCTTTTTAAAAACTGAGTATGTTAAATATTATAATGATAATATAATTTGTGCAAGTAATTACAAGAATCTATTGTTAGTATCTCAAGTATACTTATAACTAGTGATAAAAAGTAGGTATGGAAAAATGATTTTATTAGAATAGATTTTACTTCAAAAAAATCATCATGTATATTTTTTTCACCTCATGATATTACTTTTGATTAGATTTGACCGCATGGTCAAATGTCTCTTTTCTTAAGACATCATTTTTTAAGTAGTACCTATTTATGTATTTATCAATATGAAGTTAAATTGCTTTAGTGTTCTATGCCAGTTTATAGCTCAAACATTAGGTAGAATAATGAGGAAGTAAATGAGTCTAATGTGTTTCTTTTTTTTCTTTGTAACTTCAACTAAGACATCTATGGTTGGATATGTAATAGATTCAACAACAGTAGAGCACGATGATGTGATTGATGTTTCCTTGATAAGAAATGCAACACAATTATATGTAATACTTGATCTCAATGGTCTTCTTTTACAACAATGCTTTGCTAAGTCTAAAAGGTTTCAAAACTTTCAAATGGGAAAGCAATGGCTTGTTCTTCGACCAGGATGTATGGAGTTTCTTGAAGCCTTATTTGCAAGATTCCAATTGGGAGTTTGGTCAAAAAAATTACATAAGAATGTCATGGTAGTTATTAAGTGCTTGGAGATCGATGCAAAAAGAAAGTATCATTTCTTCATGATTTGGGGCCAAGAACAATGTCATAGACATCGACTCAAAATCATATATAGGCCAGATAAGATGGGAGTAGAAGCAATGTTCAAGCCTCTGAAGTATGTATGGGATCAATATGGATATGTTTGTCAGCATACCAAGACTATTCTCATAGATGATAGTCCTTACAAAGGATGTCCAAATCCTGTTGAGAATTGTATTTATCCAAAATCATTTGATATTGATCGTAAATACTCTATCTTGATCAAAGAACTTCTACCATACTTGACTCGCTTAAGCAAATACCATGATGCACGTGAAGTCATCAAGTTTGATTGATATGGACAGGATCCAGTTCAATATGGACATGAATTATATGCTCAATTCAAGGTTGTCATTGATGAATGAACTAGAGCAGAGAATGATGGTATTTCATCTTCATCATCAGCACTGCACGAGACCACGATTGATTAAGATGGTATATATGTTCAACCTTCAATTACTTCTTGCTTCAAGAGACCATCTATTATACAAACATCCTCAACAAATGCCTCACATCATCCGTCTCTTACATTGAACAGCTCACAATTATCCATATTAAAGCAGACTCCTTTAGTATCTACTTTGAAAGATATGGAAGCAATGCAACTTGCTCGTGAGTTAGGATATCACAAACATTTCATAAAAGATAGTGCAGCTAAACGTTTTACACAAAATCTAAAAAATTTGTATTTTTTCAATATACATGATGTAACAAGAAGGCGCTGACTCTATATGGATAAATTTTGACTTTCATAATGGATATATCCCTTACATTAAAGGCTTTTGTATGGCTATGAAATATATGCTTGTTAGAAATTTAAAGTGTTTTATGTAATTACCTTGGTGTTTCTAAACACCACCAATATCAATGAGAGAATCTACTTGATATTTTTTATTGTTTCAATAACATAAGTTAATTGTGTTGAAATTTCTTATAAAGTGGTTTAAATCCTATTTTGTACTTTATGATAGTCTACTATACAAACATACTCAACAAATGCCTCGCATCGTCTATCACTTATATTGAACAACTCACAATTATCCATGTTGAAGTAAACTCCTTTAGTCTCTACTTTAAAAGATATGGAAGCAATGCAACTTGCTCATGAGTTAGGATATTACAAACATTTCATAAATGGTAGTGTAGCTAAATGTTTTATATACACTATTTTTTCAATATACATGATGTAACAAGAAGGCGCTGACTCTATATGGACTAATTTTGACTTTCATAATAAATATATCCCTTACATTAAAGGATTTTGTATGGCTATGAAATATATGCTTGTTAGAAATTTAAAGTGTTTTATGTACTTACCTTTGTGTTTCTAAACACCACCAACATCAATGAGAGAATCTACTTGATGTTTTTTATTCTTTCAATAACATTAGTTAATTGTGTTGAAATTTCTTATAAAGTGGTTTAAATTCTATTTTGTACTTTATAACCATCTACTATACAAGCATACTCAACAAATGCCTCACATCGTCTATTATTTACATTGAACAACTCATAATTATCCATGTTGAAGCAGACTCCTTTAGTCTCTACTTTGAAAGATATAGAAAGAATGCAACTTGCTCATGAGTTAGGATATCACAAACATTTCATAAATGGTAGTGTAGCTATCTACAAAATTTGTATTTTTCCAATATACATGATGCAACAAGACAGTGACTCTATATGGACTAATTTTGACTTCCATAGTAAATATATCCCTTACATTAAGGGCTTTTGCATGGCTATAAAATATATGCTTGTTAAAAATTTAAAGTGTTTTGTGTAGTCACCTTGGTGCTTTTAAACGCCAACAATATCAATGAGAGAATCTACTTAATGTTTTTTTTTTCTTTCAATAACATTAGTTAATTGTGTTGAAATTTCTTATAAAGTGGTTTAAGTCTAATTTTGTACTTTATGTCTTAGCTAACAAATAAGTCTTGATTGATAATAAAATTTATTTATATTTCTTTGGAAACACAAACCATTGGTCAAAGGTTAAATCTTTAGTCTTAGAAAAATCATAAACTTCTAGTTTGGTATATAAATCTTTATTTTATGATATGAAAATTCATTTAGCTAGTCAAAGTGTGAAGCTAGTTAATTTTGACCAAAGTCAATATCCATCTTGTCCATATATTATTGTCAAGATAGATAGAAATTTTGAATAAAAGATATTTATATATCATGCATATACATACAAAAAATGTAAATGGGATGAACAATTATTTGACATACTTGTGTCTATTGGTTTACACAAAAAAAGAACCATCACATCATAGGTTATCCAAACTTATTAAGATATGGTATTAGATCAAGTTGTTAAACCACACCTAGTTAGTGGTGACTCTTTTAAGGTCCTAGTTCATGAAACTTATACATGTCACTTTAAATGATGTTATATCTAAAAGAAAAAACTCGTATTATAATATCTTCAAATCCATAACATTATAAATTTTGGCCATGATAACATATTTTCATACAATGTTTAAGGCTCTTGTATTCTAAATTCTCTCTCCACTCCATCTAACGTTTGTATTCTTACATTAAACTTGAAAATTTTCTAGGTATATACTAGTTAAGCCTCCTTGATGTTTCCACCACCATACAACATCATATTTTGTTAGTATGCTAGAAAAGATAGAGGTGATATCCAAATCTCATAACATCCACATAGCTTACATTCATCATTTAATCTCTCAAGATGTGTGATCTCATATTTGTAACATACAAACTATCCTTTAGAGATAAACATAAACATAGTGCTCTCTTTCATTCACAAAAGTAAGACATTCATTCAGAGTGGGACTTGGAAAATTTCTAAAATCTCTAATATGGTGTTTATCCAAAGCAATGACCGAAACCTCCGTTGTTTCCACTGCAACGAGCCCGATCATTTAAAGAGGCAATGTCCCAAGCATTGAGGAGGACATCGCTAAGCACCTTTCCAAGGAACTGGCCGTGGCCAGGAAGCCACTACCCGAGGCAGAGGAAGAACTGCATGCGTTGCCAACAAGGAAATGTGCAAAGAAGAAGATCCGACCATGGAAGCAGAGTTTGAAAGGGTGACAGTCCATGCTGCTCTTCACAAGAAAGGCCTGAATTGCCAGTTCTCGGTGATCCGGACTATCAAGGTAAAGGTTTCAAGACCTTGATTGATTGTGGCAATACACTTTGCTTTATCACCAGCTTGTGCACGAAGATTAGGAATAGCCACAGTAGAAGCACCTACCTTGCTTATGGAATTAGCAAATGGTCACTTGTACCAGGCAAACTGCTAAGGTGGAATTCTTTCTGGGAGGAAAGACAACTTCCGTCAAATTCAAAGTCATGAACTTAGGTATCCATGAGTGTCTACTCGAAATGGATTGGCCTAAACCTAATGACACCCACATTCATTGTGGAAAGGGCCAAATTTCCTTTCGAAACTTTGAAGGTGAATTGGTTACAACTCAAGGTGAGGCTGGAAAGCCAAAAATTCAATTGGCCAAAGCATCTCGGATTATAAAGGGAGTCAAAAAGGGACTACTTGTCTACTTGATTAAGCTCAATAAGTTAGATCAGAAGCAGGAGTCTAGCGAAGGACCTTCTTGGCTAAAGAAATACACGGATGTATTTCCTGAAGAGTTGATAGAACTCCCCCCTCAAAGAGAAGTGGATCATGAGATCAAGCTAGTGTCAGGACTGCACCAATTGCAAAGAGACCTTATAGAATGTCCATCCCGGAATAAATTGAGTTGAAGGAACAACTCAGGCAACTACTAGATCAGGGCTATATCAGTCCTAGCAGTTCACCATGGGGAGCTCCAGTATTGTTCCAGAAAAAGAAAGATGGAACGCTTCGACTGTGTATTGATTATAGAGGGTTGAATCAATCAATTGTCAAGAACAAGTACCCTATTCCTAGAATAGATGAGCTTCTTGATCGTCTTCAGGGTATGAAGATCTTCTCCAAGATTGATCTCAGGTCTGGCTACTATCAGATAAGGATCAAGAAAGAAGATATTCCAAAGACAGCCTTCAACACAAGTTATGGACACTTTGAGTTCCTAGTTATGTCATTCGAGCTCACAAATGCGCCTACCACCTTCAATAGGTTAATGCAGGGTATCTTTAGGCCATGTCTTGATGACTTCACGCTCATCTTCTTCGATGACACTTTAGTCTATTCCAAACAGGAGGAAGATCATGAACCCCAACTGTCCTTGAGACAATGAGAGCACATGAGCTCTATGCAAAGATGAAGAAGTGTGCATTCTTCAAGTGTCAGATTGAATATCTGGGATTCATCGTATCAGCAAAAGGAATCTCAATGGATCCAGCCAAAGTCAGAGATATTCTAGAATGGCCAATACCAACAATTGTCAAAGAAATACATAGTTTTCTTGGATTGACATGATGGTATAGGGTTTTCATCAAAAACTATGCTTTGACTGCAGCACCTCTCATGAACTTACTGAAGAAGCAAATAGCCATTGCATGGTCGGCCTATCGAACAAACTAGCTTTGATAGATTAAAGCAAAGTTTGGTATCAACACCCATCCTAAAACTTCCAGACCTCAGTAAGGAGTTCGAGGTAGTAACTGGCGCTAGCACGCTTGCCTTAGGATGTGTGCTCCTGCAGGAAGGTCATCCTGTAGCATACTCTTCAAGGAAACTGAAGAGCCATGAGAAGAATTATGCTATCCATGATCAAGAAGTGTTAGTTGTTATCCATGCTCTAAAGCTTTAGAGACACTACCTATTGGGTAACAAGTTTACTCTAGTGACTGATCATAAAAGTCTCAAGTGGATCTTTACCCAGAATGAGCTCAACATGAGGCAACATCAGTGGATTGAAGTGCTAGAGGAGTATGATTTTGAAATCAAATATCAACCTAGAAAGGAGAATGTAATTGCCGATGCACTCAGTCGTCGCAAGGCATTCCTTTATTCTCTAATCTTGCAAAATCCATCAACAGCTAGATCTCTAGCCACAAAGGTGTCCATGCTGAACAACCCAATACTTGAACTAGCTAGAGAAGAAGCATGCCATGACCCAACCTATCAAAAGATGCTAAGGGAGATCCCTATCAAGGACCACGATGTCGTAGAGTTCACGCAAGGGCTGCAGAACACGGGGTTCAAGATACAGCAATGGAAGAGACTCACAAGAAGAAAATTGAATTGCTGATGCCAAAGTACATTATCTTTCTTGTCAAGTGAGCTACATGAAGCTCATGTTCAGAAAATTCTGAACACATTCAGTTTTACATACAGATGCTTGAATTCAGTTTTTCCATTGGCACTTGATAAATTCTGCTGAGAAATAATGTCTGTGAACAAATTTTCAGGAATCCTACTGCTTAAGACTCCAAACATCTTGATTCTCAGGGTAGATTGGATGCAGGCTCTGCACAAACAGATAACTTAATAGTTTGAAAGACTCCTCAACTGCTGCTCTAATGTGTGTAGATCCGTTCATGCATTTCATGATTACAAGAGAGAATTTTATAGATTGATCCAGAGAATGCTGATGGTTTTCTTCAAAGGTTATCTTGACAGTGAGTGCAAGAATAGCAGCACATCTTAGAAGAAAATGGTCCTGAATTTCAGGGGATGGCAAAGCCCATTTCAATAAATTTCTCCATAACTCAAAATTCTCACAAGCAGCAACCTGTTCCAATGAAGTTCAGAGGCAAAAGATAGTTCTGATTACAGGTGATTCTCTCTGGCTCTGGACTTCAACTTCCCGTTTGTTACATAGCAGCACATCTGGAAATCTCCATAGTCTCTATTTCTTGCACAAGTCTTTCCATGGTTAACATTGAGTTACTGATGTTCAGCGTCTTCATCTCGTCCCATTGGGCAAGGAAGTAGAAAACCTGTTTTTGTCAAAACAACTTGTTTCCTTCTCCACAATTAGAGTCCATGTCTTTTTCCTGTCAAACTATCTCTGCGCACGCTCAATTTTCACTTTCTCGAAGCCAGGCGACAGATCTAATACGAATCAATATTCAGGTCGAAAGATATTGAAACTAGGAGTGGAAGACTGTGATGCCAGTCAGCCTTAAAAACTCATTTTTGATGTGCTACTGCCTTTCTGCTTCTGTTTCAATTCCACGCACCACATGTTGCAGTAATTGTCATACTTCGTCACCCTGTAGCTCTCACATACTCTCTTGTCAGCTATTCTCAAGCTCCGATTCCTTCGAACTGATCAGCGTCTTCCCCTTTTGGAGCTAGCAATGATGCCGACCGATCCATCACAAGATTCGTTGGTGGACAAACACCCTCGGTATCCACAGCGCGGGCCCTGGCCATCACAAGACAAGAGCCGCCTCGTGTCTATGGTGGAGGCAAATCTTTTACGGCCTGATACTCAATATTTATCTTGCAAGCTTTTCGAATTCTCAAACTCTCGAGATTTGGAGGTAGGTGCTCGGCATGTCAACTTGCAAAGAGGTCGAAGGTTCGTTTGAGAGACTTGATGCTGAGCTTCTTGATGGACTGCGGCTCCACCGACTGGACGAGAGTAGTAGCCGCAGGCATTTTGCAGAGCTCCTTTCTCTGTCTCTCGCTCCCTTTAGATTCCTCCTCTTCTTGCCTTCATTTTCTGATTCCCCTTTCTGTCTTCACCATGATGACATGCAGGTCTTCAGTCGAGCCCCCCATCAATTGCTAAGTGACCGGATTCTGGCTGAAATTTGCAGCAACAATTCAGCAAGTCCTACTGTGTCAGCATCTCATATCGGAACCCGTGAAGACAAGTCTTTGCCCCAATTCATCATGGAGAAGTTTTTATCCCCAAATCATCAATCGATAAGCTTTTAACCCAACTCGAGCTGAAATTGCAGGGCCAGCAGATCCAATAACACCATCAGAACTACTAATTTTTTTATTTTTTTTTTCAGTCTGATGAAATCCTTCTTAAGATATGCCTCCATTCCTCACGGCCGTTGCCTCCTCTGAATTCGTCTTTTTTTTTTCTTCGTCCATTCGAATTCTCCCCCAATTAACATTACCCCCCCTTCCTTTTCGTCACACGCTCCTCTTTTCCCTCCCTTCTTAGCTTTTTAAATCCCTCATTAGCGACACTGTCGTCAAGTCTCTTTGCCAATAATGGCATGAAAATCTCTCACCAGCATTGGATAAGGGTGAGATCCAGTTACGGACCCTAAAATATGGTGTGTAGTCTCTACATTTGTAACCAAGTATCTTATTGCTTCTGATGCCACATCTTTCAACGTACCTGTACCAAACTGGACAGCACGTACCTCAACTCCAAAAAGTCTCATTCTGAATACTTTAAGAGCCTGTCGTTCCATATCTTTGGCGCCCATGTAAACAACACATTGTAACCCAAAACAAGCACACACTGTAACAGTGATAACTCCATGCTTCTCATAGCACATTTCAATGCTTAGCCTCCTTCTTTCCAACTCCTGGATGTGGAGGGTTGTTATCATTAGGTATTTTTGATGTAGCTGGAGAAGGAGAAGACAAAGTCCTAACATGTTCACCAGCATCAGTTGTGCTTTCCACTCAACCTTGCTCAACATAGGCTGAAAGCATCTCATCATATTCGTCACTTTTGTCTCCAACTCCTCCCCACTATACTTATACGCATAAAATAAATGTTATCACAACAACTAAGTATGTACAAAGTACCAAATCCCATGCACAACTTCTGGGTGGTTTACACACTTCGAATGCGCAGCAATACGACAACGACCAAAAGCTACAGGCTAAATATCATGAATTCTCTATCAATAGTGGACTTGTCTACTATAGAACGAGATTATGTATACTGGCAAGCCAGCCACTTAAGCAGAAGATATTGTGGGAAGCTCATGATTCCCCTTTCTCAGGACATCCTGGCTATGCTAAGACTCTTAATGCAGTTAGGAAGAGCTACTATTGGGAGAGGCTTAAAGGTGACATCCTCAAATATGTCACTAAGTGTTTGTCTTGTCAACGTATCAAAGCCAAACATGTCAAAATGCTTGGAAAGTTACAACCACTCGACATTCCCCAAATAAAATGGGAATTCATTAGTATGGAATTTGTTGTTGGCGTATCCTAAGTTCAGGGAGGATACAAATCCATCATGGTTGTGGTTGATATGCTTACTAAGGTTGCACACCTTATTCTAGTAAAGACAAGCTATAAAGCCTCGGACATTGCAAGGTTTTTTATCAAGGAGATATTCAAGCTACATGGGTTACCGAGAAGAATCATTAGTGATCATGATTCTCTCTTCACATCACATTTTTGGAGAGCTATCTTTGAAGCCATTGGGACTCAACTCTGTTTTAGCACAACTTACCATCCCTAAACTAATGGCAAAACGGAGCAAGTAAATAAGTCATCGAGGATATGCTAAGGGCACACTGTTGTTGTGAACCAAAAAGACAGATTGGATACTTGCCTACAATGCTTCTTACCAACAAAGCATTCAGATGACCCCTTTTCAAGCATTGTATGGTCATGTCTATCGAAGTGCCCTAAACTTCTTGGATCCAACCTTGAGGGTTGAAGCTTCAAGGCAGATGTTGGAAGAGATGGATGACCAAGTAAAGTTAATAAGACAGGACATCCAAGTCGCCAAGGATAGATAGAAGGCATACACGGATTTGAAGCGTCAAGATAGAATCTTCGAGGAAGGAGACTGTTCTTCATTCGCGTATGCCCAAAGAAGAGTTCCCTATCCTTAGGAGACTACAAGAAGCTAAGTTCAAGGTATTGTGGACCATATAAGATCCTCAAGTGCCTAGGACCTAATGCTTATAGACTGCAACTCCTTGAGAACCTAAAGGTTTATAATGCATTCCATATCAGCCTATTGAAGAAGTATGTACCTAATCCTAACCATGTACTTGATGACCAACAAGTTATAATTCCTAGACAAGGAGTCCTTGAGCTACGGCTTGAAAGGATCTTAGATGTTAAGGAGAGACAATTGGGATCTAGAACCTTGAGAGAATTCCTCGTCCAGTGGAAAGATTATCTTGAGCAGGATCCCACTTGGATAGATGAAAGCACTCTCAACCATCAATATCCCCAGTTTATCTCGAGATGAGGACATCTCGATTCCTCCAAGGGAGAGAGAATGTAATATTTCTTCTAAAAGTATAAGTCTCATGAAAGGGCAATTTCAGCATCGAAGTTAGGGACAGTGCGAACTTTAACAATACACAACTTATCATGAGTCTCCACTGGCCAAATGAGACCAAGGACTAAGATACCCGCATATCTACATATGAATCTCCTATTGGGAAGAGGTCAAGAGGATAATGTTATATTTATTTCAAAATTTTTCTAATTCTCTTCCGCCTAGCCGAAATATGGCTGAGGGAAGAGGATGGGGCTATAATGGAAAGTCGTGCGGTGAAAGAGGAGACTACATGCGGGGCAGCACGTGGGGGAGGGAGGCCTTATCCCCCTTCCTATAAATACCCTCCTCTATGGGGTGAAGAAAGGAGAAGCTGAGAGAATCATGAGGCTAATTGAGAATGATCAGGCATGGAGGAGGAAGAAGTCGTCGTGAGGCTGCCAGGCCATGTTGTGAGAGGAGGGGCTGAGAAGGCACCATGTGCCATGCTGATGCTGCCTGTATCTTGAGCCGCTACCAGGTCCGTCTAGATTCACCATCGCCTGGCCACGTTGGCTACCGTCATCAAAGGCCCATCTCCCTACCATGTGCAGTAGCTCGAAGCCTTAGAAGCTTCTAAGGGGGAGCTCTTTAAGGCCCTTTCCCTTACATTCTTACACAATGGGTTTTTACCGCACGAAATTAGGCCTTCCCCTTGCCTCCCTCGGGATTTAAGCACCCCTTCCCGTGGAATTTCCCATACAAGTACCTTTTGGGCCATTTACCCCCGGTTTCTTCAAAACCCTTTTTTCCTTGAATCCTTGGGAATTAAGCCCTTCCCCCCCTTGCATCCCCTATAAATCCCACATTAGCCTGGGTTTTTAAACCCCCTTCTCGTGGATTCGCACTAGCTAGTATTAAAACCCCTTTTCCATTGGCCCTACAAAGTGGTTTTTACAAACCGAGGATTTAAGTCCCCTTTCCCCCTTGCATTCCACAAAGCTATTTTACCCCTTCCTGTGGATTCCCACACTAACCGGGTTTTAACCCCTTGCCCATTGTAACTCCTACAAGCAATTTTACCCCGAGGTTTTTCTTAGGCCCCTTTTTCGTGTAGACAAAATTGTATTCTCAGAACTTCTATGAAAGGAAGGGGAAGTTCATAAGTCCCCATTTCCAAAGCCCATTTCCACAAGACGGTGCATTAGTCAAGGAAGCCAAATCTCAAAAGGAATTGCACGTGCGAGGGAGACATGCCAAGATCATAAGTTTGTGGCCAAGGCAAGGAGGTCGAATTCACGATGGCCCCTAAAAAGGCACAAGGCGTAACTACAGGAGGATCATCTCCAAACATTCATGTGGACATTTCACTGAATCCACAAGTCTAGGTTTTCTTCCTATTTTTTATTTACGTCGTAATATTGCAATTATGCATGGTTAATTCACGGAAGTAAGATGCACTTTTACGATTGAAAAACATTGGCTATATTAAGGGAAATAAATCACAATTGAAGAATCGGTCATTTATATTTTTTAATGAAACAAACAAAAAAAAGGAACATAAGATGTTTATGCATTCTTAGAAAGTTGTTTCTATACATTGCAAAGTAACGAATCTAGATCAACTAATGACCATCTTTACAAGTCGAAATTATTGTAGTACACTTCGATTATGCATGGAAAGATTAAATCGCATGCCGCATTATTTGACATCTCTTTCTTTGTAATGATTCATTAAAAAAATTGCTAACAATCCTAGGAATTTGCAATGCATGGAAATGATTCTAGGGCTGCATGAAGTAGATTAAACTCTAGTGAGTTGGCATAAATCTCAATCAACTACGTAAGTAGTTACAAAAGGTTGTGTAATGCTCATTCAGCATACGAATAATTCATTCATAAATGAAACTAGGAAAAGGTTGCATGGTTTGTTTTAACATAAACCCTAAAATCTTAGCAGTATGAATCGTGAATGCATCAATGGAAATTATGCCATAACTTAACATACACTTTCATCTTAACCAAAAAAGTTAGGGTGTAATATATCAAATATTTATTTTGATTTTTTCTCCCTCTCGCGTGGCGGTGCATCGTGTTGGAAGGGGATAGAGGAGCCAACAAGCTCCTCGGCTGGAGCTTGCTCGGCTCCAGTGGCATGCCCATTGACACGTTGAGGGGGGAGGATTCCCTCCCCTTCCCTATTTAACCAAAAGGGGGGGCCGCTTGAAGGAGAGGAGATAAGACTGAAGACGAAGTTAGTGCTGTTGCTGCTTGACGCCATCGCCGTGCTGAACGTCGAGGGAGAGAGAGAAGGATAAAGCCAAGCCACCGCCGCCTGCACACTACCCCCCCCCACATGGCTACAAAAGCTTCATGAAGATTCTTGAAGCTTCTAAGGGGGGGCTCCTCAAGCCCCCCTTCCTATACCTTAGAATCCTTTCACCCCGGGTTTTTTAAACCCTCAAGCCCCCCTTCCTATACCCTTCCCTTACCCTCTCACCCCCTCCCGGTTTTACCCCCTTAGAAATCCTTCTACCCCACCCTCGTCTTAAACCCTTAACCCCTTCCTGTGGGGCCGTTAAACCCCCACACCCCTTGGTCTCATAACCCACAAATCCCCCCCCCTCCCCCCCCCCCCCCGGGTGCCTAAATCTATAAGTCCCTTCTTTTATTTGAAACACCGTGTTTCACCCCCCCTCATATTCTTATTTTCTTAACACACCCCCTAAGCCCCTTTCTAACCCCCATGTCCCCTTTTTCCTTACACACCTTTTTCCCCATGCTATAAACCCTTGTGTTACCTTTCAAATTTTCCCCCATGGGTTTGAAAACCCCGAAGTCCTTTCACTCCCGTGCCCAAAGATCTCCCAAGGCCCTTCATATATGTTTGTGAAACCACACTCACACACACCCTTTTCACCGTGATTATACCCTATAGACCCTTTTTCTCTTAGGCTTTATAAACCTTTCCCTCTCCGAAGAAGCTAAGAACTTAAAGGTCTTGTTACCCCTTTCTCGTGGTTAATCCCTTAACGGCTCCTTGCCTCGAAAGAAACAAGAAGAGTATTGAAGCGGTGGTGGTATTCCGAAAAAGAAGGGTAAAGTTGCCTTCACGTTCGAAGGATTACAATTGCGACACCGCCTAAGAAAGTCCAAGGAGTAGCTGCGGGAGGGTCATCTCCCAGTATCCATGGGGATATCTCACCCCAAAACCAGGTTTTTCCTTCTTGGTTTTATATCGATTTTAATTTAATCATGCAAGATGAATTGTTAGGAATAAGATATATTTTGTCCTAGTTATTTACGATGAAGGAATTTAGTTTAGTTGAACATGCAAAATGGATAAAGCACAAACATAGTTTTCCTTCAAATAGCATTATGCATTGAAACGAATTACGAGCAAGATTATCTACCCACTATAGTAGTATATTTCGGTTAAATCGTGAAGGCCTAAAAACTACATCTTGCACCATTAACCCCTATTCTTTTTTTTGCAACGAATCATCATAGAAGGTGAAATTCATGAAAGGTTTCTTACGTTGCTTAAACTCTAGGAAGTTATCATTGCTAACTGCATATCTTAGCAAGGAAAAGATTGTTTATTTGGCATGAGTTTTGTTTGCAAGGAAAAAGGAAGATTAGTTGAATTTACCTAACCTCAAAGCAATAAAGTTTAGGACTGAAAAATCAATTGTCACATAGATAACAAATCATGTTAAGGTGATCTCGATATTACCTTCTAAAAGTTAACCGAGTTAATATAAAAATACCTATACTGCGAAATATGCATTGAGAATGATTTTTAATCCAAGAAACATTTATACCTTAAATACTTTCCCACCTTCCCTGATTGTAGGGTCAATAAATCCTAATGTAAAAGAACTAGGGTTTGTCCCTGAGGTTCTTAAAGAAAATAATAAAAGGAGACCCTAGGTCTGACAAACGTCAGCTTAAAGAAACTGAAAGGGATTAATGTTTCATCGCATATTACGATGCAAGACTTGCGTAGCAAGTACGAAGTCATATGGTCTTGTGATTGATTCACAAGAAGAAAGGTTAAATACCCTCAACAAGGATGGCGGATCCTTATGCAAGTTATCTTGCAAAAGGATGTATTCTTTGATATCCTTCTAAGTAAGGAAGGTTAAAAACCGGAAACTAAAGTATCCAATGAACTTTAGGGTTGACCAAGTTGGGTTAATAGGGTATGCCCCAACCCAGAATATAAGGGATCTTGCTAAGTTGCAAGACACCCTGGAATGAGTGTTGATGCATTCGAAAGGAAATAATAATTTCTTAGCAGTTTGCCAACAACAAGATTGGTTAATGGAAATGTTTGTACTTGCTAGAGATTTTAGAGCACTGTTTGATTTATGAATTACAAATTAAATGAATATCCATACTTCAGGTTGAAGACGTGAAGGGAGAGGCAGTTTCAGTTACCCCCGACTACCTGCCGAACCCTAACCAAGGGGGTTGTTGACTGTGCCGGGAACATGGACCGAACCCGCCACAAGAGGTCTCTTCGTTGAGCTCTACTTGGAGCAAGACGACGCTTGGGTGCCAAGGGGGGCTCTGGCCATAAATCCCTCGCCTTCGGGTCCTGCACAAGAGGCTAATGTGACTCGGGATTGGATCTCGAGGCCTGCATACTAGTCTACGGGCAGAAGCTTGGATTAATGATCCCTGTGGATTACTGGATAGCCTTCGGGCGGATTATGGACAAGCCTACGGGCGGAACTCCTTGTATTTCAAAGATAAAAATGATGATATGTTAATAAAAGAACTTGTTTGATATTGTTTTTCTATGTCACGTGATAAGCTTAACGGGTTAATTAAAGAAGCTGATTGTTACATGTCAAATTAATGTGTTATATAATTACATAACTAAAACAAACCGAGGAAAGTGTAGAGGATGGGCCATGGGTTTGTCCTACGGTTGGGTGGTCCCGGTTGGCCGAGAACTTTTCTCAAATCTCAAAGAACCGCGAGATGATCGTCAAAAGACACGAACAATGAAAGCAATGACCTAGAGTTATGTCTTACCCGATTTACGTTGTTTTAGGGGAATGGAATGGGACTATGCCTTATATTAGAGAGGTTGAGCTTTGTATCCCTCTAGTTTCCCATTCTCCTTGAACCAAGTGCAGCATGAATCCACTTCGGACCTAGCGTTTCTGCGTAAAGTAGTTCGCTTGGGTCTGATGCTAGTTCCTGTTAGGTAATGACCAATCAGGAAAACCCTGATTCCGGTCGGAACAGCCAGGATACTTCCGCTACGTGGTAGACGTGGGAAGACCTAGATCGCAAATCCCGTAACATTCCATGGGAGTGTCGAGCGAAGCTTTCTAGACATCCTTTCTGATGGACTGCTAAGATGTGTCCTGGATGATACTAGTGGACACGTTACAGTTGGTATCAGAGCCGACCAACAACGGAATTGTTTTATGAAATATCAATGAAATGAAGTAAAGAAATTGTTGATGTCCAAACATTTCCTTACCTTCAATGTTGTCTTGCAGATTTACGAAGCGTGGAACAAGTTTTTGGTATTTCGAGTCATGTTTATGACTACAATGCATTCTTCGCTTTATCGACAAAGGATTGGGATAATGAACATCCTAGAGCAGATCTATAATCCATCACCTTTGTACATGGAACGAAGATGGACAGGTGCTTCAGGAATCTACTATATAGGTGCCCACCAATTTGCTTACTTGCAGACCAACCTAAAGAGGATCAAGTGGTTGGAAGACTTGAAAGTCGTGAAGCTGTTCGTTTTTGTGGAAGCTCACGTAAATTCGACTTTACATATTCGAGGTCAGAGGGTTGAGATGAACTCATATGTATATGAGGAAGTAACTTGTGTAGTCCCCGCCGATAGGATTAAAGTGTTGGGCCGCCATGAGAAGTATGGATTCCAACGGAAAGGATATCCTGAACTTCCAATGACTTACCAATTCCTGAAGATCCATGACCCAAAACCTTACTATTACACAGTTCTTGTAGATAAATGCAATACAACGTTGTTCTCCCCAAACTAGATGTAACAATCGGCTTATCATTACATGAAACATTATATTCGAAAGGGCTATGCCCATGTAAATACAAATAAATACTTCTTTTTATCAATGTCTGACTGTGCATAAGAGTTGATAAAAGGTTAAGTAGCTACATTGTTTACGAGATAGCTGAATTAAAGATGTAATATAAGCTAACGTTGATTATCATATAATAACATTAAGAAAACCTTTACTCAGGCACAACCCCAGGTACAGGTTCCTAATTCGCCTCCTACATCAAGTACTGCTGTGATCCAGGAGAAGAAATACCTTCTCAAGCAGATTAAGCCATCCGAGTTTGACGGGAGAGGTAGTTTCGTCTAGGCTGATGCTGAAATTTGGATTGAATCCATGGAGGATTACTTTGAAGTAGCCGGTACTGCACCCACCAATCAAGCTATGCTTGCCAAATTAAAACTCACCGGCGAAGCCAGACTTTGGTGGAAGCAATGGTGTAGGGATCCAGGGATTGCAGAGGGATCTGTTACCTGGGAGAAGCTGAAGAAAGCCGTGCAGGGAAGATATTTACCACCTACATATCGCACACAGAAAATGAACGAGTTCTACAAGCTAAAAAAGCTAGGACTCACTCTTGATGCATACTACTCTAAATTCGTCTCACTTTTAACGTATGCACCACAGATGGACATGACACAGCAGGTGTCCAAATTTTGTGCGAGTTTAAATCCACCAGTAAATACCCGTCTCGAATCTATGCAAGATGAATTGTTAGGGATAAGATATATTTTGTCCTAGTTATTTACGATGAAGGAATTTAGTTTAGTTGAACATGCAAAATGGATAAAGCACAAACATAGTTTTCCTTCAAATAGCATTATGCATTGAAACGAATTACGAGCAAGATTATCTACCCACTATAGTAGTATATTTCGGTTAAATCGTGAAGGCCTAAAAACTACATCTTGCACCATTAACCCCTATTCTTTTTTTTGCAACGAATCATCATAGAAGGTGAAAATCATGAAAGGTTTCTTACGTTGCTTAAACTCTAGGAAGTTATCATTGCTAACTGCATATCTTAGCAAGGAAAAGATTGTTTATTTGGCATGAGTTTTGTTCGCAAGGAAAAAGGAAGATTAGTTGAATTTACCTAACCTCAAAGCAATAAAGTTTAGGACTGAAAAATCAATTGTCACATAGATAACAAATCATGTTAAGGTGATCTCGATATTACCTTCTAAAAGTTAACCGAGTTAATATAAAAATACCTATACTGCGAAATATGCATTGAGAATGATTTTTAATCCAAGAAATGTTTATGCCTTAAATACTTGCCCACCTTCCCTGATTCTAGGGTCAATAAATCATAACGTAAAAGAACTAGGGTTTGTCCTTGAGGTTCTTAAAGAAAATAATAAAAGGAGACCCTAGGTCTAACAAACGTCAGCTCAAAGAAACTGAAAGGGATTATTTCATCGCATATTACGATGCAGGACTTGCGTAGCAAGTACGAAGTCATATGGTCTTGTGATTGATTCATAAGAAGAAAGGTTAAATACCCTCAACAAGGATGGCGGATCCTTACACAAGTTATCTTGCAAAAGGATGTATTCTTTGATATCCTTCTAAGTAAGGAAGGTTAAAAATTTGAAACTAAAGTATCCAATGAACTTTAGGGTTGACCAAGTTGGGTTAATAGGGTACGCCCCAACCCAGAATATAAGGGATCTTGCCAAGTTGCAAGACACCCTGGAACAAGTGCTGATGCATTCGAAAGGAAAGAATCATTCCTTAGTAGTTTGCCAACAACAAGATCGGTTAATGGAAATGTTTGTGCTTGCTAGAGACTTTGGAGCATTGTTTGATTTATGAATTACAAATTAAATGAATATCTATACTTGAGGTTGAAGACCCGAATGGAGAGGCAGTTTTAGTTACCCTTGGCTGCCTACCTGACCCTAACCAAGGGGGTTGTTAACCGTGCCGGGAAAGTGGACCGAACCTACCGCGAGACGTCTCTCCGTTGAGCTCTACTAGCTCTACTTGGAGCAGGAGGACGCTTGGGTGCCAGGGGGGCTCTGGCCATAAATCCCTCCCCTTCCGGGACCTGCAGAAGAGGCTAACGTGACTCGGGATTGGATCTCAAGGTTCGCATACTAGTCTACAAGCACCAGTGCTTCACGGGTTAATTAAAGAAGCTAATAGTTACATGTTAAATTAATGCATTAGATAATTACATAACTAAAACAAATAGAGGAAAGTGCGGAGGATGGGCCATGGGTCCGTCCTGCGGTTGGGTGGTCCCGGTTGGCCGGGAACTTTTCTCAAATCTCAATGAACCGCCGGATGATCGTCAAAGGACACGAACAATGAAAGCAATGACCTAGAGTTATGTCTTACCCGATTTACACTATTTTAGGGGAACGGAATGGGACTATGCCTTATGACAAAGAGGTTGAGCTTTGCATCCCTCTCGTTTCCCATTCTCCTTGAACCAAGTGTAGCGTGAATGCGCTTTGGACTTGGCGTTTCTGCGTAAAGTAGTTCGCTTGGGTTCGACACTAATTGCTGTTAGGTAATGACCAATCAGAAAAACCCTAATTCCGGTCGATCCTAAGTGGGAACGGCCAGGATACTTCCGCTACGTGGCAGACACGGGAAGACCTAGATCACAAATCCCGTAACATTCCATGGGAGTGCGGGGCGGAGCTTTCTAGACATCCTTTTCAATGGACTGCTAAGACATGTCTTGGATGATACTAGTGGACACGTTACATAGGGGTTGTAGATCTAACTATACGTAGGCAATGAATCGTGTATGGTATCGTAATGCAACTAGTTTTTCTTCTCTTTGATCAAGACAATATCTTCATAAATAGACAAGTATATTGTTTTACCCTAAACACATGAACCACAAAGGACTCGCTTAGGAATGGTGAAATTGATGCAACATATCCCAAGTGCTAACTAGGATTTAGCATGTTGAGGATGTGACCTAGTCACACTTATTGCCAAGATGAAACTCTCATACCCTAAATACATGCCCACATTCACAGAATGTAGGGACAATAGGACATACTTGCAAGAAACGATCTAGGGTTATCTACCCTAAGGATTGCTTGATTAAAAAGATGAAACTTGGATTGAGTTGGAACCCTAGAACCGACGATGTGGGCCTAGTGCAATCAGGAATGGATTGGATATGAAGACACCCTAACCCTTTTTTCTATCTAATCATCATTCCGTGACTAGAAAACACCATTCGATAGCTAAAATAGTCCCATGGATTAGATGCGACACTTGTGCAACAAGTTGCAAAGTTGCATGATCTTGTGGTTTGATCACAAGAGAATGGCCAATTCCTCGGAATGAGATTGCAGATTGCTGCACAAGTTTATCTTGCAAGAGGATGAGTAGTCATCCTGATATAGCGCCTTTCTTGGGAAAAGTGACCAAGATAAGGGGGTTAGATATCTACTTGGAAGAAAAGGACCAATCAATAAATTGGAGCAACATATTTTCTATTAGTGGAACTTAAGGTATTGGTTAAGTTGGAATAATAGGGTACAACCCTAGCCCAAGGACATGAGGGTTAACAAACAATCCCTTGGGGATCTTGCCAAGTCCCAATTGATCTAGGATCGAATGTTGGGTGCATTTAGAGAGAAGGATTCACTCCTTAGCAGTTGGCCAAAATAATGACCACTCGAAATGATTGGGCTTGTAACAGTTTAAACAACATTGTTTGCTTTGTTTGCTCAAGGAATTAAAGGATGAAGAGATATCTAATGCTTTAGGTTGAAAGCTTGAAGGGAGAGGCAGCCTTAGTTACCCCCAACTATCTCCGTGACCCTAATCAAGGGGGTTGTTAGCCGCGCCGGGAAGGTGGACTGACCCCACCGCGAGAGATCTCTCCGTTGAGTGCTACTTGGAGCAGGAGGATGCTTGGGTGCTAGGGGGGCTCTGTCCATAAATCCCTCACCTTCCGGGCCTTGCACAAGAGGCCAATGTGACTCGGGATTGGATCTCGAGGCCCGTATACTAGTCTATGGGCGAAATCTTGGATTAATAATCTCTTTGGATTGCTAGATAGCCTTCGAGAAGATTATGGATAAGCCTACGGGCTGGACTTTAAAAATGTATTTCAAAGATAAATATGATAACCTATTGAAAATGAACTTGTTTGATACTGCTTTTCTATGTCAAGTGCTATGATTATGTGAAGGAACCGGTGCCTAACGAGCTAATTAAAGAAGCTGCTTGATGCATGTCCAACTAAATGTAATAGGTAATTAGACAACTAAAACAACTTGAGGAAAGTGCGGTGGATGTGGCCATGGGTCCGTCCTACGGATGGGTGGTCCCGGTTGGCCATGAACTTTTCTCAATCATGGTGGACAACAAGAAGATCATTTCAAAGGAAATGAATAGCAAGGGCGCTGGCCTCGAGTCTAGATTATAGTAATCCCGGTTTACGCTATTTTAGGGAAACGGAATGGGATTATGCCTTATGGTAGAAAGGTTGAGTCTTGCATCCCTCTCATTTCCCATTCTCCTTGAACCAAGTGCAGCGTGAATTTGCATCGGCCCTGGCATTTCTGCGTAAAGTAGTTTGCTTGGGGTTCGACGATAGTTCCCGTTTAGGAAATGACCAGTAGAGGAAGCCCTAATTCAGGTTGGTCCTAAGTGGGAACAGCTAGAATACTTCTGCGCAAACACAGAAAGTCCTGGATCGCAAACCCCGTGGCATTCCATGGGAGTTTCAGGTGGAGCTTTCTAGACCTTCTTTCCGATGGACTGCTAAGAAGTGTCCTGAATGGAATAGGTGGATAGGTTATAGTCGCACATGCTTTTAATGAGTTCATTCATTACATCATTTTTAAAAGGAATAGAAGAAGAAAGAGTTGGTTGATTAGTCAAAGGAATAGGGGATTTTGAAGGTGGAACAAGCTCCATCAATGGAGTTGTTGAAGTTGAAGTAGAGCCCAATCTTAGTTGCATTTGCTCTCTTCGGGCAATCATGTTAACTGCATCAGTAGCATCTCTCCATGTAGTCTTGAGTCTTGATTCGGAGGTAGCATCTTCTAGCCTATCAGTAAGTCTCTCTTGCAGAATGGGATCTATAGCCTTAAGGAATAATTCAATATTCTGACCTTTCATACTTTGTTGGTCTTCAGCATCAAGTTGTCCAAATTTGCTTTCAAATTCATGGTATAGAGTTGTTGCAGCTAAATCTTTGTTGGGTTTTTCAACCCATTCAGTGAAACTTTTCTTCGTCATAAGGCCAGAGTCTTCTAAGAAGAATTCTTTGCATAGGACTTTTTTGAATGCAACCCAGTCTGCATCTTACTGAAAAAGACCATGGATTCTCTCTTGAAGACCATGTGTGGCTAGTTTGGCAAAATAGCGACTCCATGCATGTTGTGGTACACCAAAGAAGAGCATTTTTTCGATATACAAGTAAATAATAATAAAGACATTTTGACCATTAAATTGTTTTAATTCTCACCCAACTTCCTCTAGGGCCTTGATAGCTGTGGAATCAATATTCTCTTCATCTTGCCTTTGTTGTTGTTGCAACATTTGGATTTGTTGTTGCTGAGTCTGTTGCAGTATGCGCATCAATTGTTGTAGAGTATCTCCTAAAGAATCCCCCATCTTCGAGTTCTCTTATACCGACCTTTACATCAGGTTCACAACAAGGGTTTGGCAAGAGAAGAATGTATTGGGGTTCAAGAGCTTTTGCTTCGGAGATGGTAGAGATAAGAGAAGGGTTGAAGGTTTCAAGTCAAGTTCTTGAAGATAAGAGATAGCAGGGTGAATGTAGATTTAGGGAGAGGAGTAGACGAAAGACAAGGGGTTCAAAGAGATTCAAGATGTAGAATAATACTCCCAAAAATAATTAGAAAACATAGAAGAATACCAACAGAGATGAAGCCTCTCAATTTCTTTTAGCATTATGAGAAAATACAACTCTAATAGACAAAAACGTGTACAAAATAATACCTTCCTCTATGCTGCTCAGATCGCCAATCTGATGCCTCCATTAGCTCTGAAAGGGGAGTTAAATACGATGAGTAACCTAGCCAAAATTCACTTAGATCACTCCTTCATCTTCCACTTTGAAGCGTTGCTCACTACCTCAAAACAGGGATCATGCATCACGTGATTTCGTCAATCTCTCTTTTTACATAAAGTCCTCTCAAATTGGCTGAAAGCTACATGCTTTCTTTTATATGTCATCCTAATCTAGAAGTTGTCTATAGTTTTATGGATTTTTACAATAGATAATATCTAGAATATCAAAATTTGACTAGAAACTTATCCAAAAAAATCTAATATTTTGAACCATGGACACTAACACTAATGCCTAAAGTGGCATTGGATCTCTAAATCTAAAAGGAAGCCACACTCTAGATTTTTTTTACATGGTGTACGTGTAGCACACAACACTGCGATTGGTTCCAGATAGAGGTGTTACTCCTTGCTTTCATATAGGTTCTAGAGAGGGTGGCATAGGTGGGTGTTGTGGAGGCACCGATGCAGTGTCTTTGTCTCATTGTTCTAGTGGATACTTGTCACCTCCAAGGTTTGTCACACCTGTGGGGAGATCTACTCCAATGACTCCGAGTTTTGGTCAACACTATTTAGGTGCTACTCCAAGAGATCCTACCCTTGTGGGTACACCAAATATACAGAGGTCTCTTGGTTATCCCAAGAGCATGGTCATAGATGGGAGCAGACATACCTTAGATATACCCCAAAGGGATATGGATACCTCGTAGATGACAGGGCAGGTGTTGTGATCATGAGTGGTGAGGGGAGGAGGGTGATGTCTCGCATGAGAGAGTCATGCCAACAAGTTTTTAGGCACAATGTCTTGGACCATTGGAAGAATATACCTAGGAAGCTGGTATCCTCGCACAAGGAGTTTCTGATACATACTACGGTAGAGAGGTTTTGTGCTGGATGGTTGATAGAGTGTATCCATACATACATGTCACTTAGACGATTGGGACGCACGCGACACACTCAAGAGTGGCAGCTCAAAGCCTCAGTGGTTAGATGTAGATGATTGGTATAGGCTTAGGGAGGAGGCTACAGATTCTCTAAGAGACATTGGGGTGATAGCAGCAAGGGGAGGAAAGGAGGGTACAATTGGAGGCAAGGGTGATGCATCAAATAGGGAGTGGCAGCCAGAGGACTTATCTAGAGGACTTTAAAAGTTTTTCTTTTGTTATTCTCGCTTTCTTATTTACAATATCACTTGTACTAACAATCATGTTTCTAACAATTGTATTATTTGTTTTAGCACTCCATCACAAACCGTGATTCCACCAGCTTGGAGACTCAATATATAGAGAGACATGGTCTCGTTGCACTCATCGATAAACTATATGCACGCGGCGGCCTAGTAAGTCAATCTTTTTTATTGTCTGTAGTTACTATTTTTTTAAAAAGCATTATATATGGTGAGCTGATGTATAGTTGTTCATTTTTGTAGAGTTTGTTGGATGCTCCTTTTCGTTGGGACGAGCATTCTAATGGTGAGGATCTATAGCTTGTGCTTGGAATGGTAGAGTGTATACCCTTTTGTTTTTTGGTCCTATGATCTGTGCATGCATCTTCCATGTACTATTCCTTAGATGCACTTATCATCCTTTGTATAAAATTCTATCTTGCGATAATTACATATAGAATTTCATGTTTGTATGGCTCTTCTCCCTCTCCATGTTTCCATGTAATGTCATGAATTTTCATCAATGGTATTGTTTTTATTCTATGAATTATCAATCTTGTGGGTTCACGTAGATTTTGGGGTATGTCTTGATGACCATTGCATACCCAATATGTAATTTATTTGTAAAATATTATACACCACATGGTGCTAGTTATTGTGCTACAATTTTTTTCTCTTTAACTGTCGCTATTAGCGTCACTAATTTCTGTACACGTTGTCGTGATGCTGCGCATCTGAGCCGTGAACACCTCCAATTTTGTTGTGCATTTGTGTTAATTTCTGCGTGTGATTCATTGTTTGTGTGGTGCATTTTAATAATCTGCATCCAATGTATATATTCCCTTAAATGCATTGCACACTGATCAGGGACAAGAAGTTCAAAAGGTAAAGCTGAAACTTGTAATGGAGCACCGAGAGAAATTACCAGGCTTATTATTAGGTGGTTGACGCCACGCACTCTTGCCTATTGGTACATGTATGGGGGCCATAAAAGTGATAGGACAGGTGGTATTGTTATGAAGGACATCAAGTTCGCTTTCAAAGCAAATCAGCATCTAAGATTGGGGAGGAAAGGAGAGAAAAAGTAGGGGAGGTCACGAATGGATGAGGGAAAAAGCTAAGAAAAGAGGGAGTGGTATATTTTTGAAAAAGGTAAAGTGGCGGGCTGCGCTTGAATGAGAGGAGAGGTTCCTTCTTTTTGGGGGCTTTCTGTGGCGAAAGGAGAGGGGAGCAATGCTAAAGGGGAAGGAGAAAGCTCTAATTCGGGGGAATCGTGTGGGGAAAAACCTTGCGCAAGAGGGTAATCGAAGGCTTGTGGAGGAAAGAGGAAGAAGGAGCGGCAGATTGGAAAAAAGAGAATTTGCGTTACAGCAATATGGACGAGGCTTGAAGGTGGAATGTAATATCTTCATCTGCACAACGACTATTTTCTGGCACTCGAGAGGCTCCTCCATCATCTCATGTGCATGATTTTCAAGACCAAATCTTTGTTCATAACACCCTCCATTGTGGAACCAGAATCTGGTCACTTATCGATTGATGAATTTGGGAAATCTACCAATCAGGAATGGGGACTCGATTGAAGACCTGCGGATCATCGTGGTGAAGACAGAAAGGGGAATCAAGGAGAGCGCTGTTGATTCTACTTCCCTGGCATGAATCAACGCTGGACTGAAAGTGCAGGGAAGGCAAAAACAGAGGAGAGCGAGGGAGGCAACGTGCAAAGGAAAATACATGTAATCGAAGTGGATACTGTAATTTTATGCACCTAAAGAAAACAAGCAGAGAATAGAGTTCACAAGTGGATTGAAGATATACTCCGAGGTGTGTGTCATTAGCTTGTCAACGAAAAGGGTTATGAAGAGGGTATGAACTTCTTTGCCGAGAGGAGATCTCGCAGTCTGAATTCATGTAAACATTGTATCTCATCATGATGACATGGAAATAAACTTTCGGGTTCTTGATCTCCAATATCTTGACTTGAAATTCATCTTCTTCTATCTCACGCCCTCTCGTCCTGTAATTCCAAAAAGGACTCGTACAATCGTGGCATCATGAGCAAGTATGGAGAATTGGAGAATCTGAATTTTTGTGACAATTTGACTAATCATATGGTGGGTAATGTTTGTGTACAATTCCGAGAAGAAGGACATGCATCAACTGCTTTGAAAGGGATGACTGGACATTTTTTTTTCCGTTGATCGACCTATCATTGTAGATTTCTGCCCTGTTACAGATTTTTTAGGGAAGCAGTTTCCGACTGCCTATTGCCAGCATCTGTGCCGAGGTAGACATACGCTGCAGAGAACCAGAGGAGGATCAAATACGGGAAAAGTTGTCATAAAACGATTGGATGAATCAAGATAGAATCTCCTTACAGTGACAATGCAGAAAAGTTCGTCCAAGTTCCTTTGCTGGGGCTCTTCAGCAATCGAAGGCAAATTGACCTTTGAAGATTCAGCAGAAGATTCCGTTTGAAAATCGTAGATGCTTAAACTGTCCAGAGAATCCACTTCGAAATCATCACCTTCAATCCGTTCAATGTCTTTGTATCTCAGGCAGAGGTAAAACCAGGTTGTGTGCCGAGGCAGAGCACTTGGATTGTGCTGGAATCACGCGGTTTAATTTAAGTAGATGATGTTCAGAGAGCTTTACCATTGATATTGGAAGTCCAAGCTATGGAACTCTTCCTATCTTTGCATTAGAGGGTGCCACTAGACACAATGTACCCAGCCTCCAAGCAGGATCAATGTTGTACATGCGAGTTGTGAATGCTAACTATGACATGCCACTTGAGCTTCATGCATTGATGCCACTGGAAATTCAGCAGGCTTTGGACAGTCGAAGAATGGTTTGTTTATAATTGTTCAACAGGACTTGTTTGAGTGCTGCTGAGCAAGCCCACCTGTCCTGTACTTGATGCACTCAGCAAAAGCTTGTCTTTTGAAATTGCTCAAGTGATGGTGCAAAAATTGCTACAAAGGGTACAATGATTTTAGCCTATTGGAATGCTCGTGTTGCTGGAGATCCTCCAGTTTCCTCGTGATCAAATATCCCAAAGGTTCTGTTTAGGCTGAAATTTCAGTAACCCTGATCTCATTCTCAGTAAACCTCTCGACAGAATTTTCATCTTCAAACATGGCATGCTACAGCTGAACGACCACAAGCAAGTCTTTACTTGATGCTGTACTTGTTGAAATACAAAAACTGTTCATGACAGCTTATCAAGAACTTGAATTTGCTCAGTTTCTTTGTTGTAACTCTATGATTATGACAAGGAATATAGTGATCATTGACTTCCAATATTTGAATTCTTCTTGTTAGCCTCATTTCTTGCTGTATCTTGAACCCCGTGTTCTGCAGCTCTCGCACAATCTCTTTGACATTTCTGGTGAACCCGACGTGAAAGTGCTGCGTCATCAGCAAGATGGGAGACTCGCAAGAAGAGATGACAGATGATAATGTCATGAAGAACCTGTTTCAGTCATTTACCATGTATATGCAGCAGCAAGTTCATGCAAAACGAGACAGTGATGCTATGGATGCCTTGAAAGCTGTCCAACAGGAGATGAAGCAGTTTAATGGCCAGCAAGTGTCAACTTATCTGCATTTATATGAAGAAAAGATGAAGTTTTTTGGAGTTTCTCAAGATGTTTGGAGCCGCTACTTCTTGCGGATCGTGGTGCGTGCTCTTGAAGGTCGAATTGCAGAAATTCAAGAGGCACATGCAGGTTGGGCTGAATTTAAAAAGGCATTAAAAGATGAATATTTCCTGGAGGATACAGGTCTTATGAATCGCAGGAATTTTTTAGCATGGGTTTCTATGCCTAATAAGGGACTTTCTGTTACCGCTCTTCTGCGAGAGTTTGAAAGTCGTTATGATCAGTTGGATGGGACTGAACAGCAAGCTTTGGAGATGCAGAAAGTTGAGTTATTTTTGCAAGCTGCAGATGCTGATTTGCAGGAAAAGTTGGATGATCTTTTGGAAGATCAAGCTACTGATTCAGGTTTAAAGACTGAGTGGAGACATGTTATTGATGCTGTGAATGCTCTTGTCAAGAAGCAGCGCAGGAGAGTCAGATTGCATCGTAATACAGGAATAGTTCCTGAAAAATCCTTGGAGACTTCTTCTTCTACCCCTGCTGCAACTTCTTTGCCTAAGCCTACTCCTCCTGTTGTGAATCCACCAGTTCCTGCTGCTCCAGTGCCCTTATCTGTAGATGATGTTATTAAAGGCTTGGCAGATTTGACGATTGAAGCAGCCAAAGCTGAAGTTGGTAAGTTAAAGGAGCAACTTATGTCAGTACCTGCTGTAGCACCTGCTCCAGTGACTGCTTTTCCAGCTGGTCAAAGGAAAGGGCGACGATGTATTTGGTGTGATAGTACAGAGCACCAACACTGCAGAGATTGTGATGCTTTTCAGGAAGCACGTAAGAAGAATGTAGTGTTCTGGGGACAAGATGGGAAGATATGGCTGACAGAGACTGGCGCTCCTCTTGACACGAACTTTGGTAAGGGAGGTATGAAGAAGCTTGTTGATGATATGGCTGCGCGATCAGCTTATGTGAGTGTTAGAGGAGATGCTTCAGCTTTTGGAGTCCAGCTTGAGCAGAAATCTGATGGAGACTCTGCTTTATGGTCTTTTGCCTTGGAGATAGCGAGAAGAGGGAAAGTTCAAACTTCTACTATGACTTGTGTGGGCTCTAGCATCCGAGGAGAAACAGGATGGGATTCTCCTGTTGACAGGTATTCTATTTTTGCTTATATTGCTAAAACGCAGGGTTTAGATGCCATGGTTGAGGAAAAGAGAAGAAGAGATGAGGAGGGTCCTAGCTCCTCCAAAAAGACTAGAGGGGGTGACTTTGTTTCACCACCTGTTACAGCTCCACCTATGTCAAATTCTCCAACTCAAACAGGTTCCGATCAACCAATGGGAGTCAAGCAGAAGGAAAAGAAGCAACCAAGAAAAGAGCCAGGATTCAAGCTCTTGTCAGACCTTGAAATGCAAACGGATATGAGTAAGATTTTTCATGAAAGAATTTTGAATAGTGAAGTCACTTTTACAGTTGGAGAGGCTCTTGGGATTGCTAGAAGAGAAATACAGGATCAGATGCAGGATCTTTTGTGGAGGAAACAACATGCGATGGAAGGACCTGCTTTACAGGGATTATGGCATGGAGCTCTTGGGGAAGAGCATGATGATGCAGTGATGGTTGAGAATGCTTCTGCTAATCCGCAATTGGAGAAAACAGTGCAGCCTATGCAGTATGAAGATGATGAGACCCCTATTCTCATTCCTCGCAGCCATTTTTCACGAAGTCATTGGGCTAGAGCAACCACTGAGACAGTGGTAAGGATTGGAGAGAAACAAATTCCCTTGATTGCTTTAGTTGATCATGGTTCTGAAATTAATCTTATTGCTCGAGGTGTTTATGAGAGTGGCAAGTGGCCTATGGATGCAGAGCATGGCTGGCGCATGAGAGCCGCCAATAATACTTCTGGTGATATGTATGCTGCTTGTCCGAGTATCAGAATTTCTATTGGTAATGTTGAAGAGGATTATCATTGCTTTGTTCAAGATTCATGCTCTTATCCGATTATTCTTGGACAGCCTTTCATTACAGAAGCAAGAATGGAAACAAAAGTGATGGATGACGGATCAGCTTATGCGCGGATACGCAGTAAAGATGGTATGCGAGCTGTTCAGTTTATGACTGTTGGGGTAAATCATCCGAGAAACAGGGACTCCTTGCGTGAGGCACCACTACCTGCGAAGGAGTTGGATTTTCATTAGGTACCGCTGTCTTGCGAGACGCCAGTGGTACGGAGCGGAGAAAAGAGGAGATCTCGCCTCCTGGCAGTCAGTCTTTCTCCAATAACTTTGTTGGGTTTACTTCAGATAGTTTGGTAAGTTATCAGAAAATTTCAGATTTGCCTAGAGCTGCCAGGCAGTACATTGGTCGTAAGGAGAAAGAGTTGAAGAATGCAGGTATTTTGCAAGTAGAAGAACATGTGGATGGATTGTATGAAGGGATGTCTTATGCAGATACATTGTTTGAGATGAGAGCAATGCTGAAAACTGATGCATGCAAGGGTTCAAAGATCATACCTGTGCAAACCTTGGATATGTTTCAGGAAATTTCTGGTTTTATGCTGCAAACAGAGTTAGAGGTTGAGAAAACTCAGCAAACTGAATTTATGGCTGATCTTGATCAGCTAACAGAATTGCAGAGGGCTGAATCCATTCAGCCAACAGAGTTGAATGCAGAAAAATTTTTGCATACAGAGTTTCAGGATGCGTCTATGCAGTCCATTGAGCCGAGGGCTGAATCCGTTCAGCCACCAGAGTTGAATGCAGAAAAATTTCTGCATACAGAGTTTCAGGCTGCACCCATGCAGTCCATAGAGCTAAAGGCTGAAATTTTTCAGCCAACAGAGTTGAAAGATGCTGAAAATTTGCAGAAATTGCAGCAAAGAAAAGAGTGCTTGAATGATGCCAAGGTTGACACAAAATATAAAACAGTTGATAAGAAGGTTAAGCCGGTTGCAGGCCCGCTTCCTTCTGATAGTGATGAACAGATTGAAAAAGCTATGAAGCAGCCTATGTTGAGGGATCCTGCAAATATTGGACATAAGTTTACAGCTGAAACTCTTGCAGAATTGAAGATTGGAAATGATGATTTTTTACTTCCAGTGGAAAAAGAATGTTTTAGAGAGATGCTTGGACGTCATGGTAAGGCATTTACTTTCTTTCCACATGAAATTGGCTGCATTAGTCCCGAATTGGTTGCACCCATGGTCATCTTCACTGTTCCTCATGTACCATGGAATATACGTCCTATTCCTGTGCCTAAAGCACACTTGCCAAAGCTGATAGAGTTGCTGAATGAGAAGATTAAAATGGGGATTTTGGAACCCTCTTCTGCACCCTATTCTAACAGGTGGTTTACTGTACCAAAGAAGAATGGTACTTTGAGATTTATTCAGGATATGCAGCCCGTGAACAAAGTGACAATCAGGAATGTGGGAACAGGTCCAGTTGTGGATGAATTTGCTGAGGCTTTTGCAGGACGAGCCATCTATTCACTAGGTGACTTGTATTCAGGTTATGATCAGTTTCAGCTTGCCTTGGAAAGCAGGGATATTACTACTATGCAGACACCTATTGGTCTTGTGAGGATGTGTACCTTGCCACAAGGTGCTACAAACTCAGTTGCTCATATGATGAATGCTATGCATAGAGTTCTTTGAGACTATATTCCGCAGTATACTATGCCATTTCTAGATGATGTGCCTATTAAGGGTTGTGCAGAAGAAGAAAAGAATGAAAGTCTTGATTTATGTGGATGTAGACAGTTTGTGGCTGATCACTTGAATGCTTGTGAGCAAATTTTGACACGATTAGAGGAGGTAAATTTGACACTTTTAGGGCTGAAATCTGTCTTTGCTGTTAATGAAGTCATCATAGTTGGGCATATGGTTGGATTCTATGGCAGAAAGCCTTCTCCTGCAAAGGTGGATGCCATAAACAGGATTGCAGAGTATTGCTCAACTACTTCAGAGGTGCGGAGATTTGTGGGAGCTTGTGTATTTTACATGATTTGGATTCCTCATTTTGCTCATATTGCAGATGTTCTCTATCAGCTGCTTCGAAAGGGGCAGAAATTTCATTGGGATGAGAAGCATTCAAAAGCCATGCGTAAGCTCAAGAAACTGTTGCAATCAGCACCTACTCTACGCAAGGCGGATTATCAGTGTGAACGGCCGATCATGTTGACAGTTGATACTAGCCCTATTGGCATAGGTTGGGCTGTGGGACAGGATGATGCTGATGGAAATAGGTATGCTATCCGCTTTGGAGCTAAAGTTCTTAATGAGCGACAAAGGAGATATCCACAGATTAAAAGAGAATTGTGGGGAGTAGTCACTGCACTGAAGTGTGACAAAGGATATTTTATCGGAGCTTCAGTTATTGTGGAAACAGATTGTTTGCCTTTGCTTGGCATGATTACTAGTTGCTCGACTCCAGATATAGCGATGCTTCGGTGGATTGCCTATATCAAATCATTGAATCCAGAATTTCGACACATAGCAGGGAAAGATAATCCAGTTGCTGACATGCTTTCTAGAGCGAGATATGAGGATGAGGAGTCAATGCTTGCAGAAGATGATGAGACAGAGTTTGCTACTTCTGTCCTTACTCATGATTGTCATGTATCTACTGTTGAAGCTTTTATTGAAGAGCTTTATGTTGATGAGTGGCTGCAAATTGGACAGTATCTAAGTTCATTGACTCGAAGAGCTGATTGGACAGATGATAAATTCAAGAAAATCAGAAGGAAGGCTTATGGGTATTTCTTGAAAGATGGTTTTCTTTGGAAGCATCCAAGAAAGAGAGGAGGCTTGCCCTTGAGAGTAGTTTGTGATGTAGTGATGCAAATACAGATTATGCGAGAGTTTCATGAGAGCTCATGGGCTGGACATAGAGGTGTGTGGGCTACCTATGAGAAAATCAAAGAAAGATACTGGTGGAAAGGGATGTATAAAGATGTTTCTCACTTTGTGGAGACTTGCAAGGATTGCCAGCTTTACTCATTAGTGCGACATCGTGATGAGTTTCATCCGACTTATCCACTATGTATGCATTACAAGTGGGTGGTAGACTTGGTTACTTTGCCAGTGGGACTTTGGCAGATGAGATATCTTGTCTTGGCTAGGGAGGATCTTACAAACTATGTTGAAGGAAGACCGTTGCGGACGAAGACCACCACTACAGTATGTAAATTCTTGTTGGAAGAAATATTTTGCAGGTATGGATGTATAGGCAAGATTACAGCTGATCGTGGAGAGCTAGATGCTGATGAAGCTAGAGAATTCTTCTCACGGCTTGGGATTAAATTAGCTCTTACTACTGCCTACAATCCAGAGGGAAATGGCAAAAGTGAAAGAGGACATCCGCCAATAGTTAAAGCATTGGCAAAAGCTTGTAGAGGTCGGATTGGAGATTGGCCGAGATTACTTCCTTTTGCATTGTGGGCTGATCGCTCTACACATAGTGTGACTACTGGATACATGCCTGCGGAGTTGATGTATGGGCAAAAACCTGTCATGCCTACTGAAATTTGTGCTCTCACTTGGAGTGTTCTTCCGTGGCATGAGAATATATCAAGGGAAGAGCTGTTAGCCCTTCGGATTCGTCAACTAGAGAGAAGGACAGAAGATGTGCAGCTAGTTGTTGATCGTTTGAAGGCAGCCCGTCTCAGAAATAAGGACAGGTTTGATTTAAGGCATCGCTTGAGGCCTCGAGCCATAAAAGAAGGGGATTGGGTTCTAGTCTACGACAGTAGTCTAGAAAATCAGCATAGTAGCATGAGAAAAATGGTTCAAAGATGGTTTGGACCGTATGAAGTGAAAAAGGTTTTTGACAATGGTACCTATGAGCTGGCTGAATTAGATGGCACGTTATTGAGGGTGCCTATTGCTGGAAAACGAGTCAAGATTTTCAAGAGAAGAGAGGATGAAGAATATGCACTTGAAGTATTGACAGAAGAAGAGCAGGTAGAAGAAAGGCAAGCAGAAGAGACGGAAAACATGGATGATGAAGCTGATGGAGAAACAGGTTTATTAGAATCAGAAGATGGACTTGACTTGTTTGTGGAGTTGAATGATCCTGGATAGTTGGCACATCCGGAGGATGCGCAGGTTTAGAGGGGGTGGATGTCGTGATGCTGCGCATCTGAGCCGTGAACACCTCCATTTTTGTTGTGCATTTGTGTTAATTTCTGCGTGTGATTCATTGTTTGTGTGGTGCATTTTAATAATCTGCATCCAATGTATATATTCCCTTAAATGCATTGCACACTGATCAGGGACAAGAAGTTCAAAAGGTAAAGCTGAAACTTGTAATGGAGCACCGAGAGAAATTACCAGGCTTATTATTAGGTGGTTGACGCCACGCACTCTTGCCTATTGGTACATGTATGGGGGCCATAAAAGTGATAGGACAGGTGGTATTGTTATGAAGGACATCAAGTTCGCTTTCAAAGCAAATCAGCATCTAAGATTGGGGAGGAAAGGAGAGAAAAAGTAGGGGAGGTCACGAATGGATGAGGGAAAAAGCTAAGAAAAGAGGGAGTGGTATATTTTTGAAAAAGGTAAAGTGGCGGGCTGCGCTTGAATGAGAGGAGAGGTTCCTTCTTTTTGGGGGCTTTCTGTGGCGAAAGGAGAGGGGAGCAATGCTAAAGGGGAAGGAGAAAGCTCTAATTCGGGGGAATCGTGTGGGGAAAAACCTTGCGCAGGAGGGTAATCGAAGGCTTGTGGAGGGAAGAGGAAGAAGGAGCGGCAGATTGGAAAAAAGAGAATTTGCGTTACAGCAATATGGACGAGGCTTGAAGGTCGAATGTAATATCTTCATCTGCACAACGATGATTTTCTGGCACTCGAGAGGCTCCTCGATCATCTCATGTGCATGATTTTCAAGACCAAATCTTTGTTCATAACGCCCTCCATTGTGGAACCAGAATCTGGTCACTTATTGATTGATGAATTTGGGAAATCTACCAATCAGGAATGGGGACTCGATTGAAGACCTGCGGATCATCGTGGTGAAGACAGAAAGGGGAATCAAGGAGAGCGCTGTTGATTCTACTTCCCTGGCATGAATCAACGCTGGACTGAAAGTGCAAGGAAGGCAAAAACAGAGGAGAGCGAGGGAGGCAACGTGCAAAGGAAAATACATGTAATCGAAGTGGATACTGTAATTTTATGCACCTGAAGAAAACAAGCAGAGAATAGAGTTCACAAGTGGATTGAAGATATACTCCGAGGTGTGTGTCATTAGCTTGTCAACGAAAAGGGTTATGAAGAGGGTATGAACTTCTTTGCCGAGAGGAGATCTCGGAGTCTGAATTCATGTAAACATTGTATCTCATCATGATGACATGGAAATAAACTTTCGGGTTCTTGATCTCCAATATCTTGACTTGAAATTCATCTTCTTCTATCTCACGCCCTCTCGTCCTGTAATTCCAAAAAGGACTCGTACAATCGTGGCATCATGAGCAAGTATGGAGAATTGGAGAATCTGAATTTTTGTGACAATTTGACTAATCATATGGTGGGTAATGTTTGTGTACAATTCCGAGAAGAAGGACATGCATCAACTGCTTTGAAAGGGATGACTGGACATTTTTTTTTTCCGTTGATCGACCTATCATTGTAGATTTCTGCCCTGTTACAGATTTTTTAGGGAAGCAGTTTCCGACTGCCTGTTGCCAGCATCTGTGCCGAGGTAGACATACGCTGCAGAGAACCAGAGGAGGATCAAATACGGGAAAAGTTGTCATAAAACGATTGGATGAATCAAGATAGAATCTCCTTACAGTGACAATGCAGAAAAGTTCGTCCAAGTTCCTTTGCTGGGGCTCTTCAACAATCGAAGGCAAATTGACCTTTGAAGATTCAGCAGAAGATTCCGTTTGAAAATCGTAGATGCTTAAACTGTCCAGAGAATCCACTTCGAAATCATCACCTTCAATCCGTTCAATGTCTTTGTATCTCAGGCAGAGGTAAAACCAGGTTGTGTGCCGAGGCAGAGCACTTGGATTGTGCTGGAATCACGCGGTTTAATTTAAGTAGATGATGTTCAGAGAGCTTTACCATTGATATTGGAAGTCCAAGCTATGGAACTCTTCCTATCTTTGCATTAGAGGGTGCCACTAGACACAATGTACCCAGCCTCCAAGCAGGATCAATGTTGTACATGCGAGTTGTGAATGCTAACTATGACATGCCACTTGAGCTTCATGCATTGATGCCACTGGAAATTCAGCAGGCTTTGGACAGTCGAAGAATGGTTTGTTTATAATTGTTCAACAGGACTTGTTTGAGTGCTGCTGAGCAAGCCCACCTGTCCTGTACTTGATGCACTCAGCAAAAGCTTGTCTTTTGAAATTGCTCAAGTGATGGTGCAAAAATTGCTACAAAGGGTACAATGATTTTAGCCTATTGGAATGCTCGTGTTGCTGGAGATCCTCCAGTTTCCTCGTGATCAAATATCCCAAAGGTTCTGTTTAGGCTGAAATTTCAGTAACCCTGATCTCATTCTCAGTAAACCTCTCGACAGAATTTTCATCTTCAAACATGGCATGCTACAGCTGAACGACCACAAGCAAGTCTTTACTTGATGCTGTACTTGTTGAAATACAAAAACTGTTCATGACAGCTTATCAAGAACTTGAATTTGCTCAGTTTCTTTGTTGTAACTCTATGATTATGACAAGGAATATAGTGATCATTGACTTCCAATATTTGAATTCTTCTTGTTAGCCTCATTTCTTGCTATATCTTGAACCCCGTGTTCTGCAGCTCTCGCACAATCTCTTTGACAACGTGTCGCTATTGCTGTAACTATCCACCTCGCAAAGCATCACAAATAGTGACACTTTCTATGAGGATTTTGTAGAGACTTTTATATCAATGCTTTTAGCGATGACGAGGGTAATTTTTTTAATGAAAATTTTCATCACTTTGAATGTTCGTGTGAGGCTTGTATCTTGTAGCGAGATTACGTGGCCTATATTTTCAGAGGATTGGGACACTCTTATCCAAGATTATTAGAATTAGTTGCATTTTCTGTGGATCCATCATCAATCTACGATTCCTTCAACTAGATTAACTGTCATTTTTCTTGGTACCCAACGTACATGCATTGATACTCTCATAATGATCTCAATTAGGTCCGAATGCTGTGCTAAAATGCCAATGTGGATATTAATCCCCATCAATTATATATCTTGTATTTTCATGATCTTTGTCTTCTGAGCATATATATTATCCTTGTGGAGAGGATGTGCTATTTGCAATTCTTTCAAAATCCTCTCAAGATATTTGTAGATGAATCTCTTTCTATGGATAGGTTCCAAAATCATCAAGCGTTTAAAGGAAACATCTTCATTGATTATATTTTGATGTATATAATTGATGGATTGATCTTTAATGTAATCTCTCTCTTTCGTTCTTCCTTATTAGGGTATCATTCGAATTTCTCTATGTTATGTGTTAGTATGTGGGTGTGTTTGTGTAACGTGACCACTAGTATCATCCAGGACACGTCTTAGCAGTCCATAAAAAAGGATGTCTAGAAAACTCCACCCGGCACTCCCATGGAATGTTATAGGTTTTGCGATCTAGGTCTTCCCGTGTGTGCCACGTAGCGGAAGTATCCTGGCCGTTCCCACTTAGGATCGACCAGAATTAGGGTTTTCTTGATTGGTCATTAGCTAACAGCAACTAGCGTCATACCCGAGAGAACTACTTTACGCAGAAACGCCAGGTCCCAAGCGGATTCACGCTGCACTTGGTTCAAGGAGAATGGGAAACGAGAGGGATGCAAGGCTCAACCTCTCTGCCATAAGGCATAGTCCCATTCCATTCCCCTCAAACAGCGTAAATCAGGTAAGACGTAACTCTAAGTCATCACTCTCGTTATTCGTTTTGATGATGATGATCATCCCGCTGTTCTTCAAGATTTTTTAGAAAAGTTCCTGGCTAACCGGGACCACCCAACCATAGGACAGACCCATGGCCCATCCTCCGCACTTTCCTTGGTTTATTTTAGTTATGTAATTATCTAACACATTAATTTGACATATAAAAATCAGCTTCTTTAATTAATCTTGTTAAGCACTGGTTCCTTCACGTAATCTTATCACGTGACATAGAAAAACAATATCAAGCAAGTTCTTTTTAAAAAAAAACATTTCATCATTTTATCTTTGAAATACAAGGAGTTCCGTCCGTAGGCTTGTCCATAATCCGCCCGAAGGCTATCCAGTAATCCCTAGGGATCACTATTCCAAGCTTCCACCCGTAAACTAGTATGCACGCCTTGAGATCCAATCCCGAGTCACATTAGCCTCTTGTGCAGGACCCGAAAGGTGAGGGATTTATGGCCAAAGCCCCCCTGGCACCCAAGCGTCCTACTCCAAGTAGAGCTCAACGGAGAGACCTCTAACGGCGGGTTCGGTCCACATTCCCACCGCGGTGAGCAACCCCCTTGGTTAGGGTTAGACAGGTAGTCGGGGGCAGCTGGAACTGCCTCTTCCTTCAGGCCTTTAACCTAAAGTATAGGTACTGATTTAATTTCTAATTCATAATTAAAACAGAGCCCTAAAATCTCTAGCAAGCACAAACATTTCCATTAATCAACCATGTTGTTTGGCAAACTGCTAAGGAAGTGTTCTTTCCTTTTGAGTGTATCAGCACTCGTTCCCAAGGTGGCTTGTAAATTGGCAAGATCCTTTACATTCCGGTGTAGGGCGTACCTTATTAACCCAACTTGGTCAATCCTAAAGCTCCTTAGATATGCTAGTTTCCGGTTTACAACTTTCCTTATTTAGGAGAATATCCAAAAATATGTCCTTTTGCAAGATAACTTGCGTAGGGATCTGCCATATTTGTTGAGGGTTTTTACCCTTTCTCCTTCTGAATCAATCACAAGACTAAATGATTTCTTACTTTCTGTGCAAGTCCTGCGATGGAATAATCCGTTTTAGACCCTATGTGCTGATGTATGTCGGGCCTAGGGTTTCTTTTTAAGGATATCTGGGACAGCCCTAGTTCTTTATCTTTACGAATTTTTTTAACCCTACAATAAGGAAAGTAGTCAAGTGCTTAGGGTATGAATATTTCTATGTTTAGATTGGTTTGGATATCATTTGGAAGGTAATATTAATCATCTTGTCACGGTTTTGCTATCCTTGTGACAATTTACTTTTCAATCAATACAGTTCAATTTAAACTTCCTTTTTCCTTGCAGATGAACTCATGCCAAATAACAAACATTTCCCTTACTAAGATGTGCAATTAGCAATGATAACTTCCTAGTAATTTGAGCAACGAAAGAAACCTTTCATGAATTTAATCATTTACAATGATTTGTTGCGAAAGGAATAAGACTAATGGTGCAAGATATAATTTCTATACTAAAATATACTACTATAGTAAATGGATAATCTTGCTCGTAATTTATAATGCTTGATGCAATTCAAAGGAAACTAAGTTCTATACATTATCATTCATTCAAATAAGCTAAACTCCTTCATTACAAATAACTCAGACAAATATATCCTATCCCTGACAATTTCTCTTTGCATGATCGACTTAAAACCGGATTAAAGCCAAGAAGAAAAAACTGATTTTGGGGTGAGATATCCACATGGATACCGGGAGATGACCCTCCCGCGGCTACGCCTTGGACTTTCTTAGGAGACATCGAAATTGTAGTTTTTGTAACGTGGAAGCAGCTCTACAACTCCTCCTAGGAATTCCACGGTCGCTTCCTTGCACCGCTTGTCGATAGTAGTTTTCAAAATGCTCCCTCCTTGGAAGTCGGGGAAATTCAAAAGAGTGTTTCAGAGTCTTCTACGATTAAGACCCATTGAAGCCATGGGGAAGGCTTAATGGTCTTTTAATGACTCGCTCAAACGAGGAACGAAAAGGGATGGAAAAAACACAAGGTGCAGGAGAGAACTTCTAAGGGGATTAGTAACCGTAAAGGTTATAAATAAGGTTGAAGGACCCTTAAGTCAAACTTAAAAGGGAACTTCAATACGCCACAAGGGGAGGGCTAGGGAAGGTATAAATACGGAGGAAAGAGGGGTGGTTCCCAAGCCAAGGGTTAGGGGTTTAAGGGTTAATACACAGGGGGGTGTGGTTGAGGATTTATAAAATATGAAAAAAAAGCTTAAGGAAAGGGGCTAAGTGGCTTTAAAAAAAAAACACGGGGGGTGTAATAGTAGGACCTTTAAGCCACCCTTTATAGGGGAAAAAGGGGCTTATGACCCTTTAAAACAAGGGGAGGGGGGGGAAGACAAAAAGGGAACACAAGGGGTGAAAGGGGCTTAACTAGGTCCCCCCCTTAGAAGCTTCCATGGCTTCACGTGGCAGGGGGGAAAGGATTTGTCGTGGTGATGGCGTCTGCAAACTGGTGTGTCCTGGGAGGCGATGAGGGCGTGCGACTGAGGGCTGCCGTATTGGCTAAGGTGGAGGCGGCTTCTCCCTTTCACGTCCAACCTTTTCCTCAAGCTTGGTGCACTGGATGATGGCACTCCCTCAGGGCAGTCTCAGGATTCCCTCCCCCTCTCCTTCAACGACGACCCTCTACATTATACCCTTAGCCTAACCCTCTCCTTTCACAGCGTGTGGACGGTGGTAATTTTCAGCTTTTTCCTCCTCCCCTACCTCTTATGGCCAGGGTTTTATAGGGGGAGGGAGGGAATTCCTCCCTCACTGCGTGTCGCCCTGCATGGACGATATGGATATGCAAGCTCCAACGAGGAGCTTGCTATCCTTACTAAATCCTTACTTCCCTCCAGCTCGACCCGCAGCCAAGAGCGGAAAAATAATATTTGAAAAAAAATAGAGCTGCCGAGACAGCTCGACCTGCCGCCAAGAGAGGAAAAATAATATTTGAGATATATTACATTCTCTCCCCCTTGGAAGATTTGAGATGTCCTCGTCTGGAGATAAACTGAGGATATTGATGGTTGAGAGTGCCTTCATCTACCCAAGTGGCATCCTCCTCGAGATAATATTTCCACTGGACGAGGCATTCTCTCAAGGTTCTAGATCTTAACTATCTCTCCCTAACATCTAAGATCCTATCCGGCCTTAGTTCAAGGACTCCTTGACTAGGCATTACAATTTGTTGGTCATCAAGTACATGGTTAGGGTTGGGTACATATTTTTTCAATAGGTTGATATGGAATACATTGTGAACCTTTAGGTTCTCAGGGAGTTGCAATCTATAAGCATTGGGTCCTAGGCATTTGAGGATTTTGTACATCCCTAAATACCTTGGACTTAGCTTCTTGCATTCTCCTAGGGATAGAGAACTCTTTTTAGGGCGTACACGAATGAAGACCATGTCTCCTTCTTCGGAGACTCTTTCTTGACATTTCAAATCTGCGTATTCCTTTTGTCTATCCTTGGCCGCTTGGATGTCCTGTCTTATTGACTTTATTTGATCATCCATGTCTTCCAACATCTATCTTGATGCTTCAATTCTTAAGGTTGGATCAGAAAAAGTTTAGGGGACTTCGACAATCATGACCATACAATGCTTGGAAAGGAGTCATCAGAATGCTTTGCTGGTAAGAAGCATTGTAGGCAAATTCAACTAATGGCAAGTATTGAATCCACCTCTTCGGCTCTTGACAGCAGTTTGCCCTAAGCATATCTTCGATGATTTGATTTACTTGCTCTGTTTGGCCATCCATTTGGGGATGGTAAGTGGTGCTAAAATAGAGTTGAGTCCCAATAGCTTGAAAGATAGCTCTCTAGAAGTGTGATGTGAAGAGAGAATCTACATCACTAATGATTCTTCTAGGTAACCCATGTAGCCTGAATGTC